>NC_060139.1:644299346-644622406 GCF_021461385.2 Schistocerca piceifrons
GGAGATTTTCGCACTGAAAGCTCATATATCATCCCCATAAATCAAAACTCTTAATACACAATCTTTGTATAGATTGATATCAATAGACACTGAAATCCATGTTTTGAAAACTATTTAGTTTGCCAAAAGAACGCCGCATCAGTTTAACTTATAATCACCACCAAAACGACGACTTCATGTGCTCGAGACATAACAATTTACCAATTGGTTCTGTGACTTCATTTTTGATATGTTACTTACACTAGGTATTCTTGTAACTGATTTTATAGCCTTTTTGCCAAGTTTCTCTATCATGATGCTTCTTTCGTTGTCGACATTCATCCACGCTGTCAGTAAACGCAACAATAACTTCAACAAAATATAGGTAGCGTAATTATGTACTACTAATCGGGATATTCTCTTCTTTTGCCCAAGACAGTGATGCGGGAGATCCTACAGGGTGTGATATCCACGAGTATGTTTTGTTCAGAACAATATTCACGACAGCATTGTGTGTGGAATTTGAGCGAACATTCTCGTTATATTAATAAAAAAGGACTTCATCGATAATAATAAATAATTATTGCCAGTGACATAATTTAATTTTCTGTGAAAACCAGATCTCAGACAATACTCATGGAAAAAAAATCGAAATCTTAGTCTTTTGGTATCTGTGATTCTTCTAGAATAATTTCTTCTTCTTGTTCGAACTGTTGTAATGATCGTACGTGACTGATGTCTCGTAACACAGATGTCTGCAAAAAAAAGTATTACATTGTTAACTAATATTTGAAAAACAGAGTTTTTGTGTGATTGAAACGAATCTTCTTTGCTTAAAGTTTTATTTTATTGTAATTCTCGTCCTATATACGAGATGTTAAGTTTTCTGCTTAGCTACAAAGGAGCGCAGCCATTAGCGCGATTGAAATACGGCTCGGTTTATTGGTAATTGCTGAATAATAAGCGATAAACATTGAGAAATATTTTCCAATATTAATGCATGTACTGAAGGCACAAAAAAGATTTAATATATACTATTTGTTAGTAGTAAAACAGGGCCTGAAGGAGAATCGATAAGCGACTGTCTTATGTTAGCCGCCATCTTACCAGGAAAGTACTTGGGCTCGAACAAAGACAACTGCATGAACGTTTGGTTACAGGACCATTATGTGCCTCTGAATGTGCTGGTGGGTATCGTTTTTCTGCAAAACTCTGCAGTCATGCTCTAGACATCACTGTAGATATAATTGTAGACGCAATACGCAATGCAGCAATCTTAAATATAAATGTAAATGCAGAATGTCAATAAAATGCTCCGAGCAATACGAATGACTGCAAAACGCACAGTGAAGAAATGCAAGTTGATCACATGGCGTATTTGCACATTCTATAATATCAGTGTTGAACGCCACGTCAATGACACTTTTGAAGTTGTTCACTGGTTCACCAATATCGTAGCCAGCGCTCCGCCACGCGTAACGAAGCATTGGTCTGTATACTCCCGCAGATAACTGATTGTAAATGACAGAATGCATATTCATGATAAAGAATCTGTCGTGCAATTTCGGCTGCATATTACTGGAACGTAGTTTAATGACGTCTGTTATTCTCTTGGCATATATTTTATATTCCCTGAAGAAATACACAACCAGAGGTTGTGCATATTTTGTAGTTTTAGGCGGAATGATTTTTAAATCTACATGTTTTCCGCCAGATGCTTCCAGTAGTACTCCTTCATCCTTATGTCCAGACCAGGAGTCACAAAGTACTAATGACTTTCTCGACAAATGTGGATTCAAAACGGCCAGAAAAAGCGTCTTCAGATGGTGTTTCGTCATCTTCCCACTCACACTTGCATCGACGACGACATTTGGAGGGCACCGCGTTACTACACTCCTGGAAATTGAAATAAGAACACCGTGAATTCATTGTCCCAGGAAGGGGAAACTTTATTGACACATTCCTGGGGTCAGATACATCACATGATCACACTGACAGAACCACAGGCACATAGACACAGGCAACAGAGCATGCACAATGTCGGCACTAGTACAGTGTATATCCACCTTTCGCAGCAATGCAGGCTGCTATTCTCCCATGGAGACGATCGTAGAGATGCTGGATGTAGTCCTGTGGAACGGCTTGCCATGCCATTTCCACCTGGCGCCTCAGTTGGACCAGCGTTCGTGCTGGACGTGCAGACCGCGTGAGACGACGCTTCATCCAGTCCCAAACATGCTCAATGGGGGACAGATCCGGAGATCTTGCTGGCCAGGGTAGTTGACTTACACCTTCTAGAGCACGTTGGGTGGCACGGGATACATGCGGACGTGCATTGTCCTGTTGGAACAGCAAGTTCCCTTGCCGGTCTAGAATGGTAGAACGATGGGTTCGATGACGGTTTGGATGTACCGTGCACTATTCAGTGTCCCCTCGACGATCACCAGTGGTGTACGGCCAGTGTAGGAGATCGCTCCCCACACCATGATGCCGGGTGTTGGCCCTGTGTGCCTCGGTCGTATGCAGTCCTGATTGTGGCGCGCACCTGCACGGCGCCAAACACGCATACGACCATCATTGGCACCAAGGCAGAAGCGACTCTCATCGCTGAAGACGACACGTCTCCATTCGTCCCTCCATTCACGCCTGTCGCGACACCACTGGAGGCGGGCTGCACGATGTTGGGGCGTGAGCGGAAGACGGCCTAACGGTGTGCGGGACCGTAGCCCAGCTTCATGGAGACGGTTGCGAATGGTCCTCGCCGATACCCCAGGAGCAACAGTGTGCCTAATTTGCTGGGAAGTGGCGGTGCGGTCCCCTACGGCACTGCGTAGGATCCTACGGTCTTGGCGTGCATCCGTGCGTCGCTGCGGTCTGGTCCCAGGTCGACGGGCACGTGCACCTTCCGCCGACCACTGGCGACAACATCGATGTACTGTGGAGACCTCACGCCCCACGTGTTGAGCAATTCGGCGGTACGTCCACCCGGCCTCCCGCATGCCCACTATACGCCCTCGCTCAAAGTCCGTCAACTGCACATACGGTTCACGTCCACGCTGTCGCGGCATGCTACCAGTGTTAAAGACTGCGATGGAGCTCCTATGCCACGGCAAACTGGCTGACACTGACGGCGGCGGTGCACAAATGCTGCGCAGCTAGCGCCATTCGACGGCCAACACCGCGGTTCCTGGTGTGTCCGCTGTGCCGTGCGTGTGATCATTGCTTGTACAGCCCTCTCGCAGTGTCCAGAGCAAGTATGGTGGGTCTGACACACCGGTGTCAATGTGTTCTTTTTTCCATTTCCAGGAGTGTATTTCCCTTGACACGCGGGGTCCAAACTTTCCACTGGATTCTTGGAAGCAAATATAGAGTTTGTCTGCAATCGTCCGTCCATTGATATAGCAACATCGATTGTGTAACTACAGTTAACTGTTTGCAACATCGCGACAGTGTTTCTCTCCCCTTTCATGGATAGTGTTCTGTCACAAGAAAGTTCATAGTTGAACTGACTCTGATCACAGTTCCATACAGAACTAATATCGATGTTTTCTCTCGTGATATGCTCATTGACGTCAGCAACAAAGGTATGAGCTCTTTCAATCAGCTCTTCTCCGTCATCCTTATCTTTTCGTACTTGGAGCATAGTGATACGGCGTGATGTTATCCTAAACTCCTTTTTCAAATTAGTAACAAATCCTAGTGAAGCTGAACAGTTTTTACACCCGAGATTTCTGGATACGTCCAATGCCCAATGTTGTAAATGCCAATAATCAACGGCGGAACTGCATTCTCGCGCTTCATCGAATTTCACCATTACACGCTCCTTGATGGTCTTGAACAGCAGTATACGATTTCCTTTGAAAACAGTATTTCCTTCTCTTTTCTTTGCCACGTAATCCAGTATGTTTTTAATTTTGCTTTTAGACTTCAGTTTAGGGCAACCTTTCAGAAGCTTGTCGTATGTGTTGAAACCTCTTACTTAATAATCATTGTACATGTTCTCCAGTGTGTTGTCATCAAACGCCGTGATAATACTTGCAACTTTAACCTTCTTCTTGAGAGACGGTTGGTATTCACTGTCACTACTTCCATCGCCTCTTCCCGCACTTGCCGTAGCACTACCGTTTGCAATGAGTTGTTCGTCATTATCATCCCTATCATCATCATTATGTGTTAGTGTTACAACAGTATCTGTTTCTAACTTATGCACTATAATAGATACCAGAAAACATGCGAATGATTTGTCTTCTACACCAAAACCATCTTCACGAAGAAGTGTTCTTCGTAACTTCATCTCAACCAATCGCAATACATTAGCAGGATTTATTACCAATCGCCGAGCCATCTGACGCTTCAATACACAAATAATGTCACAAAACGCAACTTCAGAGGCACACTGCACCGTGCCTACTGGTCCCGACTGGCGTACCGGCAGGTCAGTGTGCAATGCGGCATGGCATACGCAGAGGCCTCTAACGGACGACTGCAGAGTTTTGGAGATGCAGGAGTATCACTAGTGCAATAAGAGACCTTTACATTAATTCTCACTCGATTTTAGTGTATTTGTGTTTATTCGAGCCCAAGTACTTTCCTGGTTAGTGAAATATTGCAGCGGCAGTTTTAAATTGATTTTCTATACGGACATAAATTTTTTTGGTTATAATTGCGTGAATAATTGTGTATTGGTGGCCCAGAATCCACTTTGAGGAAATAAACTCTAGTTAGATCGTGAATAATCTTTAAATATAGAGCAAATAGCATCTTACGTGATATAAATTATTATTTGCCGATGTATGAAACCTGGTTATTTCGTACAACTGGTACAAAATATTTTGACAGGAAAATACATCAGTGTTGTGTGCGTGTAGTATTGTGTGACAGAACTGTTCATTTTGCTTAAAGAAAAGTGGTGCCACCTCGAATAACAGTAGCGTTAAATTCGATAAACGATCTGCAACTTAGTGCCGCTTACACTGCTTGACAGACAACATTGCTACACGTTCCCAGGAGGAGATTTCTTTAACAAAATAACGATCATTAGCCGGGAAAAGCAGTGTTTATGTAAAACGTGATGTTACCTTGATAATAAGTAACTAGTTTTATTGTAATCTTGCTGAAATTGTACAACACGCAATTAAACCACAATAATCGCACTCCACAAGAGCTACTGAAGATAGCTTTGCATTATCTTCTTAAAAACGAAGTTAGTTTGGATAATGAGGCTGCATATTCACTTTTCCTCTCATGCTACACAAATATTTGCATGTTTAGCTTTTCTTTATTTATTAAGTCTTTTGTTAAAGTTTCTCCAGCTGTTCGAAGACCTCTTCATTTCATCTTTCATAATTCTCCTCAATTTTTAGGTGTGTTCCGGAAAGTTTGAAGCACCTTCAGAATCTCCTTTTTTACATATTGCCCATTTTTCGCTTTGAGAAAGTCTGCCCCTCTCTTTATTCTTTTTCTTCTTCTCCTCCTCCTCCTCCTCCTCCTCCATCTTTTCCCGTTTCCCTCTGGGCCCAGCACTGTTATGTGGGTTTTAGCACTGTCACCATTTCCCCCCTCCCCACCTCCACCCCCTCCCCCCAGCACAACAATTAATTATGGACCTTGTTCGCTGCAACGGGTAAGCCAAAGACGTCAGGGTACCATAGATTAATCCTCTTCTTGTTTTTCTTGTGCATTTGCCTTGGATCGTCGTAGGGTCGGCACGGTTATTAACGGATTTGGCATGGGTGATTCAAGGAGTGGCCGGATGCCCTTCTTGTTGTCATCCTGTTACCATCTGGGATGGAATTTGTGTACCTCATCTGTCTGCGTTTTCATTAAACTTGATGATTAAGTGGAAGAAACTTTCCTAAACGTTTGCGTAGAATGTATCTGAGGCTCCAGCCGGGTATTTACCATCAGTTCTTGTCAGTAATCCGCCAGACAGATTAGATCCCTGAATTCCAGAAACGGTGCGTTAATGCGCTTGGCTATCCAGGTGGGTCACTTTGACGAAAAGTTTGTGTATTAGTGCAGTACCAGTAAATCTGTCTGTTTATAAATCACAGTATTGTCTTTGCAGATGTCCTTGCTTTCTACATTTGTAGTTAACACCATTGCTTTATTCAAATGTAACATCACTATGATGCATAAGAAACACAAGTCATTCTACTCGTGTAGACATATTTTTAATTTGACACATATTATAGTGTTGATGCATCTCCTAAGTTATAGGTATTGTTAATTATTTGGCGACATCAGCCTTATTCTATGTAGACTTCCAAATGTTGTATTCTACTTGAACCTATCGAAACGATTCTCTGGTTCCAAAGGACTTGCTGAAATGTGGATAAAAGGAGTTAATTATTTAAGAAAAGGCAATTTTGATCAAGTTACTTGACGCCAGTGACATTTACGTTCAGTGTAGTTTTAAGGTCTAGATGACCTGATGGCAAGAGCTTGTGAGTGTGTGGGTTTTATTTTGTCAAGCTGCGCAATGGATTGATCCAACAAGTACCCTTTGGCTAAGACCGCCCGGTTGGCCGTGCGGTCCAACACACGGCTTTCTGGGCAGGCTCTGAGCACTATGGGACTTAACATCTGTGGTCATCAGTCCCCTAGAACTTAAAACTACTTAAACCTAACTAACCTAGGGACATCACACACATCCATGCCTGAGACAGGATTCGAACCTGCGACCGTAGCGGTCACGCGGTTCCAGACTGAAGCGCCTACAACCGCTCGGCCACACCGGCCGGCCTTTCTGGGCAAGAAGGAGCGCCTGGCCCCCCGCACTAATCCGCCCGTCAGATTTGTGTCGAGGTCCGGTGAACCGGCGAGTCTGTGGATGGTTTTTAGGCGGTATTCCATCTGCATTGTCGAATGCGGGCTGGTTGCCCTTATTCCGCCTCAGTTACACTATGTCGGCGATTGCTGAGCAAAAAAGTTCTCCATGTACGCGTACACCACCATTACTCTACCATGCCAACATAGGGGTTACACTCATGTGGTGTGAGACGTTCATGGGGGGTCCACTGGGAGCCGAACAGCACAATAATCCTGGGTGCGGTGTGGGGCGGGGGAGGGGTGAAGTGGACTGTGGTAGCCGTCGTGGGGTTGTGGACCACTGCGGCTGCGGCGGGGACAGAGCCTCTCCGTCGTTACTAGGTCCCTGGTTAACATACAATACAACACAATACTCTTTGGCTCCTGCAAGAAACAATTTCCACCTCACACTACTACAGAAGTCAGACAGACGCTCCTAATGCACCAACAAGAACTGTTTGAAAAACATTCAGCAACAAATATCTTCTGGAGTCGTACGCTGTAAGGAAAAGACACAAAAATATTCTATATTCTTACATAACCAGTGAAATACTTGGGTACTGGGGTATTGCTAGTTTGTGTAAGAAAAACATTAAATGAAAAAAAAAAATTATTTATTGCAAAAAATTCTGAGAAATCAAGTGAAACCTTTTTGTATAGAATAATAAATTTCCTGTTTCTTTTTGGAACAGTAGATTGCCTATTATGGATAGGAATGTTATTATTTTACAAAGTATGGAAAGGTTCTTTTCTCCCTTTTCTTTAAGAATGTTATTTACTTGGCAGAATAGCTGAAAGCCGCGCCTACACAACTTGAATAACTTTTCTAGGTGCGGTCAAGGCTGTCGCATGAGAAATGTAATGGAGTATACTGTTATGGAGGACAGATGGGGCTCGCATACGCTATAGCGCGCAGTACCGTGAGCTGCGACGACTGCTGCCTGTGTCACTCGCTGCTGACAAATAACACAACTATCTCTTTCTATCTGGATTGACCTTCGCCAATCAAACTCACTCTATGCCTTGATGAAGGACTCCTATCTGCCCCTAGTCTAATTACTGTCTTGGTACACTGGTCGCATAACCAGTCCACTGCAATGCTACTCAATATTCGCTCGCTGGGTTTAAATACTACTTTGTCCGTGTTCACGCCGCACAATAAGTGTGGCGGCCAACACAGTGAACAACGCGTAATTGCGAGTGACTCAATATAGTGTATATATAGAGTATCAATATAGAGTATTCGCTAACAAGAGAGGAGCTCTCCCGGTGAAGTACTGAGGAGAGACTTGGTTCCTCACTCTTTGCGTACACGTACGAGCACACTTGCTCTCGTTACATGTTCCTGCTCCAAGAATGACAATGGATCGGCTCCGTTTTCTGGGAAAGTTGCAAGGGTATATCATTCGCTGCCTTCCCTTGCTTCTCTGGCTCTTTGCGTCAGAAATATTACACCAATCAGCGTTGCTCTTTTAAACGGGAGAATGACGTTTCGTTTAATTCGACCAATGCGGAAAGTTGTAGCATCTCCATTAGACATATACTGTCCTCCTGTGAGAACTCCGTAACTACGCAGTCGGTTCATAAAAAAATGCGTCTTCTGGTCACCCCCACACAATTTAGCGGAAATTGCTTTCAAGTCGAACACGGGGGTCGTTATCCCTTCACTCTGGCAAAAGCTGTCGTCTGTCTGGGCGGTCGCTCTGGCCGAAGTAGGTATGTTGACTCACCCCTCTGATGGGACGGGCCTCCCAGCGGGCTTGTTGCCTCTTCAGAATGAAAATTCCTGTGGCGTCATGTTGTGTACGCCAGCCTCGAGTTTTTCAACCTCAGTGCACACATTTATTTATTAGATTTGCATATCTCTTACATGAATTCATGCAAAATTGACTCTACCTTATCGAGTTTGGGTTCGAATGAAGCGTCTTGCTGTGCAGAATACGATTGTGAGGACGGAATATGTAAGAAATGAAGGTCAGGAGACCACGCCAACTTACAAGCTGTTACAATCAAGTTTGACTTGTGTGCCAGAATTTCGATCCATTTAGATTGTTTTATTCAGTACAATATAATTTTAAAATTAAACAATACAAAATCAAAGATCGATAGAAGATGCAACAGACGATATATTTACTGTGGAAGCTATTAAAATTTTATACAGAAGTTTCAAAATAATAGTTACAAGTTGTGCGAACAGGCAGCGATGTATCTGGTGATCCAGGATTTTGAATGGAACCGTGTGCAGACTGTTTTTCAGAACTGTGTACATGGTGGAACGTTTCAAACGCGTCTCTGCTGCGGTTCTTCGAACAGAGTTTTCCTATCTTGCTGCATAAGGCAAAAAACGGTGGCGACGTTTGCAGGAGTAACTTCAACAGGGCAGGGTCCAACGTTCTCCGCTACATCATCGGCCACACTGCCTGTCTGTTCGAATTTGTCGAAGAGCTTGCGACTAGCTTTCACACCTTATACTTTTAGAACGTTAAATTGTGTTCCAAAACTGCACCTTATTGCTGTAATGCTGTGTCCCAGCCCATGATATATCATTACCAGAAACACATGTTCAAAGGAAGAAATGATTTTAAACTCTTTCTTCGTTAGGCTAGCCTCCTTTTGCTTTTCAACGGTATAATTGGGCGTAGGAACACTATTTATAGACGCTATGTATTGTGATTACATGGTCATCTGCTGGCAGTTTTTGTAACTATTACTTCGAAATTTATGTATAAAATTACACAGCTTTCACAATAAACCTCCTGTTTGTTGTATTATTCTACCCATCTTTGATTTAGTGTTATTTAATTTTAAAGCAGGGGGTCCTTCGTTGCAGATTCTGTGTGAAATTTAGTTGAATTTCCACCTATTTCTATGTAATTAGGCATTGAAATTATTATATATAGAAATCGAGAAAGCAGGTATTTTGTGTGTTACGGGCTTTAGCTGTTGTCTGCATGCACTCTTGCAAATATTACCTGCCACCGCCTAACGTGACACTAAAATTTGTATTTATATCTCTGACTGCTGTAAGTTCAGTATCTTCTCTTTTCACGGGGCTGTATGCTATAGTTGTATGATAATATGGCATGCAATGAAATATTCGCTGTACTAAACAACATATTAGAGCCCTCCTTAGTTTCAATATTATCTACCACAGTAACTTGGTACGTCTGTTAATTTTCTACAGAATAACTGGAAATTAAATTAGCGTACATGACCACTGGTGAGACTGTAGTACCTTTTTTTGAAAATCTCAAAATTACGGAAAACATTTTCTTTAATCGTTGGTAGATATCTTGAATTACTAGTGCCATATTTTTCGTAGAAACGCTTAAAGATGAGAACCGTAAACTGTTGCAGAACCAGGTCAGTGTTTTTGCAGCAGAACGCTGTCTTCACTCACACATAAACCCCTGCGTTGGCCGAAGTTCACGATCTGGACAGCGAAATATGTCCTCTTGCACATCATTCCCCATATTGTGACTTATTTGTTCCCTACTGCTAATGGATGGCTTGGAAGAACGCAATTTTTGTGGAATGACGAAGAAACTCTCTAAGGGGGATAAACGATCCACTATGTCACTGGATCAAATTTATTGAAGTTGACGTACATTACGTCGACAAATAAAATTTTCGTATTTGAAAAAGTGTATTTACATTGTTTCATGCCATACGTGTAACTTGATCAGTGATATACTCGGGTAATCTGCAGCTTTCGTCAAGATTTAAGGCATACTTAGAAACACAGACGTTATTTTGATAGTTTGTAAGCTTCCTCCGCAGTTTTTGAGACGAGTTACCTACAAAAGGAAGTCAGAATTATGCCCTGATTAGATATTTCCTCTCACATTCAAAGCTCAGACCCATGAACTTCTAAAGTAATGCAAATTGACCACTATATTTAGAAAATGTGCTCTAGAGCAGGAGAAATATACATCACGCAAGAGTACATAATGTCCAAAACAAATGGTTAACAGATTTACTTAGACCTGATCAGTCGTGGTAGACTTCTGAATTTACCTGAAAACCGTGTGAACTGTGGTGCTTGTAACGCCATTGTGTGCAATGGCCATAGATCACAAATGCATGAAATAAAATAGTAACACTCGATAGGATTAAAAAATTACATTCTGCCAGCTCCGTCAAACTGCGTCAACTAAATACAGTTCCGAAAAAGCATGAAACTACTCGTAATGTTCACCGTAGTCCGTGCAACACTTGCAGGATTGTGCTAACTGATAAGTGGATTTCGCCATAAATTCATTTAGATGGGAAAGCCATGGCAAGGAAATCAAAATGATTTACAAAGCGAGTAGAAAAGCATATAATTATCTCCAGAGTATATTTAAGCTACGACGGCACATATAGGTATAAAATTAGTGCTCAGAACACTTAGTGAAAAAGACTTGAACAAGTGAGAACTTGAAACGGAAGAAAATTCGTGTATGACGAGAAAACTGAAGAACACTCATAGGCTGGGAATGTGACGAATGTAAAGGCTCTACCTTTCAGATTGTTTAATAGCAGACCGATTCTATACCATTCACCGGAATCTACGCTCTTCATAAAAGCACAAAAACAACGTCTCCACGCGAGAGACATGCTTTACTGTCGAGAAAGATTTGTTGCATTTCTCCACTTCTAACCTTGTAACGCAAAGCAAGAAAATAAGTACGCGTAAAGTGCGCGATTCCTGCAATGATTAGCAGAATCTTATTCGAAATATGCTCATCCCATACACGACCAGACTGGATCTTAACACACTGTAGAGCAGCATACAGCGAACTGCGCCAGCACATCGACCACATCACATACCTGCATATTATGACTCCATAGGCTGTTGTGTTTCAACCACACTGCTCACAGAACGTTACAAGACGCACATGAATATCATTAGCTCATACATCTGGACCTCAAAAAGTTCATATGAGGAAGCCTATAGACGGCCTAAAACATTTAGGGTTGTAGAAATCGATAGGTAGGTACAGGTACAGACGTCCATCTTCGCAATGAGTATACTAATTAATAACGAGCGAAATAATTTCAGCTGTGTAACCCAACGAGTATGATAGACAGATTTCAAGTTCTGCGCTTTTTGTTCTTTGTGCGTCGTGTTATTTGAGATCACTGGACATAAGTGTGTGTCAGTTTTGAGCTGAAAGACCAGGTTTCATGCCAATGAAAGTTTGGCTCATTTATCTTCGATTAATAGCACGACAAAATCTTTGGTGTAAACATAGTGACTTATGATTCGGAAAAGAAAACCACCGTACTTCAAGACATGTTTTTCGGGAGAACCGTGACCACTTAAAATAAAAAAAGAGTTCGGGTCGCTTGAAGTGCTTGTTTAAGATAACCGGTTTCGAAATTTGACACCGGTCAGCCTCAGATCCGTACATATAATTACTGCAAAGTGCAGCTTTACAACAATGCGAAGAGTCACTTAAAACTACTGAAACTACTGAAATTTCGTAGTTTTAAATTAATCTTCGCCCTGTTGATAAGCTACACATTGTAATAAATTTATGTATAGATCTGCGGCTGAGTTGTATCAAAGCTCGAAATCGGTTATCCTAACAAAACATATAAAGTGACACAGACAGTGCCCTTCTTCGTTACCAAGAATAACGTATTTCGAATGAAAAATAGATATTAAAGTGTATCCAGATCGTAAAACTGTAAGTATTCACTTTTCGAAGCGAAGTTTGTTAACAGCTGCACCCTTAAGTGTCTCATCTGCTGAACGAACTTTAACCAAGCGTTGATGCCATCTGCTCATTAAGCACGTTTGAAGGGCAGAAAATCTTACTTTTGAAGCCCATCTTTAAGAGCAATTACAAGGGAAACTTGCAAGCAGTCAGAGAGTATGAAAACGAGGTTGCCGAAGAGACTGAAATTTCATATTCCACCGGCAATCTGTCACAATTCTTATTAAAAATAAAGACTGAAAATATTTCCAGAATATGGATTTATTAAAGTTTCTACTTTTTCAACTTTAATACTCTTCAGCGTGTTTGTGAGAAGCGGCTCTGAAAACTCGGAATAAATTTACTAATAAAATTTTGTTTACTTAACTTCTTAATTTGCTTTCAGATCAGTGACAGTTGCTTTGGAGCTATAATGAATGATAGAACTGCTGTTGACAGATTACCCTTCAGTGGATTACAAAACAAATATGAGTATTATCGCTATTGTACTGTCTGAGTTTCTGCGTATTCACATATAGACAGTGACATCTACGTAGCTGCCATGACTTTCATTTTCTTGTACGTCTTTTCCTGTCTATTATTCCTGTGATGTGTGAAGTGTTATTCGGACTTTACCGCTAGTTTATCCACGAAACTTTCATCTTCCATTTTAATAACCATGGTATTTCATCCATTACATTACAGTACCTGTCGTTTCTTGTCTCGCTTGACGCTACGTGACGGTAATGTGGCCTTTATATTCTTTTGACATTCTATATAATACGAAAATCGCTTGATTTAATATGTGTTTGTGCCTTCGATATTTTTCGTCAATCTCTGTGTGTACGACTGCCAGCTAGTTCCGTATTTACCTTTCATCTGCCAACATTTGCAAATATCTACTGCCAACATTCTAAGTTTGCTTCAGATAACGTATAAGAGACCATTAACAACAAAACCGTCCTCTTTTTAGACTATTCAGAAATTTTCGTACTGCGCATTACCGAAACGGGCTGACGCAGCAGACACACTCCATTCCAACAGAACGCCAACTGACAAAGAATAGGTGAACAGTATTCAGCGATTCCTTCCAGAAGGCTCGTCGCTAATGAAATTTCCTCGTTATGCCTGCTGAAAGGATTGAAAAGGTTCGCCTTAATGTCCGTCCTTAAGAGAAGACTAAGCGATCAGCGGGAGAGACGCAGGTGAGAAGACGGCACGGAATTGGGGTACTTCTATCTCACTTCATTTTCGGCGGTGCTTCAGATTACTAGCGCACGTCGCCTCTTGGCGATTCACTAATTCATTGCACAGGCAGGGAATTTTCTGGTAGTGGTTTATAAATAGTGCAAATGGACAAATTATCCACCTAAGACCTGTACTTCAAAGTAAATGAATCGTTATGATTAATGGCAAGCATGACTATTTTTAAAGCAGCTGAAGAGAATCCAACAACATTGGTTGAATTTTGTAACTTTTATTATATTGTAAAGTATTGAACTGGGAACCTAAAAACCTCAACAGGCTACAGGCTACAGTAGTCTACTCAACCCCACCCCGAACCCAGGATTATTGTGCGGTTCGGCCCCCAGTGGAGCCCCCGGGAACGTCTCACACCAGACGAGTGTAATCCCAATGTTTGCGTGGTAGAGTAATAATGGTGTACGTGTACGTGATGAAAGTGTTTGCGCAGCAATCGCCGACACAGTGTAACTGAGGCGGAATAAGGGGAACCAGCCTGCATTCGTCGAGGCAGATGGAAAACCGCCTTAAAAACCATCCACAGACTGGCCAGCACACCAGACCTCGACACTAATCCGCCGGGCGGATGGTAACATTGAGCAATCACCACCACGACCACTACAGCTACCACCATCGTCCTTACCAGGTTACTTGTGACCAGAAAGTTCGACCCGGTCGTTTAGTCACATGGAAAGCAAGGGGTAGCACCACGTTCTGATCACAGGTGCGACAATTGGTCTCAACCGACCTCCGCGTCATCTTAAACAAGTGCAGTCATTTGGAAGTGGTAAGGGTGGATGGGAACCAGCACACCGCACTACCGGCCATTGTTGTGTTAACAGACCTGATGCCGCTACTGCTCGGTCCATCAGCTCTTCAACTGGCATCAGGAGGTTGTGATTCCCGTTCCAGTCACCCCAGTAATTAATACTGCTAATCGCTAGAATACTTAGATACATTTAACCAGCGAATTACTTATATGAAGGTGCCAAGAAGAGGCAGCGCATAACGCTCACTCTTATTTCGCGTTGTAGGTTGTAACACCTCCTCCCTTTTCTCCTTGCGCACGATTTTGATTAACTTTTGTGTGAAGCGATACATTATCATTATCCACTTGGTTCGGAATCCACGTTAAACTGCACGTCACAACATAAATAATTAAGTAAGACCGCTGAAAGCTCGGAGAAAGCAATAGCATAGTACCACCAGCAAGACTGGTACGGCGGTGGTCAAATCTTCTTTCGTGTTGATGTCGGCTTCACCCTACCGTAATGCAGCCTTTATCTTTGTAAAGTAACTGGTAAGTCACATGTTGCTATACGACGATAAATGAATTTATTGCTGCTGTATTATCCTAAATGACCTTGTAGCAGGAATAGGGCTTGCAAAGTCTGAGCTTGTTAAATTCCCCGTTGCTGGAACCTGGTGAGAAAGGACAGCTGAAGGCTTTAGATGTTGGGCGGTCGAGGAGCGTACTTTCTGGAGGTTTCCCCGAATTCCCCCAAAGGAGGGTTGAACTGTTCCAGAAGACCCCCGCAGGTAACGGTACTCCCGGCATGGTGCACCGCAAAACGCCTTTTGAGGGGTATGCGAACTAGGAGTGATACTTGGGGGGGGGGGGGGGGTAGCAAGATATTCCCATGGAGTTTCCTAGAAGCATTTGAAGATAATGAGCCACTGCCATTGTACCGTATGGCTCAGCCCCGGATCCTTCCGCGGTCAGAAAAACGGTACTGAATCCTCTCAAGCCCGCAATTGTCAGAATAACGATGGGACCGAATCCTCCCGTTTGAAGCAGGTAGCAGTTCTAAACGTTATGAATACTCCAAGTAGGCAAAGGAAAGCTTATGAAGTTACTGTAGAAGATGTAAAAATTTTTTGTGTGTATTGTATGTTTAAAAGTTGTATCCTTTATCTTGTTGAGATGAAGTCCAGCCGGCACAGCGCCAGCGACTAAGTCCCTCTCAAGGTCACGCGCAAAGCATGCATAAGTGAGTCAATATGTTTTGTTTAAAACATGGGAGGGGTAGGGGAAAGAGATAAGGAACATGGCAGAGATAATCGTATTATTGTCTATAATACAACAAACAATGTGTCAGTTTGGGATGATTCGGTCCTGTTAACTGCTTACCTACCCGGTTTCCGGAGGATTCGGGGATGAGACCGTACCGTACAAAGCGTGGGAAACGAGTTGCGTGAGAGACCGTCTATTGCCAATTTCTAATCCGTTTATGGAAATACAACAAGCTCTTGTGGAGAAAATTTTGTGGGCTTCCACATCATTTTAGAAGATGCGGAGAAATTCTCGGTGGCCGTGGTGGTAAAACTGGAGAAGCATCACCTGCAGGCGGGGCATTCAGGAGCAGGGTGGAAGACAGACAGGGGGACGGGAGACGCGCAGATATCGAGAGCTGTCTGATCTTGCCTGCCGCTTTTTTCGCTGCTTTTTTAAAAAAAATGAGTGTCGCGTTTGGCATTTGCACTGCTTTTTCTCTGTGCAGCTTACAGTTTGCGAGTATTCCACAACGTGAGTTTGCTTCTTATAGTAAATTTTTAGTAGTGAATCGATCTTTTCCAGTATTACTCCATTTGCGAGCTGCTCATACTTAGAACAGTTATTTGGTTGATAAATGCTAGTCTTTCACACAGAATTCAGGTGTCTTCAGCATTTATACATTGATTTCGAAAAGACAGAGATTTTGTCTCACTTATGTTTAATATAATTCTATTTGTAGTTCCTTGTTCTGTAACTTTTATCCTCGGCATACTGAATTGTCGCTGCACTTTACCTCGATCTGTGAATCATATTTTAAGTATCAATAAATTAATGGTTGATTTTACCGAATATTATTATTTTACTCTCCTACAACTCTGATGAGGCGCCCTTTTTTCGGCGCCCTTCTTTCTCTCAGTATACAGGGTGTATCAAAAAGAATCATTTGATTTAAAGAAATCGTAGCTATTATGTTATTTGAAATATGTGTGTAAACAACATACTGTTGAAAGGATCAAACTCTCGAGTTTTCCATGTTTCCCGCTAGGTAGCAGTAGTGTGCGCCCACTTCAGTTCTAGTAAAAACAGTGTCGGGACAGCAGGAAACGTTTTGTGTTCTCCGTTTTGTGTAGTGGCGGTAATAACTGTTCAGCGTGATTTTAGTGCCAGAAATAGTGTGGATCCTCCTACAGCGCAGGGCATTAGATGAAGGCATGAACAGTTCCGAGAAACAGGTTGTGTAAAGCCAAATCCCCGGCCGTCCACGAGTGTCTGACACAGACGTCGAACCCATCCGCCATAGTTTCACAAGGAGTGCGCTGAAATCCGTTCGCCGTGCATTTCGACTGCTCAGCATGCCCCAGATGTGTGTCTGGCGTGTGTTGCACCGACGTTTACACATGAAACCATACGAAATTCAGCTACTGCAAGGTCTTCGTGAAGGTGACAAAAAACAATGTTTGGAGTTCTGTAATTTCGTTCTTGGCAAGATGGAAGATAAGAGTTTCCTTCTATGCTTAATGTTTACTGACGAGGCAACAGTCCATTTAAATGTAAAAGTGAACATTCATAATGTGAGAATAGGAGACACGGAACAACCATTTGAAGCTGTACAACATGAAAGGGCTCTCCAAATTTTAATGTGTTTTGTGCAGTTTCAAGGGAAATAGTGTATGGTTCATTTTCTGTTGCCGAGAACACAGTTACAGGAAGCACATATCTCGATATGCTCGAGAACTTTATTTTCCCAAAGCTGGAGACTGATTCGAGCGACTTCATTTACTAACAGGATGGGGAACCGCCAAGGTGACATCTGGAAGTGAGGGAATTTTTAAATCAAAGAATTACTGAGCCATGGATCGGTCGCACTGGATCAAATGATTCAGCTTTACATTACGGGCCTCCAAGGTCACCGCATCTGACTGTATTTGATAATTTCTTGTGGGGGTTTATTAAATACTCTGTTTATGTGCCTCCATTGCCAACAACAATGATTGAACTGAGACATCGGATAACAACAGCTGTGGAAACTGTAACTCAAGACATGCTCGCCGCAGTGTGGGAACAATTTTAACACCGCATTGACATAGCCGTGTGTCTCAAGACGGGCATATTGAAGACCTATTAAAAGATATGAAAAAGACTGAGTTTCTCGTTAATTAAAAAACAATCGTCATTGTATATGTTTATTAGTTTCAGAAATATAGATGCGCCAAATCGGATGGTTCTTTTTGATACGTTCTGTATATCATCAGTCGTTGTGCGACTGATCTGTTCATTCACTGTGTCTGCGTTCTGCTGTAAAACAGGTTCCATTATTAGGAATATTTTCGGTAAACCAGGAAAATTAATAGTTTCATTTCTTCACGAGTTTTAATTTGGTTCTTAAGTAATTAAGCATCACCCGCATCTGCACTTAGCAAAATGAATGTTTATCTATGCCAATGTCATTCTGTGCTGTTGTAAAGCTACAATTGTAGAATTGCTTGTAGAGTTAATCGTGTTTTCATCTGAGAAGTGTGGCAGGTTGCACTTACTACCGCCGAATCTCAATCGACTCATACGAACCGCAACGTACAATACGCATAACCGACACATTACATCTTAAAGCAATTACAAATTTGTCTTATTTACGAGGGCATATTTTTTCTGGCAACTCTTAAGGATTTTAAATAAAATAAATGTTATTAACATACTACATCTTTATCATTCATGTTTACATATATGCAGACCTCTGCCGCTAGAGGGCCACGAACTGAGGCATGGGTCATGGCGGTGTGTAACGTAACTATGTCGGTGCGTGAGAAACTGCGTGTAGTTATCAAGTTTCAAATTCGAAGTGTTCGTCCACACGTGGAGCACCCTCTCGTTCAGCATGCCAACGCCGGACACGTACGAGCGCTGCGGCGTCTGCAGCAATTTGACGCCTTGGGTTCACTGTCATCGATAATACTCTATACGATCCCGACTTGCCCCATCCGATTTTCATCTGTTCCCAGAACTTGAGAACACCTTCGAGGGCTTCACTTTGATCGTGATGAAGCCATCCAAGCACACCCAGAACTTGAGAACACCTTCGAGGGCTTCACTTTGATCGTGATGAAGCCATCCAAGCACAGGCGACGTTGTGGTCTGTCAACCAAGTCAAACATTCTTCTCTGACACCTTCAATGAACTGGTCTCTCGTTGGGAGAAACGTGTTCGACACCATGATGACTATGTTGAGAAATAAATATGTAGACATGAAGGATAAAGATGTAGAATGTTAATAACGTTTGTTTTATTTAAAAAGCTTTAAGAGTTTTCACATAAAAAAAGGCGGAGACATTACTTCTCAACACGCCCTCGTGAACAGCGATAAAAAGTAAATTTTGTATGGTAAATAAGGTAAGTCTAACAATGTTTCAGATTCACTATGCGTCTTTACCAGAATTTGCCGTTACCTGTTCTTTTACTTTCATACCCACGCAGAACGGAAAGAGAATAACGCATGGGTACATCGCTGCCAGATCTCTCTAAATGATATTGGAACGCGGTTCAGCATCTTGAAACGCAAGCTTTAAATGTTCATTACACTGTATCCTTGTAGATTAGTTATGGTTTTTTAAACTACTCAAAATAAATGTTGATGTCATACATTAATAAATTCATGCCCAATTCGTACAAAACCCTAACGAAAAAGAACTAAGCGTATTTACAGCTTCGTTAAAAAATACAAATGAGAAACGAGAACGATGCAAAAACAACTGGAAGAAAAAGTTTCTTATTGGAAACTGTTTTGGTAATGCTGCATTGCCTTCACATCCTTAAATGATCAACCTAATATTCTTTATTTACGCAGCTAATTCACAAATGATGTTACCTCATGATTTGTTAAACTGAAATTGAATGCCGTAATAGGGATTCCTCCGGATGCTACTTACAGTAAAATTGTTCAAATGGCTCAGAGCACGATGGGACTTAACATCTGAGGTCATCAGTCCCCTAGAACATAGAACTACTTAAACATAACTAACCTAAGGACATCACACACATCCATGCCCGAGACAGGATTCGAACCTGCGACCGGAGCGGTCGTTCGGTTCCAGACTGTAGCGATTAGAACCGCTCGGCCACCCCTGTCGGCGCTACCTACAGTAGCCACAGTGCCAAAATTGGTACTTATAATCTACAGTCAATGTAAAGTGCAATATATTATTCATATATGTAAGGCACTTTTTACGCCCATATTACTCTGCAGGGGAAAAAGCAAAAGATCGATAATACTCTATACAATCCAACCCACGTAGATTCACGGTACAGTTGCGTTACCCTCACTAGCACAGCAGGAATACATTCTAGAGAAAAAAAAAACGCAAAATGGAGGAATTCTCCGAATGGGACGGAAACCTCTAGATGTGACGTACGTGTACAAACAAACAGATGATTACAACTTCAAAGGAACTGGATGATTTATTCAAGAGAAAGAGCTTCACAAATTGAGCAAGTCGGTAACACCTCAGGTTCTCATGCAAGCAGTTATTCTGCTCCACAATCATTGACAGCGTTGTTGGACTCATCGTGAGGAATACCATGCGAAATTCTGTGTAACTGGTGCGTTAATCACAAAAATCTCAAGCTTGTTGGAGGTGCCTTCCCATAATGGTCCAGACGTCCTCACTTGGGCAGATAACTGGCGAGCTTGCTGGCCTAGGTAGGGTTTGGAAAGGAAGACGACAAGCAGTAGCAGCTCTCGTCGTGTGCGGAAGAGCATTGTCTTCTCCCATCACCATTTGAAGCGTTTCCGGAGACATTTTCGCCTGTCATTGGGGCTCATCACTGAAGACAATTCCGCTCCAGGCAAAGAGATACCAAGCCCTTATAACTAATGAAGATCTGTCTGGAGACGGCCCAGACAGCGGTGGAGTACCATCATGACTGTCGCCCGACGTTCTTCCCGATAACCTCTCTGGTTGCCTTTGGGTACGTCGACGATATCCTACGCACCGTTATGTTGTCTTTCATGACAAGTCATCCCTGGCTTACATTTCAGCAAGATATTGCCCGCCCGCACACAGCGACAATTTCTGCTGCTTATATTCATGCTTGCCAAACCCTACCATGGCCAGTCAGGTCGCCAGATACCTCCCCAATTGAGAACGTTTGGAGCATTATGAACAGGAGCCTCCAACCAGCTAGTTACACAGAATTGCACGACATCTCTCAGGACGACATCCAACAACTCTGTCAAGAAAAGTCAAGCTGAATAACTGCCTGCATAAGGGCCAGAGGTGGATCAACGCGTTATTGACTTTCTCAATTTGTGAAACTCTTTCTCTTGAATAAATCATCTACCAATTTCCGTACCATTCGGATAATTACTTCGTGGTGGGTCGTCTTTTTTCTTAGAGTGTATTTAACTGCATAACTATTATTTACGACATACTAAACTTATGACATCTTATTATACAATGTGCAAATAGAAATATCGTTGAATGTTATCAAAAAAGAGAGGGGACTAAAAGTAACTCTATTCATGGTCAACAACCTGAATGTCACGAGGCCGCCTGCAGTTACAGCAGTGACGCAGTGGCGTGCCCTAGCCTGGCAGTGAAACATCCATCACTATGCCTGCGGCAGCCAACGTGTTAAAGTAGCCTTAACTGGACACAACATACCTTTGGTAGCGTTTGCAGAGCACTCAACAAAAGCATCTTTTGGAAACGAGCAAGTACAATTGTCAGATTCCTTCGTGTGTGTTCCATGGATAGTGTTAAGAGTTGTGTACTCCATCAAAGTGGTTGCCTACCCGCTCCGAATCTAACAGCAGCAGGACTCATTTGCAGGAAACAATCCCTGAGAAGATAAGGAGAAAGAAAAGGAACCATGGACAGAGGATCGGAAATTCTTTCGGAGGAAGGTACATGCACTTGAAGGTCGAGGTAAAAGTAGGTAGGTAGGTGACCAACGACCACTTGGAAACTCTCCCCAACAAGTGAAACTATCCGTGTCACTTATAACGCTTGTGGGTCTTAATACCAACGGAACTGTTAAGTCCCATAGTGCTCAGAGCCATTTGAACCATGTGAACCAACGGAACTGCCCCCACGACGTCGGCTTTGTCGCTAGTTAGTCGCACAGGCACCACGGTACTGGGATTTATGTCATCATTTCCATTCATAGATGAGCCACCTTTACGAGGGTCGGCATCGTCAGCCTTCAGAACACACTCCTGTAGGCTACGGAGTATCCTTCTGATTCAGTGAACTACCAGCACCGATGTAGGTTCGGTGTATGGGCGGGGTTATAAGCGAGACCACCTTGTGCGACCACTCATCCTTCACACAACGCCTCACAGGCAATGCTTATCTGCACTTCATGCGTGTGATCCGGTCTCCCCTGTTGGAAGACATGCCTTTCTTGGGCATTACCATAATTGTGAATGTTGGGAGATAAGCGCTATGTTGTGCAAGGAGTCTGTCAGAACTCTCCATTTAAAAAAAAAAAAATATGGTTCAAATGGCTCTGAGCACTATGGGACTCAACATCGGAGGTCATCAGTCCCCTAGAACTTAGAACTACTTAAACATAACTAACCTAAGGACATCACACACATCCTTGCACGAGGCAGTATTCGAACCTGTGACCGTAGCGGCGGCGCGGTTCCAGACTGTAGCGCCTAGAACCGCTCGGCCATTCCGGCCGGCAACTCTCCATTTCATGAAAACAGTATAGTCAAGTTAACGCTATTCTTTGGATTGTGCAAGCACTTAGATGTCTATAGTAACCATCTGAGGGCGAAACATGGGAGCGCGATTCTAAGCATTGTTGTGAGACGAGGTCTGACTGCGAGAGTGGAAGTAGTGGTGTTGGTCGAGAGCTCGGAGACAGAAGACGTGTCACGCTGCCCTCACGTCGGTGATGGCAGATCTTACCACTATCGAGGCCTGATTTCATTTATATAGCCAGGAGAGTGCGTAGCGTGAAAGCAATTGCAAGGTTAGGCTCGTGATTGTTAGTCCGAGTTTGTAAAAATCCCATGTTTTGCTTGTAAGTTGAAGAAGCCTCCTTATCCTCCAAATAATAATAATTATTGTCCACATCTAATTAATAAATAAATGCTATGGTTATTAAACGTTAATGTAACTTTGAAATTGAAATAATTTGTTATCCGGCACTCAGCCATTATTGAAACCTATGTCATTGTCATTGTCATTTTTAATACTTGTTCAGGACGATTTCTGAAGTTTTAAATTGACTTAATTTATGAAATTCCTTCTCACAAATTATTCAGTAGTTAACAGGACCCAAGCAAATTCCATTTCATTAAATTCATTCTTAGTAAAAAAAAAAAAGCTTTAGCCGGTGCTGCTGCATGCTGCTGCGAATTGCTGTAAACCACGTGGAAAATGGCAGTCATCTAAAGAGGTGAGTGCAAAACTTTGGGCCAAAACAGGGACACTAACACACCACTAAATGTCATGTATTCCAGTTCAGTAAATTCCTTTGCACAAGTCAGATTCTGTCTCACTTGTAAATTCTTATTCAGAAACGGAGTCAGATAGCTCAGGTATTCATTGTTACAGGTTCATTTGTTCTTGTAGTTCTTCATATTCATATACTCAGTCAGATAGCTTAACCAAATGTTAGTTTTAAGTTTTCATGTAACAATCTGTTGAGGGCATAAATATACAACGCACAGAGTGCAACGCAGGCTAGATCCCGTTTACTGATAGCTCAGGTTGCTTATGATGTCCATTTTCCCCGACGAACATAGTCATATTTGTTGTACCTACGCTACGTATTTGGAGCATATACAGGGTGAAACCCCCCCCCATGAACCATGGACCTTGCCGTTGGTGGGGAGGCTTGCGTGCCTCAGCGATACAGACAGCCGTACCGTAGGTGCAACCACAACGAAGGGGTATCTGTTGAGAGGCCAGACAAACGTGTGGTTCCTGAAGAGGGGCAGCAGCCTTTTCAGTAGTTGCAAGGGCAACAGTCTGGATGATTGACTGATCTGGCCTTGTAACAATAACCAAAACGGCCTTGCTGTGCTGGTACTGCGAACGGCTGAAAGCAAGGGGAAACTACAGCCGTAATTTTTCCCGAGGGCATGCAGCTTTACTGTATGATTAAATGATGATGGCGTCCTCTTGGGTAAAATATTCCGGAGGTAAAATAGTCCCCCATTCGGATCTCCGGGCGGGGACTACACAAGAGGATGTCGTTATCAGGAGAAAGAAAACTGGCGTTCTACGGATCGGAGCGTGGAATGTCAGATCCCTTAATCGGGCAGGTAGGTTAGAAAATTTAAAAAGGGAAATGGATAGGTTGAAGTTAGATATAGTGGGAATTAGTGAAGTTCGGTGGCAGGAGGAACAAGACTTCTGGTCAGGTGACTACAGGGTTATAAACACCAAATCAAATAGGGGTAATGCAGGAGTAGGTTTAATAATGAATAGGAAAATAGGAATGCGGGTAAGCTACTAAAAACAGCATAGTGAACGCATTATTGTGGCCAAGATAGATACGAAGCCCACACCTAATACAGTAGTACAAGATTATATGCCAACTAGCTCTGCAGATGACGAAGAAATTGAAGAAATGTATGATGAAATAAAAGAAATTATTCAGATTGTGAAGGGAGACGAAAATTTAATAGTCATGGGTGACTGGAATTCGAGTGTAGGAAAAGGGAGAGAAGGAAACATAGTAGGTGAATATGGATTGGGGGACAGAAATGAAAGAGGAAGCCGCCTTGTAGAATTTTGCACAGAGCACAACATAATCATAATTAACACTTGGTTTAAGAATCATGAAAGAAGGTTGTATACATGGAAGAACCCTGGAGATACTAAAAGGTATCAGATAGATTATATAATGGTAAGACAGAGATTTAGGAACCAGGTTTTAAATTGTAAGACATTTCCAGGGGCAGATGTGGACTCTGACCACAATCTATTGGTTATGACCTGTAGATTAAAACTGAAGAAACTGCAAAAAGGTGGGAATTTAAGGAGATGGGACCTCGATAAACTGAAAGAACCAGAGGTTGTACAGAGTTTCAGGGAGAGCATAAGGGAACAATTGACAGGAATGGGGGAAAGAAATACAGTAGAAGAAGAATGGGTAGCTTTGAGGGATGAAGTAGTGAAGGCAGCAGAGGATCAAGTAGGTAAAAAGACGAGGGCTAGTAGAAATCCTTGGGTAACAGAAGAAATACTGACTTTAATTGATGAAAGGAGAAAATATAAAAATGCAGTAAGTGAAACAGGCAAAAAGGAATACAAACGTCTCAAAAATGAGATCGACAGGAAGTGCAAAATGGCTAAGCAGGGATGGCTAGAGGACAAATGTAAGGATGTAGAGGCCTATCTCACTAGGGGTAAGATAGATACCGCCTACAGGAAAATTAAAGAGACCTTTGGAGATAAGAGAACGACTTGTATGTATATCAAGAGCTCAGATGGAAACCCAGTTCTAAGCAAAGAAGGGAAAGCAGAAAGGTAGAAGGAGTATATAGAGGGTCTATACAAGGGCGATGTACTTGAGGACAATATTATGGAAATGGAAGAGGATGTAGATGAAGATGAAATGGGAGATATGATACTGCGTGAAGAGTTTGACAGAGCACTGAAAGACCTGAGTCGAAACAAGGCCCCAGGAGTAGACAATATTCCATTGGAACTACTGACGGCCGTGGGAGAGCCAGTCCTGACAAAACTCTACCATCTGGTGAGCAAGATGTATGAAACAGGCGAAATACCCTCAGACTTCAAGAAGAATATAATAATTCCAATCCCAAAGAAAGCAGGTGTTGACAGATGTGAAAATTACCGAACTATCAGCTTAATAAGTCACAGCTGCAAAATACTAACACGAATTCTTTACAGACGAATGGAAAAACTAGTAGAAGCCAACCTCGGGGAAGATCAGTTTGGATTCCGTAGAAACACTGGAACACGTGAGGCAATACTGACCTTACGACTTATCTTAGAAGAAAGATTAAGGAAAGGCAAACCTACGTTTCTAGCATTTGTAGACTTAGAGAAAGCTTTTGACAATGTTGACTGGAATACTCTCTTTCAAATTCTAAAGGTGGCAGGGGTAAAATACAGGGAGCGAAAGGCTATTTACAATTTGTACAGAAACCAGATGGCAGTTATAAGAGTCGAGGGACATGAAAGGGAAGCAGTGGTTGGGAAGGGAGTAAGACAGTGTTGTAGCCTCTCCCCGATGTTGTTCAATCTGTATATTGAGCAAGCAGTAAAGGAAACAAAAGAAAAATTAGGAGTAGGTATTAAAATTCATGGAGAAGAAATAAAAACTTTGAGGTTCGCCGATGACATTGTAATTCTGTCAGAGACAGCAAAGGACTTGGAAGAGCAGTTGAATGGAATGGACAGTGTCTTCAAAGGAGGATATAAGATGAACATCAACAAAAGCAAAACAAGGATAATGGAATGTAGTCTAATTAAGTCGGGTGATGCTGAGGGAATTAGATTAGGAAATGAGACACTTAAAGTAGTAAAGGAGGTTTGCTATTTGGGGAGCAAAATAACTGATGATGGTCGAAGTAGAGAGGATATAAAATGTAGACTGGCAATGGCAAGGAAAGCGTTTCTGAAGAAGAGAAATTTGTTAACATCCAGTATTGATTTAAGTGTCAGGAAGTCATTTCTGAAAGTATTCGTATGGAGTGTAGCCATGTATGGAAGTGAAACATGGACGATAAATAGTTTGGACAAGAAGAGAATAGAAGCTTTCGAAATGTGGTGCTACAGAAGAATGCTGAAGATTAGATGGGTAGATCACATAACTAATGAGGAAGTATTGAATAGGATTGGGGAGAAGAGAAGTTTGTGGCACAACTTGACCAGAAGAAGGGATCGGTTGGTAGGAGGCATCAAGGGATCACCAATTTAGTATTGGAGGGCAGCGTGGAGGGTAAAAATCGTAGAGGGAGACCAAGAGGTGAATACACTAAGCAGATTCAGAAGGATGTAGGTTTCAGTAGGTACTGGGAGATGAAAAAGCTTGCACAGGATAGAGTAGCATGGAGAGCTGCATCAAACCAGTGTCAGGACTGAAGACCACAACAACAACAACATGGTGAAAAGTATTTAAACCGACAAACACTGGGAGGTTGTAGGGGACATCAAAACAAATATTTTTCCCTAATGTCATTTTTTCCTCTGAGGAATATTTAAAGCGGTAGAGGAAGATTTCTCTGGTCGCAAATTAAATAAACCAACAAACACTTTTCCATTTTTTATGACCAAGAGACAACACATTAACACAACCCAATTTCAATTACAGTATATTTTCAAAAATGCCTCCATTGACACGTAAACAAAGGTTACACCGTCGGATCGTGTTCTGTCTGACACGGGCAAAAACCCCAGGACTATCCTGAATTGTTCCTGCTGTTGCTACTATCTGGGAAACCAGATCCTCTTCTGATGCAACAGGAGTTGCGTAAACAGGATTGCGCATCTAGCCCCACACAAAAAAGTCCAGAGGGGACATATCTGGGGATCGAGCAGGCCATGGTGCATGACCACCTTTGCCAATCCACGTTTCTGGGAATCATCGGTCCAGGAATCGACGCACACGACGACCGAAATGTGCCGGCGCCCCGTCATGTTGGAACCACATGTGTTGTCTTGTATGGAGCGGGACGTCTTCCAGCAATTCTGGCAAAGCTCCGGCGAGAAAATTGTAATAGTGCCTGCCATTTAATGGCCTAGGTAGCAGATGCGGCCCATTTAAACAATCCCCAACAACACCGACGCACACATTAACGAAGAACCGCACTGATTGAAGGATCCCGCTCCACATGCTGCAAGGCAGTTTCCGCAAATTGCAGCCTTCTTACCGTGCGACGGCGCCCTGTCCAGGTAATCTGCTAAATGACCTGGTCTCACGTAGACGTTGGTACAGAGCAGCAAAGGTCGTATGATGCGGGATACGGCGATTAGGATATTGTTGTTGGTAAACCCGCTGTGCAGCTCGTCCGTTGTGGTGCGCTACGTAGTACGCACCAACCACATCAGTGTACTCACTCCAGGTGTATCGCTCCATTAGTAAACAGAGACAATGCACTACTATGCTGGTGGACAGCAGTTGCCTACAACTGAAGAGCGTAATACGCTCTCTAACAACTGAAGATCGTAAAACAGCCTCTAACAACTGACGAGCGTAGTACGGCCTCCACCGGTTTAAATAATCCTCATAGGAAAAAATGACATTAGGGAAAAATATTTGTTTTGGTGTCCCCTACCACCTCCCAGAGTTTGTCGGTTTAAATACTTTTCACCCTGTATACTACAGTTGTTACCTTACTTTACAGAAGTAGCTTACAATTGTTTGTTACACCAGTTAATGTCTGATTTGTTTCATTCGACACAGGTCGTAAAAGTTTTCATCGTCCTAAGGCTTGTGGAATAACACGTGGGAACAAATGAAGTAATTTATGATAAATGTGATGTTCGAACAATGTATATTCAAATAGCTCTGTTTTGTCATTGGTGAAATGTCATTGTGAGTTAGTATATTGTCGAGATGAAAGATGAGTGGTTTACTCTTTTCCATTCAAGGTATATCTGATGTGGAAGAATTATATATTACCGTGTAGTTGTTTTTGCACTTCCACCAAGGGAATCATTAAAAATTTAATTTTGTGTCCCAAAAAACATTGCCTGAAACTTTTCTTGCAGATGATTGCAACTGGTTTTAGTCTGGAGTCATCGATGTCCACCTACTTGTTTGTTGCTTTGTTTGCAGTATCAAGTAGAGAACCCATGAATCATTCACAGCACAAAAATCATTCACAGCGTAAAATTAGCGCAAATCAACAACTGGATTATTTTCAAAACGGTAAAAATTCTTGTAACATCTACGTACTCGGATATGCCCATAGACAGCTTTAAAAGAATGGCAATCAACTGGTAAAAAGATTTACTTAATTAGTTCACCATGTAAAATGCATTGGGTTCTTTTGTCTGTTTTCTCCTATGTTCATAAAAACTGAATTACCAGTAGTCAAATACAATGTTCTTTACTCCCGCGACTTTTTCATCTTAGATTGCTGTTCCGGCTAAGTATGAACGCATCGTCCAAACTATGAACTGTTGAAAGTAAAGGACGAGGCTCCTTATAGACCTTGACAAACGTTAGATGAATTACTATTGACAATAAATCACCCAAACCAAAGAATTTTATGTCATTGCGGTATTCGAACTGAGAGAATCACATTCAATAGTACTCTGCTGATATTTCACTGTTACGAATACACATTAAACCTGAAATTAAATATTAACGTAAGAAACGTCACTTACGTTGGTGGCCCTTGATAAACCATTTTTAATGACAATTGAAAATTTGTGTGAGGAAGCTGTCTCTGACCTTACTTCTCAGCGCCAAGGCTCTCCACCTCTGTTCTCTCCTATTGCTGCTCTTCCCGTTAGGAGACAACATCTTTGTGTAAATATTGCAGGAGGGAACCTCTAATGACTTTAAATGCAAAACATTTTTGGTTAGACTTTCTCGTGACTGTTATTCATACCAAATGAAATATCAAATTTAGTTAGTTTTGTAGTCTGGAGATCTTGGCAAATAAAAAGTTTTCTGGAAGAAGATTACAAAATTGCACTTAAAGATAGCCTTCTATAACACTGACGAAGTCACGCAATTATAACACATTTACTGTTACCAGTCACTGTTTATTTGTTACCTCAACTCGTTTCGAAGGTTT
Organism: Schistocerca piceifrons; assembly: GCF_021461385.2. Taxonomy (NCBI): domain Eukaryota; kingdom Metazoa; phylum Arthropoda; class Insecta; order Orthoptera; family Acrididae; genus Schistocerca; species Schistocerca piceifrons. Next base: position 644,328,793 of record NC_060139.1, read on the forward strand.
AAACTTTCATCATCAGGTGGATTTATGTTTAACATGTCACCCGGGTGTTGTTTTACGATTTTGGAGTAATTTGTGGCACTGTCTCGAGTGGTTACAGGACCTTTCCTTGGCGTGATAAATGCTTTGTAGTAATACGTTAACAGTGACCAGTAACATTAAACCTCTTGTTTCATTCGATCTTGATATTGAGAACTTGGCCCAACAGACGGGCATGCTTAGATCAACTAATAGTTGGGCATCTAGATGCAAATTGCACAATATTTAGGCTTGAGTCACGGTTCCGGCAAAATTTTCCAACTATTACTTCAGATGAAAGTTCAGTTGGTATCAATGTCAACTCTGAATGACGTAGAGTTTTCTCTGTGTAATGAAGAAATGAGATGCAAAGGCAGTGCAAGGTATGGTTACTGGTTATCACTGTTAGCATTCAACCGTGATTCTTATACATGTATTATATTTATATATGTATAAGAATCGCGGTTGAATGCTAACAGTGATAACCAGTATAACGACAACTGCTACCTCGGCTCAATAATGGATTATATTAAAAAAAGTGCAAGGTATGCCTGAAATGCAACCGGATAAAGGCAGTCTAACTGATGGAGTGAAAGTCAACGAAGCAACTTTACAAGAGGAATGTGAAACCGGCTCCCCTTTCATCATCTGGCAGGTGGTCCTCAACCAACACCTTAAAATCCCCTAAAATGAAGAAGCGTCCCACTCGGAGAAGAAGTAGTCTAAATTGCATGGGGAACAAAGTAACTCAAAGTTTATTCCAAGAGAAATCTCGAATAGCAACTTGAGGGCAATGAAAGACACCACCAGCGTCTGAACGCCTTCAGACGCTGGTGGTAGACGTTATTTATGCTGTAAGGTGAGCTAATGTTCTCAGGCAACACATTACCCTCCAGCCCTGGCTAAAGGCATAGTCGCTATGTGGCTGGTTACCTCCATCGCTTCATGGGTTCAGCCGCTGTTGCTACTGAATGCGTTTCCACACTCGCGACAACGTGTAGCGTAATGTTTGAATAGGACTCAAGAAATAAAAATAAACGTGCCAAAATATGAAACTTGCGAAAGGAAACGTCAGCGGGCCACAGGGGAGAATGTGGAAACAGCGGGCAGATAGCGGACACGGGGCAATAAGAGGAGAGAGCGCGTGCAGAAACGACCATGAGGCCCAAAAGCGCGCGGCTCTCTGGTGGAGTGGCTGCACAGACAGGAGGGCGCGCCGGGCTTTGTACGGAGCCCGAGTGGCGACCCGGGGTAATCCCCGACCAGGACCCCGACCCGACCCGGCACGGCACAGCAAAGAGCTGCAGGGCGGCAGCGTGATCCGCAGCAGGCGCGCCGGCCGCTAGGTGCATCTCGTCTGCTTACGGCCGCTCATCTACTCACTGTAACCTGGAACATGCTCATTGAGTGTGAATGCGTCCCTCTATTCACAGGGCATAATGACTTACACAAAAAAGGAAACATAAAAAACACAAAGTTACGACTCATGAAGACGTAAACGGAATGTTGAATAAGCCTCCCTTGAGGTTCACGGCGTATGTCAGTGCGGTATTGAAATTGTTCCCACACTGCAGCGAGCATGTCTTGAGTTACAGTTTCCACAACTGCTGTTATGCATGTCTCAGTTCATTCATTGTTGCTGGCAACGGAGACACATAAACAGAGTCTTTTATAATCCCCCGCAAGAAACAATCACATACAGTCAGGTCTGATGGACTTGGAGGCCAGTAATGTACGGCTGAATCATTTGGCCCGGTGCAACCGATCCATCGTTCGGTAATCCTTCGATTTAAAAATTCCCGCACTTCCAGATGTCAGTATGGCAGTGCCCCATTCTGTTGGTAAATGAAGCAGTTCGAATCATCCAACTATGAGGAAAGAAAGTTCTCAAGCATATCGAGATATGCGCTTGCTGTAACAGTGTTCTCGGCAAAGAAAAATGGACCATACACCTTTCCCGTGAAACCGCACAAAACACAGTCACATTATGGCGATTCACCTTTGCATTGAAACAGAATGTTGCCTCGTCACTAAACATTAAGTGTGGAAGGAATCTGTCATCCTTTCCAAGAACGAAATTACAGAACTCCACACGTTATTGTTTGTCACCTTAACGAAGCGCTTGCAGTAGCTCAATATTGTATGGTGTCATGTGTAAACGTCGACGCAACGCACGCCAGACGGACAACGGGTGCTTGCTGAGCTGCCGAGTTGCACGTCGAACGGATTTCTGCGGACTCCTTGTGAAACTGGCGGACATGTTCGATGTCTGTGTCAGACACTTGAGGACGTCTTTACACAAACAACCTGTTTCTCGGAATTGTTCATGTCATCATCTAATTCTCTGCGCTGTATGAGCATCCACACCATACCTAGTACGAAAGTCACGCTGAACAGTTATTACTGACCCTCACTGCGAAAAACGCAGAACACAAAACGCTTTCTGTTGTCTCGACACCAGTTTTACTAGAACTGAAGTGGGAGCACACTGCTGCTACCTAGCGGGAACCATGTAAAACTAGAGAGTTTGTTCTTTCCAACAGTACGTTGTTCACGCACATACCTCAAACAACATACTAATTATGATTTTTTTAGACAGGATGATTCTTTGTGATACAATCTGTATATTATTTCACAGCGGGGGCTCAAATAGTTCTCAACAGTGTCTTGTCCCTTTCCTCAATCCCGGCATGGAGCTCGAGAACATGCAGTCCACAGGACGAACAGCGCATCGTATCTTCTGCAGATTTCTCACTGCAGATGAAACAACACCAAGATGCAAATGATCCAGTTTTGGGGTGCTGACGTCTTCTTGAGAGGTTCCCTAAAACTTTTTGACATTGTCCTCCATTGCCCTCACGTTGCTATTCGAGATTTCTCTTGGAATAAACTTCGAGTTACTTCGTTCCCCATGCAATTCAGACTTCTTCTTCTCTGAGTGAGATCCTTCTTCATTTTAGGGGATTTTAGGATGTTGGTTGAATACCACCTGCCAGATGATGAAAAGGAAGCCGTCTCAGGACGGTTTCACGTTGCTCTTGTAAAGTCGCTTCGTTGACTTTCACTCCATAAGTTAGACTGACTTTATCCGGTTGCTTGCAGGCATACCTTGCATCTCAGTTCAGTCAAGGCAGATCACGAGCATATACGTCATCGTCTGGGTTGTCACCACCCTCCATTACCCTGACCATGAAGTCTTCCACATCACCGGTTGTTGTTTGCGTCGAGCAGGGTTTTCTTCATCAGTAGTGTCAGTGGGAGCAAAAAATTCAGGAGGAATGACATCGGAATGAAAGTGGTAAAGCCCTGTGCTCCGGAACCTATCAGTTACATTGTTCGGTGGGAGATCTATTGGCCACACTTTTCATAAAAGATTCCTGAGTGATACTTTCGTTATTTACCTGTGAAGGGTGTCTGTCTACAAACAACTTTTCATCCTCCCTGCACATGTTTCTGCCATTTCTAAAAAGCCCATTTTCAGAAAGAACTCAGAGGTTTTACTATTTTGCTATAGGTTTCCTTCACAAGCAGCTAGGAAAAATAATTATCCCAGAGCTTAGGAAAAGCTTACCTTACTAGCTAGGAAAACCCGCCAAAACTAAACATTCTCGTCTGCAACTGAACAACGTAAAACATGGCACCTCCTCTTCTCTTTTGCCACTAGGACGCCATTTCCGGGCATATAGATACTGCCATTTGACGGATTTGACTGGAAGTTTCTAAACTAAAGTGCAGTGGCCTTATAAGGGACTATGGCCTTACTTGGCATACCTACGTTATGTCATGAAAAGCGTTACAAAATAACTGAGTGGAAGGGTTTAATTGAGGTGACATTACAGTTTTATTTCCAAAACTCTCATTAAAAGAAAATAATATTCAAACCTTCATTCAGATTAGAAATAGCTTAATTTTAAAACATTAAAATCCTTCATTAACTCCTCAGGAATTACAAAAAGCAACTACAATAATTTGTGAAACACACGACAGTCAAACAAGTCCAGTAAACAAATTTATAAATCCACGATCATCCATGGATGGAAAAGTACTGTGTGACATGAATGACATGAAGCCTCAATTAGATTAAATGGTTCAAATGGCTCTAAGCACTATGGGACTAAACGTCTGAGGTCATCAGTACCCTAGACTTAGAACTACTTAAACCTCACTAACCTAAGACATGACACACATCCACGCCCGAGGCAGGATTCGAACCTGCGACAGTAGCAGCAGCGCGGTTCCAGACTGAAGCGCCTAGGACCGCTCGGCCACAGCGGCCGGTCAATAAGATTAAAAAAAAGTCTGTAATGAGCTTTGGCAGCAGATGAATGATGCGAATGCCTTTGATCACAGCACAACACTGCCTGCAGCGCCTCTGACGGGCTCATGACCATGTCGGCTGCGTCCCAGACGATGGAAAACCGTGGCCAGGTCGTATGAGTCCCCATTTCAGTCGGTAAGAGCTGATGATAGGTTTCGAGTGTGGCGGAGACCTCACGAAGCCATGGTCCCAAGTTGTCAACAAGGCACTGTGCCAGCTGACAGTGGCTTCTTAATGATGTGGGCTGTGTTTACATGGAATGGACTGGAAATGGTTACGTTCGGCTATTTGGAGACCATTTGCAGCAATTCATGGTCTTCATGTTCTCAAAAATGACACAAATTTTCGCAATTGGTTTGAAGACATTCTGGACAATTCCAGAGAATTATTTGGTCACCGAGATCCACCGATATGAATACTGCCAAACATTTATGGGACATAATCTAGAGGTAAGTTCGTGCACCGGCAACACTTTCGCAATTATGGACGGCGATTGTGACAGTATGACTAAAATATGGTTCAAATGGCTCTGAGCACTATGGAACTTAACATCTATGGTCATCAGTCCCCTAGAACTTAGAACTACTTAAACCTAACTAACCTAAGGACAGCACACAACACCCAGTCATCACGAGGCAGAGAAAATCCCTGACCCCGCCGGGAATCGAACCCGGGAACCCGGGCGCGGGAAGCGAGAACGCTACCACACGACCACAAGCTGCGGACGACAGTATGACTCAATATGTCTGTAGGGTAGTCCATACTTCGTGGAATTACTGCACTAAGCCAGGCATAAGGAAGTCTGATACGACAGTAGACGAGAGTAGGGATAGTGAATGACGTTTGACAACTCAGTGTCGTCAAACTTAGTCCAATTAAATACAGCAACCAATAGGACTGGAGCCACCACAGTCATAAGCTTAAGTTCAACCAACTTAGTTACGCCAAACATACCAACGGTTTCCAGAATCAGGACCAGGGCCTTTCTGGATAACAAACAAGCCACCCAGTACTTCTACTCATACATCGAGGTACACAGGGGTTCACAAACCCGAGCAATTAATCGTTATCATACTGAATAGCCCGTAGGTAGGTACCGTCATTGACGATACAGAGCTCGTAAAACGAACATGTCTGACTAGGCTACAGCGTGAAGGACTCGGCTGATGGTCGCTGAAGGTTTCCAACTGGTTGCGGAACAACAGCCGTGTTGTAGATCCGCGGCAGACGGGCGGCAGCTTCGTTTAGGAAGCGCCAGAGTCGCACTGCCCACAGAACCGTCCAACAGCGCCAGCGGCAGAGGCGCGCTTGGGAGTTCAAATGCATGGGAACAGTGGCGACTTTCGTGTCGGCACAGAAAGTATCAGGAACCTATTAATGTATTTTAATATGATGGGTACCACCCTTAGCACTAAACTTTGCTGGGGACACTTGTAAAGAGGTGTGTGAATGACTGGAGGAATTGCATCTTATTTCATACCGCTGTAACGATACTCACACTCAGTGTGTCTCTTTATGTTCTGCTGAGTTCTGGGTTTCGTGACGGGAAGGGAGGGCGCCTTACCACGCAAGGGAGGAAATTAGAAGGCCAGCGTCATGCACTGGACAGGGAGAGTGCTGCTACGGGCCATGGCGCTAGGGGGGGAGGGGGGGGGGGCGCCGCGTGAAGTCCAGCAGGCAGGACAGAGTAACGTGTGAAGCGCAGCTTGCTGTTCGGTGTATAAGCAAGGCATGCTACAGGAACACACGAGGATTATCGCCGACGTTGTGCATCTGGGCGTGATAGGACAAGTGTGTGTGTGTCCGCCTATTCACCATTTCTCACCTACGAGTGAGCCAGCACATATGGACTTCAACTTAAGAAACGGTGAGCAGCCTTGCTAAATTCTTCTCCGAATTTCTTGACACTGTGGTAACTGGTCATGAATAGTGTGTTGTTGTGAGGCGTTATCCTGAAGGACGTAGCCGTCATTCCTTTCTTGCCGGTAACTAAAGTGTGCTAAGTAGGGATCAAGAATTATTGAGGCTTATTGATGGTCTAGACTCCTAAAGGTGGTGCTTTCACGATGTCAAGTATCTGGCGTTGTTCCTCGAGTTTTTGAAGAGGCAGCGCTTCGCGGCAGGTCATTGAATGCTGTGATAATTTTCTCAAAGAAGGGTAATGGTAGTTGTAAGGTAAGCTGTTTGCCGATAATCAGTTTAATTACGCGGTATCTTTTGTGTCGTGAATGACTTACTTTCGGGGAGTCAGTGCTCATGTTTTCAAAAGGTAAGAGTCTCGCCGCTAGCAAAATTAACAGTGCAGAATTTCTTTTCTTGCACTCGGTGCTTGTATTCTTGTAATTAATGTTCACACTCAAGGCAAACACAAAGAGGCGGCTGTTTATAAATTTAACTTGCAGTAATTTTCACCGTGCAGTACAGGAATAAGTTAACTGTAGTTGTTAGTTAAAAATCAAGATTGTTTTAGCCTTGTACCGTTTAAGAGTATTATCAGCCTTAAAACTGATTGGTGTTGCTCTATTTTAGAAAGTGTATTTTCTTCTTGTTATGCGCCCTTTCTGTGGAACGACGGACTGTTTGTACTGTGGCACCTATTGGATGCCTCAGCTGGGCCACCTGAGTAGTGCGAGTCGGTTGCTGGGACGGTATGTATTTCATTTAATTGTATGTTTTCTTCAATTGTTGAATGGATTCACTCTCATTGTTAATGTGATACTAATTGGTTTGCCAATGGTGCTCTTCATGATGACAATCTTTAAATAATGGATTTTAAACGTAAAGATTAAGCTCTGGATGTTGAACATACTGTAGTTGTTTAAAGATTTGACTAAATAATTTTGTGATTGGTCCCATTAAGTAACTGTTTATGAAGGACTTCCTTTATCAGAAAGGTTTACTTAATTAATTGATATATGTGGGTTTATACCAGGAGGTAAAGTTGTAAAGCTGATTATGGCTTGTTGTTTTCTCTGAGATATGTGCTGTTTAACCTTTACGTGCTCAGACGTACTTGTTGTTAGAAATAAAATCTGCTATTCTGTTTGTTTTTATGAGCTCAGTGGTTTCCACTCACTGATACCACAATTCACCTTTCTTCCTCAAGCGACGAAACCAGGAAAAGTAGTGATGTTGGACGCTGGAGTGTGGAAAAAATTCGACGTTCTAACTCACCCTAGAGGTGTTCGACTGGGTTCATGTCGGGACTACGAGCAGGCCGATTCACTTCAGAAATATTTGTGTCCTAAAACCATTATCTCACAGATGCTGCTCTATGACAGGGTGCATTAACATGCTGATACATTTATTGCCTCTGAACTGTTCTTCTGCTGTACATAGTACACAAAGTTGTGAAACGTGTGCATTCACATCATTCTGCGTTTAAAATTTTGATAAGCGCAGTAAGAGGCCCACATCTTCACCGTGAAAACCCCACCCATCGTGTAACACCACTTCTCCTTCCTTCATTGTTGGCTCTTCACATGACGGTACGTAAGATTCCCCAGCCATCCGTCAAACCCAATCCCTTCTAACGGATTGTCACAGGGTACAGAGTGATTCGTCATTCCAAATCACTCGTTTCCAGTCATCCACTGTAAAGTGTCGTCGCCCTTTACACCTCCTCAAGCGTCGGTCGGCGCTGACGACAGAGGTTAGTGGCCCATGAGGAGCTGCACCCTTTTCTTTCTAACTCGCTACGTAGAGTGATTGTGCTAGCTGGGCTGCTGGTAACACTTTTCCAAATCACGACTGACCCCTTCTGATGATTTCATGCAATTTTTACACCACCTTCTACAAAGATCGACGGTGTTGGCTTGAGAACATGATGTCTGCCAGGTCTTGGTTTAGCTGTGGTTGTTACTTCGCGTTCTCCACTTCGTAATCACACCACCAGCAGTCAACGTGGACAGCTTTAGAAGGATTGATATGTTACTCAGGTGACATCCAGTGTCTGATCCACGTCGAAGTCACTGATCTCTCCTGACAGACCTGTTATGCCGTTACATTTCTGTACTGACTACACAATACTCCCCGCCTCCCTTTATACTGGGCGATCACCTCTCGTGAAGTCTACTGGTCAGTTCCACATAGTATTTACAGACGAAAAACTGGTAGAAGCCGATCTCGGGGAAGATCACTATGGATTCCGTAAAAATGTTGGAACACATGAGGCAATACTGACCCTACGACTTATCTTATAAAAAAGATTTAGGAAAGGCAAACCTACGTTTCTAGCATCTGTAGACTTAGCAAAAGCTTTTGACAGTGTTGACTGGAATACTCTCTTTCAAGTTGTGAAGGTGGCAGGGGTAAAATACAGGGAGCGAAAGGCTATTTACAATTTGTACAGAAACCAGATAACAGTTATAAGAGTCGAGGGGTATGAAAAGGAAGCAGTGGTTGGGAAGGGAGTGAGACAGGGTTTCAGCCTATCCCAGATGTTATTCAATCTGTGTATTGAGCAAGCAGTAAAGGAAAGAAAAGAAAAATTCGGAGTATGAATTACAATCCACGGAGAAGAAGTGAAAACTTCGAGGTTCGCCGATGACATTGTAATTCTGTCAGAGACAGCAAGGGACCTGGATGAGCAGCTGAACGGAATGGACAGTGTCTTGAAAGGAGAATATAAGATGAACATCAACAAAAGCAAAACGAGGATAATGGAATGTAGCCGAATTAAATTGGGTGATGCTGCGGGAATTAGATTAGGAAATGAGACACTTAAAGTAGTATATGAATTTTGTAATTTGGGGAGCAAAATAACTGATGATGGTCGAAGTAAAGAGGGTATAAAATGTTGACTGGCAGTGGCAAGGAAAGCGTTTCTGAAGAAGAGAAATTTGTTAACATCGAGTATAGATTTAAGTGTCAGGAAGTCGTTTCTGAAAGTATTTGTATGGAGTGCAGCCATATATGGAAGTGAAACGTGGACGATAAATAGTGTAGACAAGAAGAGACAGAAGCTTTCGAAGTGTGGTATTACAGAAGAATGCTGAAGATTAGATGGGTGGATCACATAACTAATGAGGAGGTATTGAATAGAATTGGGGAGGAGTTTGTGGCACAACTTGACAAGAAGAAGGGACCGGTTGGTAGGACACGTTCTGAGGTATCAAGAGATCACCAGTTTAGTATTGGAGGGCAGCGCGGAGGGTAAAAATCGCAGTGGGAGACCAAGATATAAATATACTAAACAGATTCAGAAGGATGTAGGTTGCTGTTGGTACTGGGAGATGAAGAAGCTTCCACAGGATAGAGTAGCATGGAGAGCTGCATCAAGCCAGTCTCTGGACTGAAGACCACAGCAACAGCAACAATATAGTGGTATCCAGATAGTTTTCATCACATGATGAACTGCAGTAAGTTTGTGTTTTTTGAAAAAAAAAGAAGGTTTATGATAGTATCGTAGCAACCAATCCAAAAATGTCAGCTGTGCATTTAATTTTCAAGTTCCCGAAAAGTAAATGTAAACATGAAATGAGCGTATATTTCCTGGACAGCGAGGCAGAATGTCATATACGCTGCCTATCTATGTTCGCTATTTTAATTTGTTAATGTTGCTGCAAATGACTGATTTACGAGCAGTGGGGCTCACATCCGTCGATCGCGTTTATCGTTAACGATGACTGCGTGATTCAACAAATATGATCCGAATTACACTGTCATTTTAATGAATTTCCGTATTTGTTACGGATGTTTTCAGATTCTCAGTTAATACGTATCCATTCGCAATCACACACATCCAATCTATACAACGCAATTATACCTTTGTATCAGAGCAGCCCATTAATTGAGATATGAGGTTATTAGCCTTCCCAAAGTTAATTCAACGTGAGTTCGGTGTATTGCTCCTACCACACGCAGTCTCAAAACTCTATTAACGTTTAACCTTGTTGAATAATTACTGTAAAGTCTTATAAATGTGCTTCGTTAATGAGAAATTTTCTGTTAACTGACAGTGTGCTCATTCTTAGTAATTTGTAGCAGAGCGCTTTTTACACTCTTGAAGTCATCGTAATATAAAACTTTACGAAAGATTAAATTATTAAGAAAACGTTCTGATCTTATTCCACATATCTCATATGCATCGACCGAAAACTATAAAATTCAGAAGGCGGAGCCGATTCCCCAACACAGTTACACTCCCCGCAATCTAATCCTGATTTGTCGTTCCGTGATGAAATGTTCAAATTCGAGCTAGCCTTTCTGCAGCTCAAAGGTAACAACCAGCGGAAGAAAAAGTACACCGCCTTGCATAAACGTGGGCCTATACAGTGCGGTTACAGCATACAGAGCTAAGCGAAGCAGAATCACAAGGTACTTGTCATTTTTAATTTATCTGCATTCTCTAAATTATGTAGTGACTCATTTCGTAGTCGAGCAGCTGTCACTAAAATGGTCCTACGAAACATAATTATACACCTGTCCCCATTCTGGAAATGAGATAAGCTATAGAGCCTGCGAAACGGACGGCAGTGAATGCCTGCTTAACTCGGCGTCCAACGCACCAACCGGGAGGAAACCCTCAGCAGAGGTGATGCAGTCCCCAAGCACACCGCTGGCTGGCGCGTGAGAACGCTTGGCATCAGATGCAACCCTCCGAGCTTCTCAACGGTGCCTCCAAACGTACCACTGTAATTTTAGCTCGTGGAGTAGCGTCTACTACCTCGAAATGTCTTCCCTAAAACTGTGTAACGATCACAGTCTCTTCTGTCTCCCTGAGAACCATTTTGCCACTCTTAAGAATGTCATTCATCTTAGTAAACCACTAGAATACAAAGATCTGAATCTCAGTTGCAAAGTAACATTACGCCCTCATCTATTAACTATACAACAATAAACTCACAATTGATTAAACCTACTAACACGTCGAAATTCGGATTATGGTCTGAAAAAGAGAGAGAGAGAGAGAGAGAAGAAAAACAATCAGTACTCAGTAACCATTTAAATAATCATAAACATTGTAACAACTAAAAAGCCAAGGATGATGAAGGACTTCCAACAGCTGTATAACAGAGTGAATGTGTTTTATTCCCATTACCGGTTTCACGTCAGTACAGATGCGTCTTCAGGTGTATAATTGTCATAATTTCATAATGTAAATAGGCATTTACGGAGACCAAGCATTCGGGAAGTTATCCACGTTAAGAGTCAAACCACTGGTGAGTTGTCATAATGAATTCAATACATCCAAGAGATGTTTATCAAAAGTGTACAAAGCATGACCGCTGAATGAGCCAGACTGGATACCACCCCGTAGGATATATTATTGGGTTTTAATTGAATCAACTGTGGATTCTTCGTGAAACATTGTAAATTAACTAATGAAACCCTGCTTTTAACCTTGTTTCACAATTTATTATTAATGTTATTGCACAACCTAGGTTTCGAGTTGTAAGCCCATTTTCAAGTACCTTACTGATTCCCAAAGATGATAATTCACATATAAACTTGATGACAAGGCAAAGATAATCTCAACTTCTTAAGGTGTCGATCCACAGGTTAATGTACAGTTACATCAATGACCATTTTTTAACAAATTGCATACATTCGTACACATTCACCAATTATACTACAAAGACTGGACTAAAGTTATGCATCAGCCAAGATATTTTTAACTACGATGGACTGAGGCCTGAAGTTTTGCTTCTGTCCTGGGGTTGTGATCTGATCTAAAAGAGGCGAATGATTGAAATGGGATTCCCATTTAATTTTGCGTCAATTATCAGAATCAAATAAGAAAAGGCGTTTAGTGCTTTTGAAAACGATTAAGCCGCTACGACCAGTCTGCGAACTCGTTTTAGGCATCTTACGAATGTTGCTCTCTCACTGTCTCGTGTATTATACTGTATCTGAAACGATATACTGTAGCTTAAACTGTTGTTATAAGTAGACTATAAATAAATTTTGGCAATATATTGTAGTTTTATCATATGACGTCGGAAAGGAAACAGAATAAGAATCTCAAACGACGTTCATGTACTTATTCCATTCTTGCTGAAAACAGTGTGGAAAATTTCTGATTCAACAAGAATATATCCCTCTTCGTCGTAAGCTCCCACAGTAAAAATTATTTACCTGACATACCCAGGTCGATAGTAACGTCAAGAGGCTGTGAAGGGTCGTCCAAAGTTCTGCTGATACCAACCAGTCTTTGTGCTTCACTGCCCTGGCCCTGTACTTGCTATACTCCGCGTGGACAAGGTGAGAGCCACCATTAATATAGCTACGTTTGCAGTATATGATTGAGGGACACAAGAAGCGTATGACATAATAATCAGTCAGACTAGGAAACAGTCTGCCTACAATTACTATATGGAATCCAATGTAGCATGAAGCCCCAGTGTCCACAACCCGGAATAGCAAAAAATCAAGAAAAATTACATTTAGAAAAGATCCATATTGGGCAGTGAAGGCACAAGTAAAAATTCTGTATCTCACAAAAACAGGAGCTTACCAAAGGTCTGTACGAAGAATACGGACTGAAGGCCGTATAGCAGTATGAAGAAATAAGTAGCTGTGGTACGACTTTTCTCTTTAGGATAACTGCATTGTGAGATCAGTAGCACGGAATCATGTAGCATGAATACCTCTAGCAACATACGCCCGATACAACTACGGTGATCTTACGTCACTTTCATCCGAAGAAATTCATCAATGTAAACAGGTTCTTGGTGCTTCGCAGTTGAACTGCGGGCAGCCAACAGTATGCAGCAAGATAAATCAGTCTTCAATTTCTATTCACTTTACTGCCGTAGTAATACGGTTTATCCTCGTAGCCATCGCTACCACCTATCGCTTTTAAATTCCATAACTTAATAGCAGCATTCTCAACGAAAGCTAATACCTTCTCGTATCTTGAGTTACTCTCAAATCATCTCTAGATGAAGCCGAAGAAATAAGTCCCTCCCTCCATTAATTTGTAGGTACTAACGCGAGTTTGGGTTCTCAGATCTATATGCAATACTTAAATCTCGCCTTGCGAGTAAATTAACGTAACACGAATTCACCAGAGTTTCCACAGGTGATGGGTAACTCAGAGTCTCTATTTCGGATCTCACACGGTATGTTAAAATCTGCTCCAAAGTTTAATTATTCATCTAAAGATATTTAAATAAGTGCACAGTTCAAGAGTAGTTCACCAAAGTAGGTAAGATTACCCACTTCTTACTTGTTAGAGTAATTCATACAGAATCAGTTTTCCTTATCGTAGTTCTCTAAAACCAGAGAGGGCATGCGTTGCCAACATGCATGATATTAAGCTTGAGGTAACTTCTCTTACCAACTACTTGAAGTAACACTTGACTTTTCTTTCAAATATCCGAGCTTGATGTTAATTATAATTTCCCAAAAAATGCAGATAGGTAATTAATTCACCCACTTCCAAAAAACATAGTTCAAAATCTTCAGATGACGTTAAAGAACTTCACAGCATTTTGTTTATGTTTTCTTGTACAAGTAATTGTTGCGTAACTTAAGCCTAGTATCAGATAGCGTATGAGTACAACAGCATACATGTAATCCTCTTGTACAGTTCCCGTTTGTGGTACAGACTCCTCCAAACTGATTACATACGAAGTAAATGTACGAATCGTTACTTCATTTTTTATATTTCATAAATCGGCGCAGCGAGAATTTGACGCTCCCAGCAATCTTCTTTGCCCCTCTAGCCCCATTGGCTACTGGGAGGGCGAAGACTGTCGTTGTCGCCAACTTTTTTCTGCTTCGCTCATGTAACAGAAAAAAATGTCTTTTGCTGTTCACTGGTAGAGAATACATTAAATATCAACTAAACTTGTCCCATTTCAAGTAGCAGCAAAACAACACGGATCCTTTACAAAAGTGGAATTATGCGCTTTCTTAGGTTCAAAAGAGGTCTTCCGATTACAAGATGAGTCCTCAAACCAAAAAAGCCATGAAGGACACGGGCGTTCCTTCTGACTACGTGGCCCTGACCATTACCTTCTTAACATACACGTAATACCTGGTTGTTCGATTCAACAAATTTTAAATAATCTAACTGAATAAAAATTTGATTGCTATGTGACCAACTGGGGACAACAAAATGAATGAAGCAAATCGACCTGCTGCGTGATAATTACTATTTTATAGCACCTAGCTAGTCTATATGCTGGGTGAAGCACACTCGATGGAACTATGGAAACGAAATGTGCTCTCTTAGAGCTTATGGCGTTATCAAGTACCAAAGATAAAGTTACTAAAGCGACACACACTCGTTTCAAAGAACTTTTGCATAATCTTGGAGATACAACTATTTATCGAACTTCAGTTAGTGCATTATGGAGGGATGTGAGCGGTTTGACAGGAGGAAAGATAAAACAGACTATAGTTGACCATAACCATAGTTCTTTTAGGTATTCAGTCATAGACTTACGTGGTTGAACGCCATGGACTGTCAAGGGAGGAGCTGAAACAGGAAGCTCTGCAGAAGTCATCATCAGGGATTCTAAAGGAAGTGGCTCTTGGAACAGAGGACAGAGAAATGGCTACTCAGCAAGGATATGTTACTTGAACATACTGAAAGTGCCATATGGTGAGCTGAAGTTAGAATGTATTTCATTTTCTCGTTTCCTGGAACCCACATTTCAGTCCTTAAGTTACGTATATCACTACAGTGATTTTGGTTATGTTCAGATGAAGTTTACGATAGTACAATTGTGTCATGTGTTATACTGTGAAGAATTGCGCCAATATGGTAATTTGTAACTAAAACAATGGTTAAACAATAAAGTTACATTCCGTAAATTTAGTGAAGTGGGACATAAAATATTTCTGTCGATGGTGACAGAAGTGGGACATAAAATATTTCTGTCGATGGTGACGGAAGCCTCCATAGTTAGAGTCACACTGAGCAGTATGCACTAGAAAGTGGTACCGAAAGTGAAATTTATAGTAGAGAAATTGTTGTTGTAATTAAACTGTGATAGGTAAGTAAATTGTTTCGCTAATAGTGCTTTAGATTATGCCGTCAAGTGTCACCAGAAAACCTCTGCTTCCTACACATCGCACAGTGAGGTGACGAAAGTCATAGAATACCTCCTAATATCGTTTTTTGAAATCCTTTTGCCCGGCGTAGTGCAGAAACTCGACGTGGCAAAGATACAACTTATCGTTGGAAGTCCCCTACAGAAAATATTGAGTCATGCTGCCTCTGCAGCCGTCCGTAATTGTGCAAGTGTTGTCGGATTTTGTGCACGAACTGACCTCTCGATTATGTCCTATAAACGTTCGATGGGATTCATATCGGGCGATCTAAGTGGCCAAACCATTCTACAATGCCTTGTTGACAAGGTGGATCCATGGCTTCGTGGGATCTGCACCACAATCGAACCCTACCATCAGCTCTTACCAACTGAAATCGGGCTTCATCTGAGCGGGTCACGGTTTTCCAGTCGTATAGGGTCCAACCGATATAGTCACGAGCCCAGGAGAGGAGCTAAAGGCGATGTCGTGCTGTTGGCAAAAACACTGGCATCGGTCATCTGCTGCCATAGCTCAATAACGCCAAACTTCGCCTCACTGTCCTGACGGATATGTTGGTCATACGTATCATAATAATTTCTGCCTTTATTTCACGCAGTATTGCTTTTCTATTACCAATGAGAACTCTAAAGAACCCCCGCTGTTCTCGCTACCGTTAGCCACTACATTGTTGGTGGTGAGATGTAATGATTGAAATTTGGTATTCTTGGCACATTCTTGACACTCTGTATCTCAGAATATTGAATTCCCTAACGATTTCCGAAATGGAATGTCCCGTGCGTCT
Organism: Schistocerca piceifrons; assembly: GCF_021461385.2. Lineage (NCBI taxonomy): Eukaryota > Metazoa > Arthropoda > Insecta > Orthoptera > Acrididae > Schistocerca > Schistocerca piceifrons. Next base: position 644,344,914 of record NC_060139.1, read on the forward strand.
CGTTCCAACTACTATTTCGCGTTGAAAGTCTGATAAGTCCCGTCGTGCTGACATAATCACGTCGGAATACTTTTCACATGAATCAACTGAATACAAACTACAGCTCCCCCAATGCTCTACCCCTTTATACCTTGCGTACACAATGCTACCACCATCCGTATAAGTGCATGTCGCTATCCTATGACCTGTCACCTCAGTGTACATAAAGCGTAATATGTGTCTCAAAATAGATTGCGAAAACGTCCCCTATCCATGTCGACTACTGATGCTAAAGAGATTGCTCAGTTTTGTCACTTTTTTCATCTGAGAATATTTTCCACCGCGTTTCCAGATTGTGTTTACGCTTTACTTGGATTTCCAACTGTTTCGATACATTTACTGAGGAATATGCTTTCATATATAAGTCGTGATTAGCTTTTAGAAACTGCAGTGTACTCCAGACGACAAAATTTAGTGTTTGGAAATGCCAGGTAGCCCTGCAGTTCCAGAAATCGAGTGGTAACGTTTCAGAGACACCAGTGACGCAGATACCACAGAAGCACGTATTGCCGGCCTCAGTATGGACCTGGTTTAACATGTGCATGTTTGGTACCGCTGCGGAAACAGGCCAGTAAGCGGCTTCCGAAGCCATGTTTTCTCGCCGGCTTAATTGCTCGGGGCAAGCCGCTGTTTCTGTTTGGTGGGGAAGCGGCGGTCGGGGTACATCACTCTACTAGCAGATGGGCAGGCAACAACATGAGTTTGTGTCGCTTTGTCTGTGCAGAATACAGGCTTAACAAACCGAAGTGTTGTGATGGAACAAGTTTCGTTTCATTCTAACGTACTGGGGGTCCTGTGCAGCATAAATGACGACTACAGCACAAATATGTTTCGGAAAAGTATTATTTCATGGATCATTATCGAAACAATAAATTTTGAAAAATAACATCAAAGCAGTGTGTCAAAAGAGCTACGTCAGTTGTATGTTTAGTGGTGGCTGGATTTTCGAGAAAATGAGATGTGTAAAAATCCAGAATTCGAAACATCAAAGAATTAAACGGAATTGCTGGTATAGATCTCTCGACGTCGGAGTCCTCAACAAGGTATCTCCACTACAGAGTTGGATAAATTTAAAGAGAAAAAACTGTTTCTATTGTGGTAATATTTAAAACTATCTTTTATGTTTGGTTCATTGCCTTTTTATGCTAGCATCTAATAGCAGCAGTCTAACAGTGTATACATTTGCCTTTCGCGCGAAAATACACTGCGCTGCGAAGCTTAAAGACGAGGTAGATAAAGTAAAATAACATATTAACATCTTGGTGGAGACGAATGAGCCGGCCGCTGTGGCCGAGCAGTTCTAGGCGCTTCAGTCCGGAACCGCGCTGCTGCTACGGTCACAGGTTCGAATCCTGCCTCGGGCATGGATGTGTGTGACGTCCTTAGGTTAGTAAGGTTTAAGTAGTTCTTTCTATGAACATCAATCAACTGCCATACACCATCTGTACAAAATGTTTCGAGATTGATTTTATTCCTATAGTATAAGCGGCATCAGCGTGCAAACTACTTCGCCAGCCTGAACTGACAACTGGAAAAAACAGTTTACATTTAACAAGTGGGATGTGAGCATGCAGGTTTAAGTAGTGGACGTGCGGCCGTAGCGTGTCAGCGTTGTTGTGTGACAGATCATTAGGGAGCAACGACTGAACGTATGTAATCGAGAGGCCGAGATATTCTCCAGAATGTTTTGAGGAAGGAAAGGAACAGTGTGCAAAGTTTCTCCGGCATACCTTGTAAGGTGGTCATGTTATTTTGATTTTTGTATATTATCGATGTGCACGTCAGAGAGAGAGAGAGAGAGAGAGAGAGAGAGAGAGAGAGAGAGCAAGTTACGTTAGTGTTAAACAATCTTTGGTCTCATTGTAGCACAGTCTTTGCCTCTGCTCAGTCTGACACATTCTTTACTGAAGTGTGGTAGGTGATGGGAGTATTCAGTACTGCTGTAGTAACTTGTGATTGTATCTGTTAGATGAAGAAAGATTTATTGTAAAGGATAGAAACTATGAATCTGACGTGTATGTTGTAGAGCCAACACAACGTAAATTCTGAATGATGTTACTGCTTCTGGAGAGAAGTAGTCTGAAGTAAGACTACAGCACTGTGCGGCTAATTCTTTAGAAAGATTTCTGTCAGCTAGTTAACTTGCTTAGAGATGAGAGAAGATGGCTGGTTCAAATGGCTCTGAGCACTATGGGACTTAACATCCGTGGTCATCAGTCCCCTAGAACTTAGAACTACTTAAACCTAACTAACCTAAGGACATCACAAACATCCATGCCCGAGGCAGTATTCGAACCTGCGACCGTAGCAGTCGCACGGTTCCGGACTGAGCGCCTAGAACCGCTAGACCACCGCGGCCGGCGATGAGAGAAGACCACCCCACTTCCGTGAGTCTTGCATTAAGATATCAACTCATTAAGCAGTTTCGTTTTCACAGAAATTCTCTCTCTAACATTGTACCCTTTTCAAACCATTGTTCACTTCTTTAAACACAATACTGTTCGGACCAGTGTTATAAGTGAAAAAATGGTTCAAATGGCTCTGAGCACTATGGGACTTAACTTCTAAGGTTATCAGTCCCCGAGAACTTAGAACTACGTAAACCTAACTAACCTAAGAACATCACACATATCCATGCCCGAGGCAGGATTCGAACCTGCGACCGTAGCAGTCGCGCGGTTCCAGACTGTAGCACATTTAACCGCTTGGCCACTCCGGCCGGCGTTATAAGTGAAGATAACGCAGAGTTTCACTCAGTCTTTTTTCATTCTAGAATCGTTCTCTTGAAATGTCACTTCATACTGAATGGTCAGCGTGGCGGACTATCAATCCTAAGGGCCCGGGTTCGACTCCCGGCTGGGTCGGAGATTTTCCCCGCTCAGGGACTAGGTGTTGTGTTGTCCTAATCATCATCATTTCATTCCCATCGACGCGCAAGTCGCCGAAGTGACGTCAAATCGAAAGACTTGCACCAGGCGAGTGGTCTACCCGACGGGAGGCCCTCGTCACACGACATTATTATTATTATTCACTGTCTAAAGAACATTTATAATAACACATTAACGCAATGTATGTGGTGTGCCATTGTATGTGGTATGCAACAGTTTGACTATGTATTTAGGAATGGAAATCTAGCTTAGCCGGTGCCTGCTTCCTATTTGCTGTTGTGCTTTTTATAAATCTACAACAATGTTGTCAAAACGCCAGGTAAGTGTAAATTTTAATTGGGGTAAAATGACTATTTTACTTTAGTTGCGCATTTAATATAAAGACAAGTTGTATTGAGACTAGTTACAGTTGAAATTAGGTTCTGTTCAGTCAAAGGTTATCACACGAGTTTAAGTTGGATAACAGTTTCTGGGTACATAGTTTTGACGGTAGGTAGATATAGTATAGAGTGGGAGGTAAATTTGGCTAAATTTCATACAAAAACATATAGTGGAGAGGTTGCAGCCTTGACTGCCGACCGAAAACAACGAAGCATGGCCACCTGCCTCGACTCCACTGAAAGAATAACGTGGCTGTTCTTTTGTGGAAAAAATTTTCACCGGTGACGACACTTGGCTTTATGAATACGAACGTGCTACAAAACGACAGGGTGCAGAATTGTTCGCCACGACCGAATACGTTGCGAAGTTTGTTGAACAATATCCAAAAGGAGAAATTTTCTGACAGTTTTCATTGTTGTAAAAACGTTCCGTGCACTGTACTCAATTGAGGGAACCGGCGCAGAACATCAGATCCATTAAAACGATCAACATTTGTCCATATTTATTAATCGAGTACCGATACTTTCTTGGGCTGACGTGCTATGGTGACGATGTAATCATATAGTCTAGTCCCGAAAAGGCTTAGTATAACAAGATTTCTTTTCTTTCAAATAAAGATAAAAGACAAAACAAATTGTACTATTGGTTGGGTCAAGCCTATGAGGGCCAGTCACCTTCACAAAAATGATGAAAGTCTATGCTAAGAAAGGGTCGGAGTAAAACGATAACCAAGATCCCGCGTGGAATTGCTTCAATCATCTGCTTAAATCAGCAGTCAGTCGAGAAATTTCAGACTCAGATCTACGTGCCGTTATACAGTGTGTCTCTCCCAAGACCCATCAGTTGCATTTTCTCTGATGTTTCAGCAGATACTTGCAATTCCGTTTTTACATTGTGCACTTGCCCGCGAAAGGCAAAGGTCCTGAGTTCGAGCCTCGGTCCGGCACACAGTTTTAATCTGCCAGGAAGTTTCAGATCATCACCTATTTCCACTGGCTCCGATAAAAACTACTCCGAAACGGAAGCTATCAGATTATTATTATTCAGTTGGCTATCGCACAATTGTAACCGTCTTTCAAATTAATCACAAAAAAAAAAAAATTCGCCGCTCACGACGTAAAGTTATAGCATTCATCTGCATATCGTTCACAGAATTTGTATCTAGTATCTTATCCACTGAATGATTTGCATTTACCAATTAATTTTCAGGCGAAGCCTAAAAGTGAATGAACCACATAAGCCATGAGAAGCGCACGCGTGTGAACCGGCCAGTAAAGACATAGAGCAGATGATCCAAATAAGAACTGGTGCAAAAGAGGTAGAGGTAGCTGATCGATAAAGAGTAAAGGCTCATGGGTCCCATAAGTAACAGCTCTCTATAGCTTTTCAAGCACACCAGCATTATACTAGTCGTGGAAGAAAGAATTACTCTTTAATGTCTGTTACATACTGGTAGTACTTGCATATTATCATTCATATGAAATTTAAAACTGTGGGTTTTGTTAACAATATGGGACTTGTTCTGTGCGAAAGAGTTGCAGTTCAGCTCAGCTGTGACTTGTCGTATGTGTGGTACGGGCGAATCAGCAGTAAATATTCAGTGCATTTCTGCTCTAGTCTCGGTCCATTGATAGTGACCGGGCCAAATATCTCACGAAATAAGCATCAAACGAAAAAACTACAAAGAATGAAACTCGCCTAGCTTGAAGCTGAAAACCAGATGGCGCTAGGGTTGGCCAGCTAGATGGCGCCGCCATAGGTCAAACAGATATCAACTTCGTTTTCTTTAAATACGAACCCTCATTTTTTATTACACATTCGTGTAGTACGTAAAGAAATATGAATGTTTTAGTTGGACCACTTTTTTCGCTTTGTGATGGATGGCGCTGTAATAGTCACAAACGTATAAGTACGTGGTATCACGTAACATTCCGCCAGTGCGGACGGTATTTGCTTCGTGATACATTACCCGTGTTAAAATGGACCGTTTAACAATTGCGGAAAAGGTCGATATCGTGTTGATGTATGGCTATTGTGATCAAAATGCCCAACGGGCATGAGTTATGCATGCTGCTCGGTATCCTGGACGACATCATTTAAGTGTCCGGCCCGTTCGCCGGATAGTTACGTTATTTAAGGAAACAGGAAGTGTTGAGGCAGATATAAAACGTCAACCAAGACCTGCAACAAATGATGATGCCCAAGTAGGTTTTTTAGCTGCTGTCGCGGCTAATCCGCACATCAGTAGCTGACAAACTGCGCTGGAATCGGTAATCTCAAAATGTTGGTGTTGACTATGCTACATCAACATCGATTGCACCCGTACCATATTTCTATGCACCAGGAATTGCGTGGCGACGACTCTGAACGTCGTGTACATTTATGCCACTGGGCACAAGAGAGATTACGGGACGATGACACATTTTTTGCACGCGTTCTATTTAGCGACGAAGCGTCATTCAGCAACAGCGGTAACTTAAACCGGTATAATATGCACTATTGGGCAACGGAAAATCCACGATGGCTGCGACAAGTGGAACATCAGCGTCCTTGGCGGGTTAATGTATGGTGCGGCATTATGGGAGGAAGGATAATTGGCCCCCATTTTATCGATGGCAATCTATATGGTGCAATGTATGCTGATTTCCTACGTAATGTTCTACCGTTGTTACTACAAGATGTTTCAATGCGTGACAGAATGGCCATGTACTTCCAACATGATGGATGTCCGGCACACAGCTCCCTTGCGGTTGAAGCGGTATTGAATAGCATATTTCACGACAGGTGGATTGGTCGTCGAAGCACCATATCATGGCCAGCACGTTCACCGGATCTGACATCCCCGGATTTCTTTCTGTGGGGAAAGTAGAGGGATATTTGCTATCGTGATCCACCGACAACGCCTGACGACATGCGTCAGCGCATTGTCAGTGCATGTTCGAACATTATGGAAGGCGAACTACTCGCTGTTGGGAGGAATGTCGTTACACGTATTGCCAAATGCACTGAGGTTGACGGACATCATTTGGAGCATTTATTGCATTAATGTGGTATTTACAGATAATTACGCTGTAACAGCATGCATTCTCAGAAATGGTAAGTTCACAATGGTACATGTATAACATTGGAACAACCGAAATAAAATGTTCAAACGTACCTACGTTCTGTATTTTATTTTAAAAACCTATCTGTTACCAACTGTTCGTCTAAAATTGTGAGCCATATGTTTTGTGACTATTACAGCGCCATCTATCACAAAGCGAAAAAAGTGGTCCAAATAAAACATTCATATTTATTTACGTACTACACGAATATGTAATAAAAATGGGAGTTCCTATTTAAAAAACACAGTTGATATCCGTATGACCTATGGCAGCGCCATCTAGCTGGCCAACCATAGCCCCATCTGGTTTCCCCCCTCAAGCTCGATAAGTTTCGTCCTTTGTAGTTTTTTCGTTTGATCCTTATTTCGTGAGATATTTGGCCCTGTCAGGATCAATGGACCACCCTGTATGTGTGAAATGTAATACTTTGAAAGATTCAGAAAGAGTTTAAGTTAATTAATTGACACTACAGACTGAAATATGAGGAAGTGAATTCGGCAACAAATTTTCCTATGCATAAAAAACGAAGCGTTCACAAAGAGAGTTGCGAGTCCGTTACAGTCGAGGCATATTTTAAGTGCGGACAAACAAAACTTATAACGAAGACAAATCTCGAGGGGAAAAAATAATGTTTGCTGTTGACATTAAGAGTGGAATACCAGAAAGCGAAAGACGACGAGACGTGAAGTTGGTCAACAGTAATATAAGATATAAGAGAACAAACACATGAAAAACGAAGGGAGAGCCCTCGGAGGAGGCCGAGGCGGAATGAAGCGGCCCTCGAGAAGGAATCTGGCGTGCTTTCTGGGGAGAGAAGTTTCCGCTCGGCTGGCAGGCTTTGTGGGCCGGCCCTTGTGCAGATAGCGGCTGCCTGCGTCTCCTGGGGTAGGGGGCCGGCAGCGGCAGCGGCAGCGGCAGTAGTAGGCGGACGGCGCTGGAGCCGCGTCCGGCGCAGGCTGCCCCGTCTCCTCTGCAGACAGGCGACGGCCCTCAGCACAGGGCGGGGGTACAACACTGGCGCGTACACTGTGAGGACACACGTCCCTGGAACGCCATTACTGCATCACTGACTGCAGGTGCGAATCATAACGTAAAGAATGACACAATGCACAAGGTATAACGGATACAAGTGCAGATACTTCTAAATGCGGTACCTTAATATGTACACAGATGTGTTGGTTGTGTTTTCTCTGCGCCCACCATTTTTCCCGCAAATACGTCACAGGCTTTACGACCTGTCCAGGGTCGTAACTGTACCACTAAGTGACTGTGCCTGACGGTATAGACTAACTGTTTTGCGTACACACGTCCACACTTCAGCTGACCACGAGAAAATAAGATATGATGGCTTGCTCTTGCACATGTACTTGGGGGTACTAACCAACCTACACTAAAGCGCAAAAGAAACTGGTATAGGCATGCGTATACTGATACAGAGATACGTAAAGAGGCAGAATACGGCGCTACGGTCGGCAACGCATGTACACTACTGGCCATTAAAATTGCTACACAATGAAGACGACGTGCTACAGACACGAAATTTAACCGATAGGAAGAAGATGCTGTGATACGCAGATGATTAGCTTTTCAGAGCATTCACACAAGGTTGGCGCCGGTGGCGACACATACAACGTGCTGACATGAGGAAAGTTTCCAACCGATTTCTCATACACAAACAACAGTTGACCGGCGTTGCCTGATGAAACGTTGTTGTGATGCCTCGAGTAAGGAGGAGAAATGCGTACCACCACGTTTCCGACTTTGATAAAGGTCGGATTGTAGCCTATAGCGATTGCGGTTTATAGTATAGCGACATTACTGCTCTCGTTGGTCGAGATCCAATGACTGTTCGCAGAATATGGAATCGGTGGGTTGAGGAGGGTAATACGGAACGCCGTGCTGGATCCCAACGGCCTCGTATCACTGGCAGTCGAGACGAAAGGCATCTTATCCGCATGGCTGTAACGAATCGTGCAGCCACGTCTCAATCCCCGAGTCAACAGATGGGGACGTTTGCAAGACAACAACCATCTGCACGAACAGTTCGACGACGTTTGCAGCAGCATGGACTATCAGCTCGGAGACCATGGCTGCGGTTACCCTTAACGCTGCATCACAGACAGGAGCGCATGCGATGGTGTACTGAACGACCAACCTGGGTGCACGGATGGGAAAACGTCATTTTTTCGGATGAATCCAGGTTCTGTTTACACCTTCATGATGGTCGCATCCGTGATTGGCGACATCACGGTGAATGAACATTGTAAGCGTGTATTCATCATCGTCATACTGGCGTATCAGCCGGCGTGATGGTATGGGGTGCCGTTGGTTGCACGTCTCGGTCACCTTTTGTTCGCATTGACGGCACTTTGAACAGTGGATGTTACATTTCAGATGTGTTACGACCCGTGGCTCTACCCTTCATTCGATCCATGCGAAACCCTACATTTCAGCAGGATAATGCGCGACAGCATTTTGCAGGTCCTGTAGTGGCCTTTCTGGATACAAAATATGTTCGACTGCTGCCCTGGTCAGCACATTATCCAGATCTCTCACCAATTGAAACCGTCTGGTCAATGGTGGCCGAGCAACTGCCTCGTCACAATACGCTAGTCACTAGTCTTGGTGAACTGTGGTATCGCGTTGAAGCTGCATGGGCAGCTGTACCTGTATACGCCATCCAAGCTCTGTCTGACTCAATGCCCAGGCGTATCAAGGCCGTTATTACTACCAGAGGTGGTTGTTCTGGGTACTGATTTCTCAGCATCTATGCACCCAAACTGCGGGAAAATGTAATCATATGTCAGTTCTAGTATGATATACTTGTCCAATGAATACCCGTTTATCATCTGCATTTCTTCTTGGTGTAGCAATTTTAATGGCCAATAGTGTATAAGACAACAAGAGCCTGGAGCAGTTGTTAAATCGGTTACTGCTGCTACAACGCCAGGTTCTGAAGATTTAAGTGAGTTTGAACGTGGTGTATAGTCGACGCACGAGCGATGGGACACAGCATCTTCGAGGTAGCGATGAAGTGGGGATTTTTCCTCACGACCTGCAAGAACGGGACAAACGAGACCTGAAGAGAATAGTTCAATGTGACAGAAATGCAACCCTTCCGCAAATTGCTGGAGATTTAAATGTTGGGCCATCAACAACTGCCAGCGTGCGAACCATTCAACGAAACATCATCATCGATATGGGTTTTCGGAGCAGAAGGCCCATTCGTGTACCGTTGACGACTGCACGACACGATGCTTTACGCCTTGCCTGGGCCCGTCAACACCGACACTGGACTGTTGGTCACTAGAAAGATGTTGCCTGGTCGGACGAGTCTTATTCAAATTGTGTCTAGCGGATGGACGTGTACGGATATGGGGACAACCTCATGAATCCATGGACCCTGCATGTGAGCAGGGGACTGTTAAAGCTAGTGGAGGCTCTGTAATGGTGTGAGGCGTGTCCAGCTGGAGTGATATGTGACCCCTTGATACGCCTAAATACGACTCTGACAGGTGGCATGTACGTAAGCAGCCTGTCTGATCACCTGCATTCATTCATGTCCATTGTGCTTTCCTACGGACAGCAGGAGAATGCTACAACCCACACGTCCAGAATTGATACAGTGTTGCTTCAGGAGACTCTTCCGGGTTTAAACACTGGCCACCAGACTCTACAGACATGAAATTATTGAGCATATCTGGCATACCTTGCAACGAGCTCTCAGAAGAGATCACTATCCCCTCGTACTCTTACGGAATTATGGGCGATTCTGAAGGATTCATCGTTTCAATTTCCTCCACCTCTTCTTCAGACATTAGTCGAGTCCATGCAATGTCGCCTTGCGGCACTTCTGCGTGCTAACAGGGGCCCTACATAATATTAGACATGTGTACCAGTTTCTCTGGCTCTTCAGTGCAAAAATATACTACTCCTAGTAACTATAATTATTACTCTACAGATAACGTATATACTGAAGTGATATTTGAGCCGTGTTGGGCTCATGTTATGCGTTGGTTTAAACAAAATGGTTCAAATGGCTCTTAGCGCTATAGGACTTAACTTCTGTGGTCATCAGTCCCCTAGAACGTAGGACTACTTAAACCTAACTAACCTAAGAACATCACACACATCCATGCCCGAGGCAGGATTCGAACCTGTGACCGTAGCGGTTTCGTGGTTTCAGACTGTAGGACCTAGAACCGCTCGGCCACCCCGACCGGCGTTGGTTTAAACCTTGGTTCCTATTCTGTGTTTGGTTTCCCGCGGTTATTGCCATTACAAAGTTGTCCGCTCTCTCCGTAGAGCCAGCAGCGGTGTGTATCGATATTCGCACCTTGTTCAATCTTTGGCCTGGTGCTTATAGTTTCCAGCTGTGCTGTGTACGAGCAGTCGGTCGGTTGGCGTGGAACAGTGAGGAAATCTCCATGGGGCGTAGTTAGGCCAGGCCCGCTGGCGGTCTCTATGCAGGGTCGAAGTATGCGGGGCTGTTCCCATTGCTACGAGGTCCGTGGCTCACCGACCCTGGACACGAAAGTTGAGTTTGGATTTAATTTACCAGCAAATCAAGACTGTTCATATTGTGCCATTTGGTTCTCGTTGTTGGCTGTTGGGACATTCCTGTGAGCAACAACGAGTGTGTTCGAGTTGGCATAGCTTTAGCCCCCATCTGGTGGAGTCTATCTATATTTGGTTATTTGTAATGGAAGTGCACCAGCGAAATTTTCTGCCTTGTAGCCGTTAACGTTACGGTTACCTTCCCTGGCCGTTGACGTAAATTTGGGCAGTGTCCTTTCCTCACTGTGTGGTCGCTGTCCAGCACAGTGTATAGTGCTACAGCTTAATGTATGCTTGAATGTGGGCGTCCATGCCTTTTGCGTTTGCATTGAACTCCCGGTTGTGTGCTGGTCGAGTGGAGCGCAAGTTATCTTTTCGGTGGGTCAGTTGACTGTGTGTTGGTTGGGTTGTCGTCGGATCGAGAATGGTTGTGCCGACTACCTGTCTGACCTAAGTGGCCGTTAGTATTTCAAGCGCTGGCCGAGCCCCGAAACTTCTGAGCGCCGTTAGCTGAACTGCCTTTTCTTATTTTATGTTGTGTGTATTTTTATGGCTCATAATCGATGGTTTTGAATTAAAGTTGAACTGTTTTTAGTGGTGTTTTAAGTCATGGGCCATCAGCCGGTTTAAAATTAAAATTCCTTGCTTGTCAAGTGTTAGATTGTTTGCGGCCTTCAGCCTAATTTAAGGTAAGGCTTTGTTGTTTAAATTTATTTTACCTTGAGTTTTAAGTCATGGGTACTTCAGCCGTTTTTAAATTAAGGATCTTTGTCCATCGAGCATCAGACTGTTTGGGGCCTTCAGCCTAATTGAAGATAAGGCCTTCTGCTTTGCGTTCTTTTTATTTAATTTTGCCTTGAGTCTTAAATCTTCAGCCTTTAGCCGTCATCAAATTAAGGTTGTTGCTTTTCAAGTGTTAGATTTTTGGGCCTCCAGCCAAATTATAGAACTTACTTAACGTGAGGCCTTCTGCCTTATAAATATTATTTTTGGCGTCTGAATTTTGAGTTAATGGTTTTTAGCCGTTTTTTTTAAAAATTAAAGTGGTTATGCCCTTAAGGCATAAGATAATGTGGCGTATACAGCCGATAACTAAGTTCAAGAATTTTTACTGTAAAGTTTGGTCAAATAAATAAAGTTATATGCGTTCGAGTGTAACTGACAGCCACTCATTTTGGCCCCTTTCCACAATTACAACCACCTGTCCTGTCCTGCGAGTTTAGCAGGGTGTTTCAATCCTGTTCAGTACATCGTTCTCAGTCACCAGTAGAAATATCTGCATATGTATCCGTTATAAATTGTATTTCTGCTTACTAGATGCGAGATCAGACAAGCATCACATCATCGTTAGCGTTCTGCTCTAATACAAGTTTTCACGTTCTAACTTTCCATGCTCTCGTGTTTTCTGCCATACTCTTCAGTAATTTCCGATTGCCTTTGTGTCATAAGTCATCTTGTGTGTCCTCCTTCCTACCAATTTATTCCCACAGACTAGTCCTTCCAAAACGTCTGTCCAAAAGCACTTCCGTCTTGACCAATGTCCAGTCCACTTCTACTTCCTTTCTACTATAACCTGCAGCAGTCTTCTCCCCTCACCAACCCACTCCTACATTCTTTCGTTACTGGCTCTTTCCATCAAGCTTATTCTCTCCATTCTCCTTCACATCCACATATCAAATGCTTCTAGCACTTTTTCATCCTCTCATTGGTGTCCATGGTTTTTCCTCTTAGAGTGCCTCACTACCGAGACTTTTCCTCAGACATAATAATTTACTCTTTCTGTTGATTGCCTCCTCCGCAATAACAATTTTAGTTTTCACTTCCTGAAGACATCTTAAGTTTACAGTGATCTCACTTCCAACATATTTCAATGTTCTCACTTGGTTGGAATTAACTAGTCCTATCTTAATACTTCCCAGGCTCCCTCGTGTCCCGATCACCATGTTTTTGCTGCACTGATTCTTACCCCATATTCACACAAGCTTCGTTCAGATATTTTAGCATTTTATTTATAGTTCGTAAACGGTAAGTGGGTATAGTTGAACAGTATTGCGCAATACGCCTTTCACGTATCAAATGGTTCTAGCACTTTTTCATCCTCTCGTTTGTGTCCATGGTTTTTCCTCTTAGAGTGCCACACTACCGAGACTTTTCCTCAGACATAATAATTAACTCTTTCTGTTGAATGCCTCCTCCAGAAAAGAAGTTTACAATAACTGTTAGAGCAACCGTCTTAAGTTGTATAGGAAGTTCTATTTATTTATTTATGACTAGTTTCAGACGGTTTGTCCGTTATAAAATCATTTACGTACGTATGTCTCGCATTACAACCAGACGTGCTTGTGAGTTATTACCCATAAAAAACTCAAGCGCCGCAATATACAATGTAGCGGCCACATATGGACTTCGCAGTATTTCAAAACTCAAAGACTTACGTACATTAATGATATGATAATAGACCAGGCATTCGAAACTACTCATCGGTAAATAAATAGAGCTTCCTACGTAACTTAAGACGGGTCCTCTAACAGTTATTGCAATCACGTAAAAAATGCAGACCTCTTTCAACCCTAGTATGTTGGAGATACCGCCAGTACCTCATCTCCTACTTTCCAAACTCCACAAGTTCCCCTGCGTACTTTGCGGGACTGTCGCCTCTGGAAGAAAGGATATTGCAGAGACTTATAGTACCAGTCCAGAAAGGAATGCAGGAGAACTTCTCGGAGTTTGGAAGGTAGGAGATGAGGTACCGGCAGACGGGGTGTGGTCGTGGTTGGATAGCTCAAACGGCAGAGGACTTGACCACCGAAAGGCAAACGTCAAGGGTGCGACTCACAGTGCGGTAGGCAGTTCTAATCTGCCAGAAAATTTCAGGTAAGAGCACAGTCCACTGCAGAGTGAAAATTTATTGTCGAAGGAAATAAATATTCAATGTCACTTTGACGACGAAGTCATTAAAAAAAAGGAGCACGTGTTCCGAAAGAACGATATAGAAAATTAGTTTGTTTTATACAAGAGAAGCATCTTTCAGTTTTCACCTTAATCACATTAGAGAAACAACGGAAAACTTAAAGGAGGGTGGCTAGGTGGGGGTATGAATACCGCTCCCACAGAATTCATGTCCAGTGTTTGAAGTTATGAGTGGTTTGTCAGCTATGTACAAATTATCTAAAGAATAGAGGGTTTGGTTGAGCATCACGTAGTTGTCAAGTTGCCGCGAGGGGCTAGGTCAGGTGGATATGCGACGGCTGGGCAGGGCTCCGAAGACGCTGCACAGAGCGTGAGTTTAGATGGGGTGAAGCTAAAGCAGGCTACAGGGCACTGCAGGGACGAAAAATGATATTTACTGCTGACATTAGTGCAAAATCCCCCCTACGGTACAGCGGTACAAGGGACAAAAACGGGAAAATGGTTGAAGATTTAATCATGGCCTCGCAACTAGTGGTGGAAAACAAGCCCGGCAACCCTCCTACCCACACTGCGGGAGGAGGAGCAGGCACAAACATTGATGTAACCCTACTAGCCGGCCGCGGTGGTCTAGCGGTTCTAGGCGCGCAGTCCGGAACCGCGCAACTGCTACGGTCGCAGGTTCGAATCCTGCCTCGGGCATGGATGTTTGTGATGTCCTTAGGTTAGTTAGGTTTAAGTAGTTCTAAGTTCTAGGGGACTGATGACCACAGATGTTAAGTCCCATAGTGCTCAGAGCCATTTGAAGCCAAAATGCCACTACTAGCGACCATAATCTCATAACTTTCACCCTAGGTGATAGAGAGTCCCACTGGGCCATGGGGTGGGAGGTGCAATTAAACTATAAAAGAGCTGACTGGGAACGCCTAGCGAGGGAGTGCGACATTCCTGCGTTGCCAGAGGGTGACACACACCTGTTGTTGTTGTTGTGGTCTTCAGTCCTGAGACTGGTTTGATGCAGCTCTCCATGCTACTCTATCCTGTGCAAGCTTTTTCATCTCCCAGTACCTACTGCAACCTACATCCTTCTGAATCTGCTTAGTGTATTCATTTCTTGGTCTCCCTCTACGATTTTTACCCTCAACGCTGCCCTCCAATACTAAATTGGTGATCCCTTGATGCCTCAGAACATGTCCTACCAACCGATCCCTTCTTCTGGTCAAGTTGTGCCACAAACTTCTCTTCTCCCCAATCCTATTCAATACTTCCTCATTAGTTATGTGATCTACCCATCTAATCTTCTGCATTCTTCTGTAGCACCACATTTCGAAAGCTTCTATTCTCTTCTTGTCCAAACTATTTATCGTCCATGTTTCACTTCCATACATGGCTACACTCCATACGAATACTTTCAGAAATGACTTCCTGACACTTAAATCAATACTGGATGTTAACAAATTTCTCTTCTTCAGAAACGCTTTCCTTGCCATTGCCAGCCTACATTTTATATCCTCTCTACTTCGACCATCATCAGTTATTTTGCTCCCCAAATAGCAAAACTCCTTTACTACTTTAAGTGCCTCATTTCCTAATCTAATTCCCTCAGCATTACCCGACTTAATTAGACTACATTCCATTATCCTTGTTTTGCTTTTGTTGATGTTCATCTTATATCCTCCTTTCAAGACACTGTCCATTCCATTCAACTGCTCTTGCAAGTCCTTTGCTGTCTCTGACAGAATTACAATGTCATCGGCGAACCTCAAAGTTTTTATTTCTTCTCCATGAATTTTAATACCTACTCTGAATTTTTCTTTTGTTTCCTTTACTGCTTGCTCAATATACAGATTGAACAACATCGGGGAGAGGCTACAACCCTGTCTTACTCCCTTCCCAACCACTGCTTCCCTTTCATGTCCCTCGACTCTTATAACTGCTATCTGCTTTCTGTACAAATTGTAAATAGCCTTTCGCTCCCTGTATTTTACCCTTGCCACCTTTAGAATTTGAAAGAGAGTATTCCAGTCAACATTGTCAAAAGCTTTCTCTAAGTCTACAAATGCTAGAAACGTAGGTTTGCCTTTTCTTAATCTTTCTTCTAAGATAAGTCGTAAGGTCAGTATTGCCTCACGTGTTCCAGTGTTTCTACGGAATCCAAACTGATCTTCCCCGAGGTTGGCTTCAACTAGTTTTTCCATTCGTCTGTAAAGAATTCGTGTTAGTATTTTGCAGCTGTGACTTATTAAGCTGATAGTTCGGTAATTTTCACATCTGTCAACACCTGCTTTCTTTGGGATTGGAATTATTATATTCTTCTTGAAGTCTGAGGGTATTTCGCCTGTTTCATACATCTTGCTCACCAGATGGTAGAGTTTTGTCAGGACTGGCTCTCCCACGGCCGTCAGTAGTTCCAATGGAATATTGTCTACTCCGGGGGCCTTGTTTCGACTCAGGTCTTTCAGTGCTCTGTCAAACTCTTCACGCAGTATCGTATCTCCCATTTCATCTTCATCTACATCCTCTTCCATTTCCATAATATTGTCCTCAAGTACATCGCCCTTGTATAGACCCTCTATATACTCCTTCCACCTTTCTGCTTTCCTTTCTTTGCTTAGAACTGGGTTTCCATCTGAGCTCCTGATATTCATACAAGTCGTTCTCTTATCTCCAAAGGTCTCTTTAATTTTCCTGTAGGCGGTATCTATCTTACCCCTAGTGAGATAGGCCTCAACATCCTTACATTTGTCCTCTAGCCATCGCTGCTTAGCCATTTTGCACTTCCTGTCGATCTCATTTTTGAGACGTTTGTATTCCTTTTTGCCTGTTTCACTTACTGCATTTTTATATTTTCTCCTTTCATCAATTAAATTCAATATTTCTTCTGTTACCCAAGGATTTCTACTAGCCCTCGTCTTTTTACCTACTTGATCCTCTGCTGCCTTCACTACTTCATCCCTCAAAGCTACCCATTCTTCTTCTACTGTATTTATTTCCCCCATTCCAATCAATTGTTCCCTTATGCTCTCCCTGAATCTGTGTACAACCTCTGGTTCTTTTAGTTTATCCAGGTCTCATCTCCTTAAATTCCCACGTTTTTGCAGTTTCTTCAGTTTTAATCTACAGGTCATAACCAATAGATTGTGGTCAGAGTCCACATCTGCCCCTGGAAATGTCTTACAATTTAAAACCTGGTTCCTAAATCTCTGTCTTACCATTATATAATCTATCTGATACCTTTTAGTATCTTCAGGGTTCTTCCATGTATACAACCTTCTTTCATGATTCTTAAACCAAGTGTTAGTTATGATTATGTTGTGCTCTGTGCAAAATTCTACCAGGCGGCTTCCTCTTTCATTTCTGTCCCCCAATCCATATTCACCTACTATGTTTCCTTCTCTTCCTTTTCCTACACTCGAATTCCAGTCACCCATGACTATTAAATTTTCGTCTCCCTTCACAATCTGAATAATTTCTTTTATTTCATCATACATTTCTTCAATTTCTTCGTCATCTGCAGAGCTAGTTGGCATATAAACTTGTACTACTGTAGTAGGTGTGGGCTTCGTATCTATCTTGGCCACAATAATGCGTTCACTATGCTGTTTGTAGTAGCTTACCCGCATTCCTATTTTCCTATTCATTATTAAACCTACTCCTGCATTACCCCTATTTGATTTTGTGTTTATAACCCTGTAGTCACCTGACCAGAAGTCTTGTTCCTCCTGCCACCGAACTTCACTAATTCCCACTATATCTAACTTCAACCTATCCATTTCCCTTTTTAAATTTTCTAACCTACCTGCCCGATTAAGGGATCTGACATTCCACGCTCCGATCCGTAGAACGCCAGTTTTCTTTCTCCTGATAACGACATCCTCTTGAGTAGTCCCCGCCCGGAGATCCGAATGGGGGACTATTTTACCTCCGGAATATTTTACCCAAGAGGACGCCATCATCATGTAATCATACAGTAAAGCTGCATGCCCTCGGGAAAAATTACGGCTGTAGTTTCCCCTTGCTTTCAGCCGTTCGCAGTACCAGCATAGCAAGGCCGTTTTGGTTATTGTTACAAGGCCAGATCAGTCAATCATCCAGACTGTTGCCCTTGCAACTACTGAAAAGGCTGCTGCCCCTCTTCAGGAACCACACGTTTGTCTGGCCTCTCAACAGATACCCCTCCGTTGTGGTTGCACCTACGGTACGGCTATCTGTATCGCTGAGGCACGCAAGCCTCCCCACCAACGGCAAGGTCCATGGTTCATGGGGGGGTCAGACATAAATGAGAGAACAGAGGAACTGATAAGAGCAATAACTAGATCGGCGAAAGAAGCCGTGCCAACTAGGAGGAAGGCCATGGCGGCCTCCGTCACCATGGTCGGCCGAACTCGAAGACATGCGCCGGTCTGTCAGAAGGTTGAGGAGGCAATACCAGCGCAGTGTCGTCTGGCTGGAACGGCAAAGGTGGCTGCTGCAGTATCGAGAGGTCAAACTTAGGTTCCAAAAGGAACTAAAAGCCTTAAGGGCAAGAAGTTGGGAGAGCTTTGTTCAGAATCAATTAGCATTAGACCCCTGGGGTACACCATATAAATTAATCAGAGAAAAGATCCGCTCTCCTATGGAATTGTCAACAGTCAGGCATGGGGACAGGATTACGGAATCCTGGCAGGAGACTGCTGAGGTCCTCCTACAGTCCCTGCTGCCTGACGATTGCGCGAATGGAGAATCCGGAGGACAGCGGCAGCTACGATATGATGACCTCGAAGAATACAACGATAACACGGCAGTCTACCCTTTCTCAGAAGAAGAGGTGTCTGTCCACATAAGATCACTAAAGAGTGGTAAAGCTCCCGGGCCAGACGGCATTGTGGCGGAGGTGGTGCAATTCTTAGCTCCCCAGCCAACTGCACCACTCACTCACATGTATAACGAATGCCTCAGACAACGGAAGTTCTCGAAGATCTGGAAGACAGCGAATGTTGTGATCATCAGAAAAGGACCCGATAAAGACCCAACAGAAACAAAATCATATAGACCCATATGTTTGCTGGACATACTTGGGAAGATATTAGAAAAACTACTGGCTGCTCATCGAGTGCTGTATAGGATGAGCAGCAGGCAGTTCGGCTTCAGGCCTGGGCGGTCGGCATCCGGTACAGTCGCCCTGGCGGCTGAGGTCTGTTGTTCTACCCCGCTTAAGTACGTAGTGGGCATCATGGTAGACATCAGTGAAGCCATCGATAACCTGTGGTGGCCTTCGCTCTTCTCCTGCTTGAGGGAGGAAGAGTGTCCAGGGCCGCTATATGGCTGCCTGCAGAGCTATTGCGAGGATCGGGAAGTCTGTTCATCATCCCCTAGCGGTTGAGTTGAAAAATCAATAACAAAGGGATGCCCCCAGGGTTGCGTATTAGGACCCCTGTTTTGGGACATCCACATGGAGCTGCTATTGGATACTTTACAATAAAGTGGAGAAGTGCTAGAGGTAATAGCCTACGCAGATGACCTCCTCCTGTTGGTTGGCGGCCGTAGTCTCGAGGACATAGAGCCCAAAATGGAAAGGGCCATGAATAAATTGCAACTATGGTGCCAAAACATCAAAATGAAAATATCACCAAGTAAGTGAACTTACCTATTACTAAAAAGACAGTTAATTAGAAACCAAACTGTAAGAATTGAGGGCTCACCGGTTCTTCAGCGACGTGAGACACGGTACTTGGGAATCATCATTGACGAAAGGTGGAACTTCGGGAAACACATTGGCACCGTAACCCAGAAAGTCCTTCAAACACTAAACAATCTGATGTCCATCGGACATAAAAGATTTTATATTCCCCCTCATCTCATAAAACTATGTCACAACAATATTGTAACATCGATAATGGGTTACGGCTCGGGAGTCTGGGTACACAGGCTCACGAGGGCTGTGCCTGCCATGACAGTGAGAAGGGTTCAGAGAAATATGATAAAGAGATGTGTGGGGGCCTACAGAACATCTCCGGGGGGAGCCCTATTAGTCATAATGGGGCTCTGCCCCCTGGACATCAAAATCCGAGAACAGGCTGCGTGGTTTTGGGCTAAAATGGGACTACCGCGAAGATAGAAGAGATATTAAGCATTGGGATTGAGGATAAGGGTGAGATAAGGCGAAGAGGAGAGCAATTGTGGCAAGAATTATGGGAAGCAGAAGAAACAGGTCGCGGAACCTTTGAACTTCTTCCTAACGTCAGGGAACTACTGGGCATGAGATACTTTGAACCTAGTCGAGGACTGATCCATTTTCTCACTTGTCATGGGCTATATCCGACATATTTATGTCGGTTCGGGAAAAGGACCACACCAGCGTGTGAATGTGATGAATCTGAGGGTACTCCCTATCATGTGGTCTACGAGTGCCCCCTTTTCAATGATGTAGCATCCACATTACGTGACCAATTACCTGACCATGACACATACCACTTACTAAGACAAGAAGACACTTTTCAAACTCTTAACCAATTGACAGATGAGGTTTCCAGTGGTAGATCTCTTACAAAATTAGTACAAAACGTCCTTTTTAAACATTATACTGACGATAACAGTTTGGTGGGAATCGCGGGATGGTACCAAATGAAATCGTAGAATTTACAAGCGTTTAGTAATATACAGCTGACTAAGTTAACATTTATGCGTAAAACTGGGTATAACTACAGTAACAACAGACCTGTAACACATGCATACGACATGATTGGGTAGCTATATAAGTAAGCTATAAACCTGCCATATTAATCTTAATACTGAGCAAACAAACTTATTGTAATAAATAAATTATTTAATAGTTACTGACTGAGTGTGAAAGCCGAGTTCTCCACATAAACATATATAGATTAGCTTGAGTATGAATGATCTGTTATGTTTTTGAAATTCGTTTATGTTTGTTTAGTAAGAAGTTTTATAAGTTACTGTTTGTAAGATGGATGTTTAAGCAGCGTAGTGCAGAAACGTAGCACTTCTTGTTCCGTTTGTGTGACCTGTACAACGAGTTGCTTATTTTACAATTAATTAAGTAACGGAAGCGTTAAACAAGCCAGCAGAGCATCAATACTGGCCTTTTGATATTCGTAGGTGGTTGGGTAAAGTTCTTGGTGAGGTTTAAGGTGGGCAGTGAGAAGAGTGCGTTTACCAGATAATTCAGTTATAGTAATATTTACATACGCACTTATTTAATTCTTACAGTGTAACAGTTTGCAAGTTACATTTAGAAAATATTTGAACAGTGGCTACTAATGTAGCTTTCAGAGATTGAGCTTCGCTATGGTTAACTGGTTATTGTATATTGTCTTGAATGAACGTTCTGAACTTCAGGAATGTTATTCATTTTCAGTGATTTTGGTGCACTGCACAATGCCTTTGGCTTACATTCGTCATTGCCTGCGAATGCTCTTTTAGGTCACGAGCTCAGCTACGTCATATTTTATTTGCTACACTATGCGTAAGTATTAGCTTATGTAAGGCGACGATTCAAAATAATTTCTGTTTGATATGAAAAAATTGATAGTGAACTTCTGTCCTGTGGTTAGGCTAATTCACTATCCTAAGGCATCAGTCCTTTTTATCTCCGTTATTTAATAATATATTCATTTATTTACGTGTTTTCGTAAACTATTCAACAGTTCTCAATAAAACGCCTGTGCTTTCAAACGAACAATAAACAGAATTAAGCTTGTGTACTCGCTCCCTGGTGGTCCGATGGCAACAAACTGATTTCAATGACTGATCTCGCAACATATATATATCAGGTATATTAAGCCCCAGAGCGGTTGCAATAGTTTGATCTCGTCTGAAATTAAAACGGTTGTAGACTGTTCCGTTGTAAGTGTGTTAACTAGTTTGCCAGTGAGTGAGCAAAAGCATGTATCCCAAGCTCCGGCTAGAAAGATAGCATACGTAATTACTGCTTGCGCATCTGTCTCGCCGTCGCTTTGTAGTCTCATCTCTGCCGCTTCTATTTAAACATATTTGGTATCTCTCAACATGCAACGAACACAAAAAGAAAACAAAAGGAAAAAGCCTTATAACAGAGCAATAAAGGAAAAAAAGTCTTTTAAACTGGAGCAATAAAGCGATTACATGCGCTATTCAATTTAAAATGCAATTTTTACTGCTTTCTATATTTCGTATCGTGCACTACGCAATCTTAGTCGTCTTCTACGATACGAAAAAACTCGTCTGTCTTGTGTCTGAAACTGTATTGAGCGAAAAAGTGAAGTACGTTTACCCCCTGCTGGAAGCGCTAAGAAAAATGAATTGTCGGGGAGCAGAATGGCATCTGTAAATTTCTTTAAGCAAAGACATTGACATATGTGTAATTCGATTGTAATTGTAAAAATAAATACATCTTTAATGTTCTGTATATGAACGGTGGAGTGTAATATGCATTATATATCTCTGATTCCCTGATTAGCTATAATGATTACCTTGGCAGAGATGCCTTTGGCTAGAAGAATTTTTGAATGATGATACGCACTATATTATACTAAGTAAGGAATGATCCACGCATACGGCATTAACTTTGCAACAAGAAGGCGTAAGAGGAGTGTTAATGTTCTCTAGGTAGGTAAATGAACTGCCGTAGAGCGCCGACGTCATTCAGAGAATGACTAGGTTAGTGTCTCCTATACTAAATTGCAGCTCTTTCTAAATGTCGATAAGTGCAATAGAATTACCAAAACCGAGAAATACAGAGTTTTATCTTTAATAGGATTACTGAAAACAATTTTATAGCCAGTCACATTGAATAAATATACATAGGTGCAACCAAAAACCAGAATGGATGGAATGCACACGTCAACAGAAGGCGGAATGGAACAGAATGAACACAAGAGAAGGCGAGTAGTCGACATCGATTTCTAGGAGTATTCTGGTATAGTTGAATGCATTTGATCACGAAAAATCAAGTTAGACGCTGTACGACCTATTCCTGAACAGTATTCTAGTATTCAGGATCCATACCAGATAGGCTTTACCTTGACCTTGTTGTTATTGTTGTCTTCAATCCGATGACTGGTTTTATGCAGCTTTTTACGGTGCTCCATATAGTCCAAGCCTTTTCAGCTCTGAATGACTGCTACAGCCTACATCCATTTGAATCTGCTGTCTCTACTTATACTTTGGTCTCCCTCTACAATATTTATCATCTAACATGCCCCTCCATTACCACACTAACGGGATATGATAACGAAGCAGTTTAGTTCCTTTACTCCCCAAACCAACCAACCAACCACCAACAGTTCCTCTACGCCTCACGTCGTGTCGTACCAACTGATCTCTTCTTTTAGTCAAACTGTGCCTTAAATTTCCTTTTTTCTCCATTTCGACTTATTACCTACTCGTTCTTCAGTAGCAACACATTTGACAAGTTTTCTACTCTTCCTGTGTGAACTATTTATCGCCCACGTTTCACAAATGTAGAAAGCTACAGTCCAGATACATACCTCCAACAAAGATTTCCTAACGTTAAATTTATAGTTGATGCACATAGTTCCTCTTTTCAAAAATGATTCTCTTGCATTAGGGATGATATCGGATATCATAGTAAATCAGCGCTGGTAGATCGTAAATGATCAGTATAGCTTCTATGACAATGTGACACACATGCTCATGAAGTTGAATCGGAGTAATCGGATGAAAGGCGACAAAATCCTGTGTTTTGCGTAGATTACTGATTCCCACAAAGCAAGTGAAAACCGCAAAAATACTATGAATCAAATAGTTGAGCGTCTGATGTTACTGAACTCAGACAATATTAAAAACACTTGACGTAGGTTGAATACAGATTAGTCTTTCCAGACTATCATGCAAATCGAAAACTTGTCCTTAGATCGAGCTACTCACTGTGTACTATATTATTATTTGATGTCGTCCAAGTCTTCTGTGTTGATAGGTGAACACAGAAAATACGAACCTTCAACTTGTGACAGTTTATCCGCCTATTAACACTTCACCACATCGTAAAATAGCAAAGAAACGAATTTCGTCTTTGCATACGAATAAAAACAAGGTCTGATTTGTGTCACCTGTATTGAACACTAGTGAACGTAGTAACTGGTATCTTCATCAGGTATTGAAATTTTAGGAAAAGTGTGAGAATATCTTATTGATACACGTCACATCATAAATGTGATCCATAAGGTGCTATTAGAATTTAAAAGAGCTTCTTTAATAGCTAGTGTGACACCATATGCTGTGTCTCTCCCAGTTGTCTGGAACCCCGAGATACTTTTGTATAAATTCTATCAATCAGTCATTGAAACCAGCTCGTTTGTCTCGGAAAGTGAATTACGTTGTCGTAGAAATAAATTAAACTAGGAGGGGCAGTCAACTGAAAACTGAACACCCGCAACAACGGGACCATGGTTTGTTTATATTAAAAAATGATTGCCACGCGCGTTAAGACATGTATCCCGCTGGGGGTGAAAATATCAATTTTTGAATCGTAGAATACGATCGGCCGCTGAGGAACGACAGTGGAATCCAATCTTTCCTTCGTATGATTGCCAAACTGAAGGTGGCATTATCGTGCAAGAGGATGATTCCATACGGCAACATTCCCACAGCTGGAGGGCAATCGGCAAAGCCAACAGTGGAAAGTTCCATACGTTTCGATAAGGTCATGATGACGTTGATCTTCGACCTCGTGCGTGGAACCACAATCAACGCACAGTACTACGAAAAACTTCGTACAAACTGTGTCACATCCTAAGTCAAAACGTCAAGGAAAGCTGTCTGACAGACATCCTGTTGCAAGATAACGCCCTCCCACATACTGGCAACCGGACGACGCAACGCTTCAGTGATTTGGTTAGGAAATACTGCAACATCCTCCGTCCACCACGGATCTTTTGCCATGTGATTTTCACATCTATGCCGACCGGAAGAAAGACACTCGTGGACGTCGGTTTCAGTTGGACGAGGAACTGCAGAAGTAATTTCCGTTTTGAATCTCTCAGCTGCCGCCCGCTCGTCTCGTCTCCTTGTGCGATAAATGTCTTAACGTGTGATATGATTACTTTTGAAACGAACCATTCCATGGTCCCAATACAATTCGCCTGGTATTAGCTGAGAAGAACCAGGACAGTATAGCAGGCCGGATCTAACAGAGCCCTGTCTACTCCGTCGAATAAAGAGTGAAAAGTGCAAAAAGGAAGCAAAACCGTTAATGTATGAGGTATCAGAATATCATACAAGAGAAACTCGCTAGTGAATGTTTCAGTGACTGTCTCATTAATTTATTACTGAATGGCTATAGTCGTCGGTTGTTTGGATGATTTGAGGAAAGTGACCAATTAGCGTGGTCATTGGTCCCATCGGATTAGAAAAGGATGGGAAGGGAGTAGGCCCCGCCCTTTCGAAGGAACCATCCCGGAATTTGCTTGAAGCAATTTAGGGTAATCACGGAAAACCTAAATCACAATGGCCGGGACGGGTTTGAGCAGTCGTTCTCCCGAATGCGTGTCAGTGTGCTAACCACTGCACCACCTCGCTCGGTGCTATAGTGGAATTACCTTAGTATTGAGTGCACACCAGATTGATTTATAAACTTAAAGAAGGTCTCATGCAAGTAATTACTGACTTACTGTTTTAATTATTAACGCCCTGTGCATTACAAGTGCAAATGACGGGTATCTATGGCGTTAATTACCAAAATGTGTACTCATCTATACATTCGAGGAACACAAGGCAGCAGTCCCTGTTATAAAAAGTTGCTGGGAGATTCGATTCAGCTTCTCACCTGTTCGAGTCTTCTCTCAGACAGCGCCGCAGTCACACATATCGTTAAACCTGACACTCCATTTGTGCTCAGTGTTGCATCAGCTCTTTTCCCGGGTGTTACTGACTCAACGTAACTCGCAGATTCCTAGGTAGCTGCCCATCCCAAACCAAACATGATGGTACAATTTTCTGTATATGCGGCTTTGTCTGTTGATATTCTTTCCCTGGTCTTCCTTTTGCTTAACTTGACAATGGTAGTCTGACGTCATCGTGTCCTTGATTTCAACAGCTTTGGTTAGAAGGTTGAAGATCTTCCCAGAGATTAAATCATATTATTTTACCCATTTACGTGGCGCTGTGGTGGCAAAACCTGTGAGTGCACTTTGTGACAGATGTCGATCTGATAGTTGCACTGATTGTCCCCACATCTGCATTTAAGTGCCAATGAGGCTGGTCAATATGAACACTTTACAACAACGCTGGTGATCAGTAATCTACATCAGATAGTTGCTAAGAGCACTGTTTTCATCGCGAGAAGTCTCTAATATCCCAGAGATATCTGTCTCGACCCAAGGAAATGTCCAGTTATAACAACGTACGACACAGATGCCACTCTCATCGCGCGCAATTACGATGCGTCCTGTGTAAGTCGGCACCATCTGGCCAGACCCACTCACTAATGAGTAGGATATCCTGAGACGCTGCTTCGCGGAAACAGCTCGCGAAGCGCCGTGGCGTATTTGGGTTACAGGCGGACCAAGTCGTCACCGTTGCTGGGTCGCAGCGGCAGCGGCGGAGTTATTACGGGGTGGCGACTGCGCCGGCCGCTGCAGCGGAAGTTTAATTTAAGTTGCGGCCGGCGGCGGCTGCCGCCTGGACGTGGCCGCGACGTTTTCATTTAGCGTCGGCGGACGCTTAAAAACGGCGACCCGAGACAGGCCGTCTCCTACTCCCTCCCAAGCTGAATTCTGCACAGGCGCCGCCGCTGTTGGAAAGCGCGTCTGTCACTGACTGTGCTTGCGTAACTCTCTTTCAGTGACGTACATTATTGAAACATGAAATATTGGCAAGACTTCAGAGCTAACGAATTAATACCACACAGCTGAGCATTAATACTTCAGTTCCAGAATGGTTATAAGTAAAGAAATTTTAGCTATCGTTACGTGCAGATTATACCCTGAAGCGCCAAAGAAACTGCTTTAGGCATGCCTATTCAAATACAGAGATATCTGAACTGGCAGAATACGGCGCTGCGGTCGGCAATGCCTATATAAAACAACTGAAAGGAGCAGTTGTTAGGTCGGTTGCAGCTGCTACAATGACAGTATAACAAGATTTAAGTGAGTTTGAACATGGTGTTATAGTCGGCGCACTAGTGACGGGACACTGCATCTCCGAGGTAGCGATGAAGGAATTTTCCCGTTCGACCATTTCCCGAGTGTACCGTGAATGTAAGGAATCCTGTAAAACATCAAATCTCAGACATCGCCGCGGCCGGAAAAAGATCCTGCAAGAGCGGGACCAACGACGACAGAAGAGGATCGTTCAACGTGACAGAAGCGCAACCATTCTGCAAATTGCAGCAGGTTTCATTGCTGGGCCATCAACAAGTGTCAGCTTGTGAACCATTCAACGAAACATCATCGGTATGAGCTTTCGGAGCCGAAGGTCCACCCGTATGCCCTTGACGACACAAAGCTTTACGTCTCGCCTTGGCCCGTCACGACATTGTACTGGTTATGTTTGGAAACATATTACCTGGTCTGACGAGTCTCGTTTCAAAGTGTATCGAGCGGGTGGACGTGCACGGGTAGGGAGACAACCTCATGAATCCATGGACCCTGCATGTCAGCAGGGGACTGTTCAAGCATGTGGAGGCTCTGTAATAGTGTGGCGCGTGTGCAGTTGGAGTGATATGGGACCACTGATACGTCTAGACACGACTCTGACAGGTGAAACATACGTAAGCATCCCGTCTGACTACCTGCAATTCCAGTAGGACAATACGACACCCCACACGTCCAGAATCGTGACAGAGTGGCTTCAGGAACACTCTTCTGAGATTAAACATTTCCGCTTGCCACCAAAACTCCCCACACGTGAACCTTATTGAGCATATCTGGGATGCCTTGCAATTTGCTGTTGGGAAGAGATCCTCACGCAGTCGTACTCCTGCTGATTTATGGACAGCCCTGTAGGATTCATGGTGTCAGTTCCCTCCAGCATTGCTTCAGACATTAGTCGAGTCCATACCACGTCGTCCTGAGGCACTTCTGCGTGCTCGCGGGTGCCCTACGCGACATTAGGCAAGTGTACCAGTTTCTTTGGCTCTTCAGCGTAGTAGCAAAATTACTTGGTTACATTTAGAGCTCTTTTGTTAGAACATAGTTTCCACCTGTGACAGAAACATTGCGTCCGTCCTGGATGGGCATCGAGTCGAAATGGTGACGCAGTGGTTAGCACACTGGACTCCAATTCGGGAGGATGAGAGTTCAAACCCGCGTCCGGCGATCCAGGTTAGGTTTTCCGTGATTTTCCTAAAGCGCTCCTGGCAAAGGTCGGGGTGATTCCTTTGAAAGGGCACGCCGATTCCCTCCCCCATCCTTGAAACAATTCGAGTTTGTACTTCGCCTCTAATGACCTCGATGTCGACGGGACGTTAAACTATGCTGTTCGTTCTTCGAGTCTAACTGAGGTTGGATGACCGGTGTGGGGATCGGTACGTCATTCCAAGTCCCTTCATTTCTGTAATAGAGTTCATTAGTCGTAGCTATTGGCGAGTAATGACATAACAGTATCCCTGAGGTCATCAGTCCCCTAGAACTACTTAAACCTAACTAACCTAAGGAGATCGCATTCATCCATGCCCGAGGCAGGATTCGAACCTGCGACCGTAGTGGTAGCTCGGTTCCAGACTGTAGCGCCTAAAACCGCTTGGCCACCTCGGCCGACCTCGACACAGGTGTCCGAAACTACTCACCATTAGGAAATTAAAGAAAAGGTACTTCTCACTGCAACTTATGACGGAGCTAAAACCATTTATTTCAATGGTCGTCGTGTTGACAGTCCATCGTGCTCCAGACCTCGTGGCTCGTTCTTGTGGACACACATGTAGCTGCAAACAACGCCATTTTCTGACCGCCGCTGTACGATCTCGCACGACGAAGCCAACGACATGTCTCTCGCGTCAGGCGCTAGTCGCGTGGGGCCTGTTGAGATCCTATATAGCGTTCAGTACGGCCGTCCTGAAACCACTGATTCCATATTCGCAAGACAGTCTTCGGATCCTGACCAAGGGAACAGCAATACCTCGGGACTAATTCTGACACGAGCTGACGGACGTTTCTCCGTCTTGCTTGGGGCATAACACTATCTTCTCACAAAGAACTAACAGTCAAATGCGGCTTCTGAGAGTTAACCCATTGTGTAATCTTTCCTCATATTCGTACAGTATATAAATGCCGCAACTCCTGCCTTCGTTGTGTGGTTGCACTGTATGCATGCAGTACAGGTACCAACTTGACGTTTATTGTAAGCCACTTTCAAATTGCTGCAATTTAAATGGGTGTCAGTGCGTATTTTCATGGGGAAATGACCAAGCGCCGTAAATTATTGGTTTGTTCTGAGGGCGGAATGGGTACTACGTACTGAACAAGAAAACGCTTAGGTTATAGAAGTTGTGTCTCATTTGCTGAAAAAGTGATCTATTTCAAACAGGATAATGCACGGGGTCACTTTTGTAAACATATGCCGACGAGGCTGTCGAGCACACATAGGGAAACTCAGCGAAGTGAAGCGAATTAATCTTGTTGGGCCCGTCAGAGCTGTTCCAATAGGCAAGACACCTTTCACTTCATCCTAAATTTTTTCGATTAATAGACTGCACTGAGCTATGCTGGACGGCAAATGTTGAACATAAAGTAACATGGGTGTTGACCAAAGGACTTAACTAGGACCTCTTTTCCCAGTGTACAGAAACTATGTACCAAATAGTATCAACAGTACTTTATGATTGCTATCTGACGATGCACTTGTCTACAGGAAAATAGTCGGCAAGGGTAGGAGCGAAAATGGTATGTTCAAATGTGTGTGAAATCTTATGGGACTTAACTGCTAAGGTCATCAGTCCCTAAGCTTACACACTACTTAACCTAAATTATCCGAAGGACAAACACACACACCCATGCCCGAGGGAGGACTCGAACCTCCGCCGGGATCAGCCGCACAGTCCATGAATGCAGTGCCCTAAACCGCTCGGCTAACCCCGCGCGGCGGTAATGGTATAAAGGTCTTGACCACCAGCAGATATATCCTGGATCAAATTCCAAACATCTTCACAATGTCTCGCGCGATGTGGATATTTGACACTGAACCTTTTTCTAAGTCTGTATTATTTATTTTACAACTGTCTCTGAGGTAACCATCTTCAATACCATCTTCAATAGACATCGATTCAGATACCTTCTCAAACTCTTTGCTCAGTTGCACATAAGAATTTAGTCTTTGGTGAATGGTTGGCCATCAGCCAATAACGTAATTTGGCTGTTGAAAATGCCATGTGCTTCATTGCTCGAATGAAGTACGACATTTTATTCGTTGTACGGCGCCTTGAAATGATTGCGATTCGTCTAGCGGATGGGGACGTTAAGCCCGGCGCTCCCACTTAAACACAATTTTTATACCATGTGAAGAAAAGGGGCCATTGTGTGCGGAATTACGAAACGCTTTCCCATTATGAGGCTAAACAATAGCTCGGGATCCCTCAGCTATCAATGTCATGTTACTCTAGCTCTTTAAAGGATGTTTATAAAAAAACGGTCCTTTATTGTTGATGGAGATTGATCTGGTCAGTGAGTAATAAGATACTCTCTGGTAGCAGAGATTCAGGAGCAGGGCCTCCTCGTTCACCTGTTCGTAATACCACATATTTATGTCTAAGGCGACTTTTAAGTCTGATAACTGTTCTATACGCCCCGAGGACGCGTATGCGTAAGAAGCCTGTGTAACAAGTTCGTGAACAGATCCCTGGGCAGGCAGATGTGTTCGCTCGAGTTTGAGATACTTTAAGGGGGAGGACTGAAAGATGCAAGTATTTTTGCACACATACATGAGGATAACTTTTTTTTACAGTTTTTGCTGGTACCACCTCTTGCCAGCTTATCAGATTTTTGAAAAAAATAACATCATATGTCCTGAGCGCGGTAAATTGGAATCACTGTCATCACAAAAATGATTTATTTACGTTTAATTTTTGCCAGCTGCAGACTCTCCCTCTCAAGCTGGAAGAGAAATATTCATAAACCACAATATTTTATAAGTAAGAATCGGGTCTTATCGATATTTCATAAAATACTTTAATTTTTCACATTACATACAGCAATGCATTCTTTCTTTTATACTGAAACTTCTAAATATATATTTTTTACTCAAATTGAAATGACTGGGAAAGTGAAACTTCTACATTATTATTTAAACTGCTAAATGCTTTACTTATTTTTATCATTTCATTTCAGACACTGACCTACAGAATTTTCCCTGCCAAATACATCTCAAACTTATCCTATTCATTTATTACCCACAATATAGAAGAATAACTCAATCTGACTATTAATTAACACAAAAGGATGGCCCTGAATTAGAAGAAATCCTAACAATAACCCATACGTTTCATAAGTCATTTACCTCACAGAAAAATCTTCATGACACTAATTACAGCAATTACAGCAAGTAAACAGCCAGCTAAATCAAAAGATTCTAATTACTGTAGGTTATAAATACTAATAGGCGTGTGGTTAGCAAAGGAAAGATTTTGTTGCTGAGCAAACAATGTATTTAGCAGATTTTACCTTAGTCATGTGACATCCAGTTCAAAAAATTATATAATCGTCAATAATTCCATTACCATTCTACAATCCATGTCCAGCCAATATTAAATCTACATGACGGACACACTTACAGACCGTCCGCTCGCGCTAACACTGCTTCTAACCTGCATCACTGCTAACTGTTAACTTCTAACTGCGAGTCCGACCAGCCACAGAGTCTCTTACAGAGGGCGCACAGCGCTGTCAAAGATATTAATGAACTCTATAGCGCTGCCAACATACAAACATATAAACTGGCTACTTACAGTACTTTAAAGTAATTGGAATGTTACAGATCTGTGCTATCTTCTGCTGGATTATCGCACCTGCAGCCACCATCAGCGTCTGTGGAGTTGTCTTCAATAACAAAGCAGCTAAACACGTTTTAGAAGTCAACAACTTCCACTCTACTTAGAAGGGTATTTGGCTGTGCCTCTGAGCGGCCAAGGCAAAAGCTTGGCACGTCATTTGATATGTGGTTGCTGCACAACCACTATCGAGAGACCTGGTAGAGAGGGGAGGGCAGGAAGATGAAGATCGTGATGCACCGATCTGACGAGAGCGAACACATCACTTCAAGAATTAATGTTTGTATTGTCGACGAATCTCTTCCCCATAAAGGAAAGAAGAAAAGAAGGGCCGGCAGCGGTGGTCTCGCGGTTCTAGGCGCGCAGTCCGGAACCGTGCGACTGCTACGGTTGCAGGTTCGAATCCTGCTTCGGGCATGGATGTGTGTGATGTCCTTAGGTTAGTTAGGTTTAAGTAGTTCTAAGTTCTAGGGGACTGATTACCACAGCAGTTGAGTCCCATAGTGCTCAGAGCCATTTGAACCATTTTTCTTTTTCGTGCCGTTTACGGTGGGTGCCCTGCAGCGAATCTAGAAGTACAAATATCAGGTTTGATGTCTGCTTGAAAGGCACAGACAATACGAAGAATTAACTTCGAAATCGGCAGCAGTTAAAAAAAAATTAAGGTGAGTGGCAGGAGTAGCAAATTTACGTGGTAAAGTGTTGACATCAGTATTGACAGCTGTAAGATTTCCCAGAACAGGAAGCACCACCAGCCACTCTGTCAGTACTTTACATTTAAAGATGAATTGTGTTACTTCAAACATGTGAGAGACTGTTAAGAACTATAATTTCTCTATAGTGCAATCAATTTGTAGTTTTCCACTGACAAATCTTTTAACACTGTGAAAGCAGTTCTCCAGCATAATGGCAACAAGTACTCCACTATTCCGATTGCTCGTACTCCACAACTGAAAGGATATTAAGGAAATGTTCAGCATCTTTGTCAGGTGCTAAATAACGAGGAACATCCAATGAAATTCTGTAGACGATTTCAAAATAGTCACATAATTTGCTTACAAGGTATATAAAAATTATCGATGTTTCCTTTGGTTATAGAAAACCAGAAACTGGCATGCGCCAACTATTGAATGGTCAAGACGAGACGTCAGTGGTGACTCCTGGGAGAAGATTCTTTCTCAGACTGAGCGGCGCGTGCGTTTTTGAAAAAACTTCAACCTCTCTCTCGTAAGTAAATGTAGCTCCATCTTGGGTTCAAGAGCGTGGGACAACGGCTGGTCGATGAAATGTAATAGTACTGTACCAATAACCTTTAGTTTAATATTGTTTTATTAGGCAGCCAGTTTCAAAGTTCCGGTCATGTCATCTACAGGCGTGTCGAAGGAATGACACCAAGTACCACTCGTGCATGTGTGAGACAAAGCACAAATAATCGTACCCGACTTCATGAGCATGTGTGTTCTTCACACAGACGGCAACTGTTGATCTCACATGTGTCAAGAGCACACATGTTCACGAAGTTCGGGTATCTATGGAACCAAATACGAATATTGGTGCCTTGGCTTATAAGTGTGCGAGTCGTTATTGGTGTGATTCACGCGACAAGCCTGACGACGACGTAATTGGAACGTCGAAACTGGTTGTCTAATGAAACATTGTCAAACTAACGCTTTTAGAAAAGTATGATTACATTTAACTCTCATAGCTACTGATGAGTAAGCCCTAATATAGTAATAATATGCAAAAAGAAATCTGTAATGGCTATCAAAAAGTTTAAAGCGCTATTTCATTCGAATAAACTTCTTTAAAGTAGTGGCACGGCAGACACTACCACATTAATTAGCGGAACGGGATGAAAGTGGCCTGCGTATCTCAAAATAGGAGGGAATACGTAAGTGAATATGTTGGTGAAAGAAACAGATTGTACTAACATAACAGACTTTTCACTTATAGCGATCTGCTGTGCCAACCGTCTTCTCATGAATTCGGAGTGAGTGTAGTAGTTAAATATATGAAAAATCATTGAACAAAACTCCAGGATTTCTTATACATGAAATGACAATAATTCAGTGACACGGTGTTACTTTACATAACACACGAGCTACCAGCGACGCAGCAACATATTTCATCTTCGTTATTCAGTTCCTGAAAAATTAGGTGACAAGAAAAGGAATTGAACTTAATTTTACCGTTAGGCTCCAACCATCGCTCACTGTGAGTGCACTAAATTGTCAGAATGACTTTCACCTCATTCGTCACTTTGTGTAAGATCATGACAGGAAGATGACCGCACCCTATTTTTCTCGTTAATCACTATGCATTTTGTTGTGGACTGGCAAGACAGCCAATCCACTATGACAGGAAGCCGAAAGGCACGCGTTTAAGGTCACGCAGGCTGGCGTGAGGTCTGGAACAGGGCAAGGAATTTATAGTAGCAAAGAACGTACGTAACTACTGGAATACTTAACTTTAATTCATAATTGGTGAACATCGCTCTTGACGGTACATGTTTTACAGCATCAATAGTAACTGGTAATGGCGCCTTGGCAACCGTCTCGGCAAATGAGAGCGTATTTTGTCAGTGAACCATCGCTAGCAAAGTCGGCTGTACAACTGGGGCGAGTGCTAAGAAGTCTCTCTAGACCTGCCGTGTGGCGGCGCTCGCTCTGCAATCACTGATAGTGGCGACACGCGGGTCCGACGTATACTAACGGACCGCGGCCGATTTAAAGACTACCACCTAGCAAGTGTGGTGTCTGGCTGTGACACCACACATTTCGTGCTGTTGATGATGCATGCATTATTACTCGTAAGCACTGGCACAGATTACAGTCTCGTGGTTACTCCTACCCACAGTACTCTTGCAAAACCAAGCGTCCACCGTTGAAAAACTAATGCAGTATCATTCGTACATAACAGACTTTGCACTTGTTGCATCTTTGACGTGGATGATTTGAAAACGTAATATGAGAATGAAATAAAGTTAAGATGATGTAACTTGTCTCCAAATACTTAGTAATGCACAATATCTTCAGGTTTACCCTATTGCATATCAATATGTTACTATATCGCCGTGCATACTGATATAAATGGACGACATGACTGACCTTAAATTGTGGAAAGTATTTCAGCAGGGAATATAAATTGGACTGATCTTACAGGTCATCTTGCATGTCGTGCGGACTGTTCAGAACCACGGTTCTCCGTCAAAGAAGGTGATTTCATCAGAACAGCATGCTTCCTCATTTATTACTCCGGAACTACACACGTTTTAACATTTCATGGCACTGTACAACGAGTGTAATGGCTGACTTCCTCCGAACAAGGAAGCACACGACAGTTTCAACCGCTAAAGCGCGCTGTTGGCTGACGACCAACCGCTCACCAAAGACTAAATTATAACGTAGTAGTTGAGAAAAGAATTTGCAAAAGTATTTGATTTGATATGTTCTGAAGTTGAGTAAGTCAGTGTCTCAGAGATAAGTGTAAAGCAAATAATGCAGTTCTAAAAAAAGGTAAAAATAGACGGTGAGGAAATGAGAACACCAACAAACAGGTACCTTTAAATATTTACTTATAAAAATAGAATTCATTAAGTCATTCCTAGCACCACATGATTCTGCTTCCGTGGTTCTCAAGTGTCTCTAAAATATTGTTCCGAAACAATTTGTGAGAAAAATGGAAGATGGAATCTTCTTCTTACATGCGAGGAGGTTATTGGATGGTGACGAATTTGTTAGGAGCTTAAAAACAATTCACAGAAATGCTTCGAATAATTTCATGTGTGCAGTAAATGTTTACTTGGATACTGGTATCATGAAGAACCAAACAACCGCAGAAAATGGGGCTCAGAATGTCACTCGAGTTGCGCCCTCTCCGCCCAAACCTGGACGTGTTCAAGCCGGACTCGGACGCGCACTATATGAGTAAAGAAATAATACTTTCTGACAGAATACCTACCTTATCCATAGCATTTTCATGATGAAAACTGACTTTTAGTTACTTTCAAGGCTGGTTTACTTCCGTGCCACATTTTTCATCTCTTGCCTTGAGTAGAATAATCTCTCATATGCAAGAGTGCGTTTCCGTTTAAAGTTGCTTAGTTATGGACATTATCTGAAATTTTGAAAATTATGCAAAAATTTTTCAAATGCGTTGTCATTTACATTTAATATTTTTTTTGTAGGTTAAGACTGAATTAGAAACTGGCAAGCAAATGACACAAAGTGTTTTTACGAGATGCTACACATTTTCTTGCTTAAAACCAAATACAAATGAAAATTGGATGGAATTTAAGAACGGCATCATTAGGTACTAACTGTATGTTGCTGACTGCACTGATATTGGTAGAAAAACGTGGAAGGTTAGTTGAGAGGAGCCAAAATTCGAGTTAGTACTCTCCCTAGATCCACCATGTTAGTCAACCTTAGAACTGGCATCCTTTTCGACTTTCTTCTGAATACATTATTGTTAGGATCAGATAGCAATTTCATTAATGCTACTAACTATCCTAGTATGCGTTTGTATGTACATTTTTCCTAATGATGAATTATATAGTAAATAAAATTAATTGATACATCCATTAGTATACTCTCAGACACAGGTTGTACTATATACACTTCTTATGCTATAGGATATGTGGGGTAGAGGTACTTATGGAGCAAGAGTACCCATCACGTTTTCAGGTCCCTAAAGCAGAAGTTCACCACACTCCATCAGGTAACGTATAAGTCATCGCTCCTCAGTTCTGTTGTGGAACATCGTAGTAGTTATATGCTTAAAGCTGGGGAAAAAGTGGTAAGTCACATTTGTGAGTTTTTTATGTAAAATTTGCGTAGCTTGATAGAGTGCTAGGTGAAGCTAATCTATTTAAAATTAAATTCTATACCGGATCTGATCGCTAAAAGTTTCTAATGTCCTCCTTGATCTCCTTGATTTTAGTTGTGTGCATTATCTATTGACTCCCGAAACAGAAGGTAGCGGAATGGGGTAAAAGTACGCACATTTGATGGCGTAGAAGTTCGCAGTGCGTATTTTTATCCCAGAATCGATTTGCGAACTTCCATCCCATAATCTGTGTTTTTGATTGTGTAGTTCATTCTAGCGTATTCTAGCGTTGTCAAGATTTCTTGTTGGTGTTTATTTACCTTAGATGCATTATTATTCACCTTAGAGAACGTAGATTAATTTTTCTCTTCTGTAGTTTTTCTTTCGTTTGGTAGTGGTTTTTTCAAACATACCTACCTCTCAGACTGACTTCGAATGTAATCGCGACTTCTCAGTGGCATTTTTTCCCAGAAACCGACTGAGAACGTCAACTCGATAACCATTAATAGAACCTATCACCAAGCTCTTGTTGAAAATAGAAGCTCAATGCAGCAAGCATCCGAAGCTACCGGGTTTTCAGAGGCTGCCGTAAGAAAACATCTTAAAAGCGGCAAAGGTAATGAGCACTCCAACAATTCACACCAAAATTTTCCATTGTAGGAAAAATAAGCAAATGGTGCAACACTGCATGTCCTTCGAAAGTCGGTTTTTTGGCCTTGCTCTGACATCATTACGAAACATACTTTTTTGAATTTGAAGAAAAACAGAGTTCCTAATTTGCTTCGCACGTTTTTTTTTTGGTAATCGTCTTTATTTTCTTCAGTTGGGTTTAAAAGTGCACACTGTGTACTCTTGCCCCAGGTTCGCTTACTCTTACCCAACAGCATGGGGTAAGAGTAAGCAAAATTGCTGTTGTTTATTAAGACGTTTATTACTCCTCTAATAGTAGCTGGATGACAACATAACTTTTACACAATACTGTCAAGATGTCAAAGGGACTGTTGAATACGTGCTTGATACAATATTGCTGCAAGTTTCGTTAATATTTAGAAAAATCAAAAATGTGTACTTTTACCCTCACCTAGCCTATTTACCGTCTGCCTGTGGCCTTGTAATTTCTTTGATTATTCACTATTTCCATTTTTGTCATTGAATATTTCCTATCTTTCATCGACATGCATATCCTCTGATATTCTCCGATTTATTTCAGATTCTTCTCTTATTGTTGTCAGTTTCTACGCAAGCTGAGCTATATCTACATAGAGCGGTTACATTGTTTCAGGTAACTACTGTTTTTCCGCAGAAGTCTAGATATCCGTCTCGAACGATGATTGGGCTCGACCCCCGAAAGTTACTTCGCAAAGCGTTAACGAGCAAACAGGGCGTTCCGGCACCGGCTTGTGGTTTGTTCGTGCTTAGAGGGGTGAGCGCACGACGGGAGTCGTGCCGTGAGAAGTTCCAGATACGTGATGTTGCCCGCTCCAGAGCACCCAATTAGCGCAGGACGCGGACTGCAGGATTGCTCGGTTGCTGTTCGAATGTTTGGGCGCTGGTCCGTTCCCCTCCAACGAGCAGTTCTTGCCCTTTTAGCGGCAGCTCGGGCCCGTGACAAACAGCCCCTGCGCGGCTGCGTATTAATTACTCGCTACGGACCAGCACGTTGCCGACGCTCGCCGGAGATGCCAGCAAATTGCTGGTAGGCGGCGCGCAAAGCACAGGGCGCGTCCATCTCCTGAATCACGCAGTGCACATGAGCGCAGATTGCTCGTAGTACGACTCAGAGGCAAACTCCTTAATGAACACTGGCCGCATTACATTAATTTTCAGTTGTTTACTTTTACTCCTCACACAAGGTGTTCACTGCAATAATTCACCAAGTGAGGTGGATGACAGTAGAGATTTGGACAAAGGACGAAATACTAGTTTGCTTCAGGATGATACCATTCCAGTTACTTTTACTTACACATTCAATGTGGCATCGTTACTTCTCAGGAATGGCAACCAGAGACATTACACAGATAAGCCGAAACGTGACCGAAGCCCGCCACGGGACCGAATACCACCTGGTTGCATTGTGGGGACGTGACCCAGTAAGGAAGATACACTAAAAAGTACCGCCACATCACGAAGGATTTATCCGAACGGGACGGAAATCGGTAGAGCTGATGTTCACATACAGACACAGAAATTATGACACTTTCAGAAAAAATTGGATGTTTTCTTCAAGAGAACAAGTTCACGAACAGAGCAAGTCAGCCCGCATCTCGTGGTCGTGCGGTAGCGTTCTCGCTTCCCACTCCCGGGTTCCCGTGTTCGATTCCCGGCGGGGTCAGGGATTTTCTCTGCCTCATGATGGCTGGGTGTTGTGTGCTGTCCTTAGGTTAGTTAGGTTTAAGTGGTTCTAAGTTCTAGGGGACTTATGACCACAGCAGTTGAGTCCCATAGTGCTCAGAGCCATTTGAACCATTTTAGAGCAAGTCAATAAAGCGTTGGTCCACCTCCGGCCGTTATGCAAGCAGTTATTCATCTTGGCATAATGAACAAAGTAAGAGCATATGGACTATCAGACCAATTGTGTGATTGGGTTGAAGAGTTTCTATAAAACAGAACGCAGCATGTCATTCTCAATGGAGAGACGTCTTCCGAAGTAAGAGTGATTTCAGGTGTGCGGCAGGGGAGTGTCGTAGGAACGTTGGTATTCACAGTATACATAAATGGACTTGTGGATAACATCGGAAGTTCACTGAGGCTTTTTGCGGATGATGCTGTGGTATATCGAGAGGTTGTAACAATGGAAAATTGTACTGAAATGCAGTAGGATCTGCAGCGAATTGACGCATGATGCAGGGAATAGCAATTGAATCTCAATGTAGACAAGTGTAATGTTCTGCGAATACATAGAAAGAAAGATCCCTTATCATTTAGCTACAATATAGCAGGTCTGCAACTGGAAGCAGTTAATTCTATAAATTATCTGGGAGTACGCATTAGGAGTGATTTAAAATGGAATGATCATATAAAGTTGATCGTCGGCAAAGCAGATGCCAGACTAAGATTCATTGGAAGAATCCTAAGGTTCAAATGGCTCTGTGCACTATGGGACTCAACTGCTGAGGTCATTAGTCCCCTAGAACTTAGAACTAGTTAAACCTAACTAACCTAAGGACACCACAAACAGCCATGCCCGAGGCAGGATTCGAACCTGCGACCGTAGCGGTCTTGCGGTTCCAGACTGCAGCGCCTTTAACCGCACGGCCACTTCGGCCGGTGAAGAATCCTAAGGAAATGCAATCTGAAATCAAAGGATGTAGGTTACAGTACGCTTTTTCGCCTACTGCTTGAATATTGCTCTCCGGTGTGGTATCTGTACCAGATGGGGTTGATAGAAGAGATATAGAAGATCCAACGGAGAGCAGCGCGCTTCGTTACAGGATCATTTGGTAATCCCGAAAGCGTTACGGAGATGATAGATTAACTCCAGTGGAAGACGCTGCAGGAGAGACGCTCAGTAGCTCGGTACGGGCTTTTGCTGAAGTTTCGAGAACATACCTTCACCGAGGAGTCAAGCAGTATATTGCTCCCTCCTACGTATATCTCGCGAAGAGACCATGAGGATAAAATCAGAGAGATTAGAGCCTACACAGAGGCATACCTACAATCTTTCTTTCCAGGAACAATACGAGACTGGAATAGAAGGGAGAATCGATAGAGGTACTCAAGGTACCCTCTACTACACGCCGTCAGGTGGCTTGTGGAGTATGGATGTAGATGTAGTAGATGCAGATTGACTGGCTATGTTGTTGGACGTCCTAATAAGGGATATTGTGCTAATTCTGTCGAGCTGGTGCGTTAGGTGGTCAAAATCCAGAGCTAGATTCAGGGCCCTACCCATAATGCTCGAAACGATATCAATTAGGGAGAGATCAGATGACCTTCTGGGCAAGTATGGTTTGATAAGCACGAAGACGAGCAATGAAACTCTTGTCGCATGTGGACGGGCGCTATCTTGCTGAAATGTAAGCCCTGGATGGCTTGCTATGCAGGGCAAAGGTGGGGTTGGCTAGCATGAAGACGAGTAGTACAAACTCTCGCCATGTGCAGACGTGCATTGCCTTACTGAAATGTAAGCCGAGGATGGTATACCACGAAGGGCAACAAAACGGGCCATCGAATATCCCCAACGCACCACTGTACTGTAAGAGTGTTGAGGATGACAACCAAAGGGGTCCTGCTATGAAAAGAAATGGCACACCAGTCCATCGCTCCCGGTTGGCGTGTCGTGTGGGGGGCGGCAGTCGCGTTGGTATCCCATTGCTGTCCAGGGCGGCTCCAAACACAGACTTCGTTCTGGAATCTCATTGAATGGAGTAGAATTGTCTTCAGTGTTGAGTTCCGCTTCGAATGGAGCCCCGATGACCAGCGAAGATGTGGCTGGAGACAGCCCGGGCAGCAGTGGGATACCAAACTGACTCTAGTCCACACACGGCCTAAAAACCAGGAGTGCTGGCTGGAAAGGCATTTTATTTCATAGAAGGTCGCTATGGTTGTCATCCGCGGCACCCTTACTGCACACGATATTCAAGCCGGCCGCGGTGGCCGAGCGGTTCTAGGCGCTTCAGTCCGGAACCACGTGACCGCTACGTTCGCAGGTTCGAATCCTGCCTCGGGCATGGATGTGTGTGATGTCCTTAGGTTAGTTACGTTTACGTAGTTCTAAGTTCTAGGGGACTGATGACCTCAGACGTTGAGTCCCATAGTGCTCAGAGCCATTTGATCCATTTGAATAATATTCAACGGCCCGTTTTGTTGCCCATCGTGGTATACCATTCTGGGCTTACATTTGAACAAGGTAATGCACGTCCGCGCATGGCGAGAGTTTGTACTACTGTCTTCGTGCTTGCCAAACCCTATCTTGGCTAGCAAGATTCCCAGATCACTCCCAAATAAATTCTGGTGCATTACGGGCAGGGCCCTGCAACCAACTCGGCAGCTTGAAGATCCAACACGCCACTTGGACAAAATCTGGCACGATATCCCATAGGAGAACACCCAACAACTCTGTCAATCAATGCCAAACTGAATAGCTGCTTGCATAAGGGTCAGAGGTGGAACAATGCGTTGTTGACTTACGCAATTTGTGAATTCTCTCTCTTGAATAAATGATCCACTTTTCCTAAAACTGATATCATTTGTTTGTCTGTAGATGTTCATCAAAAAAATGGCTCTGAGCACTATGGGACTTAACTTCTGAGGTCATCAGTCCCCTAGAACTTAGAACTACTTAAACCTAACTAACCTAAGGACATCACACACATCCATGCCCGAGGCAAGATTCGAACCTGCGACCGTAGCGGTCAGCCGGTTCCAAACTGAAGCGCTTAGAACCGCACGGCCACACCGGCCGGCAGATGTTCATCACATCTACAGATTTACATTCCATTCATGGTGCGTCGTTCTTGTTTTTTGTCTTAGAGTGTGTTTAAGAGGAGCAGAGGCGAGCAGGGAATCATTCTAGCGACGATACGGGCCGCAAATGGGGGAACCCACAGTCATAAGCGACTTTGACTAAGGGCAGATTGTTATACCGACACCTGGAAACGAAAAACCTGTAAACGATGAAACCAGTTAACTGTTCGTGTACTAGTTTCGTGAGGACCTATGGAAAGTGGTAGAAGAACGGAAAAAATATGAATGGGCGCTAAGATGGCCTCATCAGAGAGTGTGGAGGACGGAGGATTACCCGCTTTGTAAAATAGCGTTGGCATGGGTCTTAGAAGATCTGAGGATATAACAATGCTGGTGCACACAGAACTTTGTGGAACATGATGCTCCGCATCAGACGATTGATACGTATTCCTATGTAGACCGGACCATAGGAACTGAACCACGAATCAAAGAAAACGTGTCGGTTTTTCGGATGAATCACGTATCTTGCACAAGGTCGAGAGTGTTGTGTGGATACGCGAACATCAGGGCAACTGCTGTTAGAAACTTGCATTGCACCACAGACGATGTTCGGACTATGTGAATATTGTAGCGGAGCACCTGCATCCCTTCAAGCTTGATGTCTTCTCCATCAAGACAACTACCTGTGTCATAAAGAAACTTCGATTCATCCAGTGAATTGTCATAAACATTATTTCTACTGACTTTCAGTTATGTTATAATTTATAACACATGGTGAATGTAAAACAAATTGTGAATTTATGATAGCAAAAGGTGTTTTTTAAACTTAATAATGTTTACTTACCTGATAGTGACGGTAATTACCTCTTCACTGCAAGGGCGGCTGTATCCGAGGGGAAAGGGTGGCATCGCTCCCTTCCCCCGCCCCCCCCCCCCCCCTCTGGCTCTCAGGGAAACAGAAACTTATAGCTTTATCATGTGTTTTTCTTTCAGGAAAATGATTTAAAAGACTGTCCTACTGAACAGGATCGGTACTGGAACTTTTTTATGGCTACCTACAAGTCGCCATTCGTCTTCTAAAAGCAGTAATAGCCTTTCTGAAATTTGTGTTTTGCTTCTGTAATCTAACTGGAACAGGCAACACTTCATTATCAAGTATGTCTTTACTCATTTTGGGGTAGTTCCAAAATTTATCGTATTTTCTCAAGTGACTGTATAAATGATACAATTCTCCAGCTGTACTCCACTACTTGTGGATTTTATGCGTATAATCACGACTGCTTTGAATTCTGAGCCCACTGTTTTCTACTAAAAGTGAATTTACTGGGTCCAGGGAAAACGATATCGTTCCAAAACTGTCCAGCAACTACTACTCCCCATTGGGCAGACCGCGCCATCGCATCGCGTTCGCTTTAGGGAAGCTGCTTCGTTCCACATGGCGTGCAGTGTGAACTCCCCATTAGATCGCACCGTATCGCTGTGGGGAATTTGCTTCGCATCGCATCATGTCGCATTGCATCGTGTCGCGGGAAGTATAACTTCTGGTTAAGGTATTGCCATACACTAGAGATAGTCACGTCTATTAGATTTATCCTGCTGCAGTTCAGATGAAAGCTGTGCTCTATCACTCAGAAATGAATAAGCTAAGTTTCTTTCATTTTTCTGTGAAAATGAGAAACATATTTAATTATCTCTACGGTACGGTACGAACGTCATCCGATTAGAATATTATTACTGTGTTTTTGTAGAAAATAATAAATGTGTAGAGCGTGTACCAGTCTGGTGCTAGGTTTTCCTTTTGACGTCACCTCGGCGGTTTGGGCATCATTTTCATTTTTCATTCCATCAAGCATCCCCTCACTTGGCCTCTCGACGCTCAGTGGGCCCTGGCCGAGATCTTTCCACCACAGAAATCTCTGATGTAGTCTCCGGGAATGAAACACAGGTTCCTATGTTAGTAGCCAGTTATGCTCGCCACTAGACTGCAGGTCTTTCTTTTAGTTCCACGGAAGAACTTTTAGTAAGGATTCTGATCTACAGAAAAGTAACCGATTCGTAGGTAGAACACGCCAATATACTATAATTACGAAATGAAGGTACAAAATAAGCAACTCAAGAGGCAAAGAAATTGTACCACCATCTTAGGTGCTGATGACATTGCGTTCTCATTGGCAATCATTCTCCCTGGAACATCTGACGAATACGTTGATTCACACTAAGGTACTTCTGCAAGCAACTGAGTGCATATTCTTATTTTTTGATTCTTAGCTTCTCCAGATGTGAAGTCCGAGACAGATGCTGCAAAATACGTCTCTGATAGCATGTTGGAGGACAGCATTAAATCTCTGATCGAATTCCTCTAATTAGCGGTCACGGATTCGGTAGCCAGTGGATTGCTTGCTGCCACTGTTTATTAGATAATCTCGTATTGTGTATTCGATACACTTTATGACTTTCTAAGACGGTAAATAACAGCATCATCTGAAAACACTTAAAATTGTCTCCTAAATCCGTTATATAGATTATGGAAAGCACAGTAGCTATAACACTTCCTTGGAGAACGCCAGATATTGCTTCTGTTTTAGTCGATGACCAACAGGTCTGCCGAGCGCTGCTGGCAAGCGGGGTGCACTCAGCCCTTGTGAGGCAAACTGTGGAGCTACTTGACTGAGAAGTAGCGGCTCCGGTCTCGTAAACTGACATACGGCCGGTGTGCTGCCCCTCCATATCCGCATCCAGTGACGCCTGTGGGCTGAGGATGATACGGCGGCCGGTCGGTACCGTTGGGCCTTCCAAGGCCTGTTCGGAAGGAGTTTAATTTAGCTTAGTTTAGTCGATGACTTTCCGTCAGTTTCTACGGACTGAGACATTTATGACAGGAAATGACGAATCCAATCGCACATC
This sequence comes from Schistocerca piceifrons, assembly GCF_021461385.2. Taxonomy (NCBI): domain Eukaryota; kingdom Metazoa; phylum Arthropoda; class Insecta; order Orthoptera; family Acrididae; genus Schistocerca; species Schistocerca piceifrons. Next base: position 644,389,844 of record NC_060139.1, read on the forward strand.
TGAAACGATACTCTGGAGACACACAATTTGATTAGAAGTCGCTGGTGAGGAACGGTGTCAAATGCAGTCTGGAAGAACAGAAATATGGAATCAGTTTGAGATCCCCTGTCGATAGCACTTATTACTTTGTGTGAATAAAGATCTAGTTGTCTTCCATGAGAACCCAGTTTTATCAGGCGGTGCTGGCTATGCACCAGTAGATCCTTTTCTTCAAGGTAATTGATAACGTTCGAACACATGCGCCTATGCTGCTGCCAGCCCGGCCCTGATGGGGAATTGAAATTCAATAAAGAAAAAAAAATAAAGCAATACTTAAGAATTAGGGCCATAGCACAAACGTCGATTTGTAGTAGCATTTTGGAACATACGCGCATAGGCGCATAGGGGCATGTTCCAAAATGCTACTACAAATCGACGTTTGTGCTATGGTCCTAATTCTTAAATACTGCTTTATTTTTTTTCTTTATTGAATTTCAATTCCCCATCAGGGCCGGGCTGGCAGCAGCATAGGCGTCGTTCTTCAGCCGAGAGACAGTATGTACGTAACAGGGAGAAATTTAAAACAACATAAAGGAGATAATATGGCGAAACAGAGATATTAAAAAGGGGGAACGTAATGGAAGATAGCATACGAAAGGGGATGACTGTAAAAATGGAGAGAAATGAGCATTGGTGTGACCTGAACAGCTTTTCAGCCTTTAGGTAACGATGTTTCGACGACGGAGCGATTGTCTGTGATTGCTTAGTATGAAACTGTTGTATCAGCATTTTCTTCTTGTTCTTGTTAGCGTTAATCCGGTTTGTAAGCTGTCGACTGTGCTAAAGATTTATTATTATTCAGCTTTAAGACCGATTTTCCTTCCTGACGCCGAAGTCGTCATTCACCCGAGGGACTGCAGTCGTGTGCGCCACCTGTCTGACAGTCTTGTAAACTTTGTTCTGCGTGAGATCGTATTTTAAATGTTTGTGTATCGTGTACTCTGAGCCTGAAAGTGGAAACTAATCCAGACTCTGGCTAAAAGAGAGTGCTAAACCTCCTAAAAAACACACACAGATTGAACGATGCACCAGCTACGGTCGTTATTCCGTCGCAGGAAATCAGTCTGGGTCTGACTCGATTTCTAGTCTCGCACTGTGACGCGCTGTGCTTTACGCTATACGAGATGACAGAGAGCTTTGGTATCCCCCCCCCCCCCCCCTCACTCTTCTGCCCCTCTTGGCAGGTTCCCGGACTCGCACACGCTATGTGGACATTCGCGCGCCGGAGATCATCGCCATCAGTGTCTCGTGTGTGCCGTCGAGTTTAGTGTTCAGTGTTCACCGTTACACTCCATCGTTCACCTGTGCCATCGACATCTTCAGTGTTTGTGCGTCGTGAGAACAGTTTGTAGAGTGGTTTATCGTCGAGTGTGAACGGCTCCGTGTTTGTATTTATGTGTCTACTGTTTTATTACCCGCCGTTATGTAACTTATGTGTATTCTTTCTCTTTTTTCTCATTGTTTCTTCTATGGCTGAAGAGCAGCATAGAATGCTGCTGACACCCTGCCTGTTGTACAGGTTTTAAAATAACAATAAAGAAAAAAAAGAGCTTTGGCCGCGCGGGATTAGCCGAGCGGTCTTGGGCGCTCCAGTCATGGACAGTGCGGCTGGTCCCGGCGGAGGTTCGAGTCTTCCTTCGGGCATGGGTGTGTGTGTTTGTCCTTAGGATAATTTAGGTTAAGTAGTGTGTAAGCTTAGGGACCGATGACCTTAGCAGTTAAGTCCCATAAGATTTCACACACCCACCCACACACCCACCCACCCACACACACACACACACACACACACACAAACACACAGAGCTTTGCTGCCAACGATATGCTGTATCTATTTATGGATACGGAACTAGCATGGCACTAAAGACGTATTACGTATCTGTGCATACAGAATTACGGTCTTCCCAATAATGAAATTCATACGTACATACATAATTGAATATGTCTTAACATTTATATCAAATTTGTGCTATAGGGAATAAACATCTGATTCTTACAAAAGCGTTGAAAAAAACTCACGTTATCGGGTAACATAGAACGACGTAAAATACATTTAATGGTTTACATTAGCCAATAATTGCTGAATGACTGTATAAAAATTTGATTGACGAACATAAATCCTGAAGGTAATGTACACTGTATGATTTTAGACAAATTCACAGTAATATCGAAATACTTGTGGTCATCCCGTGGTTACCAACAAACGATAATAAAATACGATCATAGTATATGGTCGGCTCGGAGAACTTTGTATTCGACAGCAAATGTTTAACAGAGGTGGGTGGAAGACGGTCGTGTCTAAGGGAAGCTGTTATCCTCAGTACACCAGAACGATAGGATCAAAAGCGCTCTCAGGGTATTCGTTGATGGTATTTTTGCGTAAATAAACTCACTGGTGCTTGAAGATACCGAAAACACTGGATTTTGAGAAGGCTCCAGAAGAAAATCAAATTGTGGATGGAAACATGTTTTCGAAATCGTTATCCACCGAGGCAACAGAGTATCGCATTCAAAGAAGACAGTGCCTTCAGCGGCTAGCTCCGTTTTCTCCACTGGCGATTGGCAATCAGTCGCGATCACTGAATGACAAAGAACATTGCGAGACGTTCCGTCTATGGTCCGTCAGCGTACGAAGTCACGTTTGTTGCGAAAGGGCGGCCTAAAGGCAGGCGTCGGTGCCTATAGTTTCGAAGCTCTATAGCGTCGTTGGATGACATTTCTGAACATGCATTCCTCTCCTCGATTCATTCCTCAAGATACCCTCTACAGTCCCTCGAAGCAATATTTCAGGGGCATCCCTTATAATGCCCGAAGAAAGAGAAAGACCCATGTAAGTAGAAATGTGAATCGAAAACTTCCAGAAAATGTCGTATCGTTTAAACAGTTTGGGATAAGACTACGAAGAGTTACGAAATGGAACGAACACTGAAGTACACCTGCAGTGTTTGAAGTGCTTATCAGCCCCGTCTTCTGTAGTCGTCGAAGGAATGAAGTACGTGTTGCAAGGTTCGTACTGGAGTGGTACATATTGTACTCTACTCTGCAGAGCTGGAACACAGTTTATGATAACTCGCACTGGTGGTAAAGCAGAGACTAACAGAAACGGTACAGTCGGTTCTGAACGTAAATACGAGCAGAGATCAAGAAAGCGAACGAACCACCAAAACAAGTCCAGAGCGTAGCACAGTCGTCTTAAAAGTGTACAACAATCCTGAGAGCAATTCAAATCGCACACGCGAATCAGGCAAAGTAAAACTATACTGCTCAATGGCGCTTAACTAAATGTTTCGGTGACTAGCGAGAACTGGAAAGCAGTAGGTAGACTGCAGTGAACACTCGTCACAGGTCAGCGCCACCTCACCTGTGTGCTATGGCAGCTGCGTCTAGTGCGGGTGCAAACCACGGTTGTCGCCTGGAGCTAGACTATCGCTGACGCACTCCCTCTGTCGATATTCGCTTTATGCGGAACGTACAAATAATCGACGGGTACTGAAGTTCAGCTGCTACGAAAGTTTATCAGTGACTCTCAGAAAACCTACATTGAATCTTTGGAAGAATATCGATGACGTTGAGGAAAAATCCTGTTTAGTATGATGTGGGAGACCAAGATTTTGCTAGAACGTGCTTAAGTTCCACTGCAATCATCTTATATCACAAGTAGGGTTCATAAATAAAAAGTTGTATCTACATCTACATCCATACTCCGCAATCCACCTGACGGTGTGTGGCGGAGTGTACCTTGAGTACCACTATCGGTTCTCCCTTCTATTCCAGTCTCGTATTGTTCGTGGAAAGAAGAATTGTCGGTATGCCTCTGTGTGGGCTCTAATCTCTCTGATTTTATCCTCGTGGTCTCTTCGCGAGATATGCGTAGGAGGGAGCAATATACTGCTAGACTACTCGGTGAAGGTATGTTCTCGAAACTTCAACAAAAGCCCGTACCAAGCTACTGAGCGTCTCTCCTGCAGAGTCTTCCACTGGAGTTTATCTATCATCTCCGTAACGCTTTCGCGAATACTAAATGATCCTGTAATGAAGCGCGCTGCTCTCCGTTGGATCTTCTCTCTCTCTTCTATCAACCCTATCTGATACGGATGCCACACTGCTGAGCAGTATTCAAGCAGTGGGCGAACAAGCGTACTGTAACCTGCATCCTTTCTTTTCGGATTGCATTTCCTTAGGATTCTTCCAATGAATCTCAGTCTGGCATCTGCTTTGCCAACGATCAACTTTATATGATCATTCCATTTTATATCACTCCCAATGCGTACTCCCAGATAATTTATGGAATTAACTGCTTCCAGTTGCTGACAAATCATCGACGGATACTTCGGTGTGGACATCCGGAGAAGAACGAACGTTGCCATACTGAATTCTTCGTCGAACTGGTCCATCACCAGAGGCAATGGTACGGGGTGCCTTTGGCTAGACAACACAACAAGCTGTGTTTTCCTTATCTTGCAACAGATTGTAGGCGCCATACAACAAAAGTCGAATTGACTTAAGAGCACGACATGCTTGGATGTGTAAATCATTAAGGTACCTGCGAATTCACAAAAATTGTAAGGAATAACTAAATCTACCTGCTTTATATGAGGAGAGGTTCCCCAGAGCATGTACCGTTTAGAAATCGTCTTAGAACTTTCGTTTTTGTGAGAACGTCGTGCGTTATGACTCGTGTAAGAAGGAGAAACTTCTACAAGCACATGTCAAAATTCAACAGTAGTGGGACCATGCTCTGTCGAGCCGAAATTTTACAGCTTCGCAACATTGCTGAATACATTGTTCAGGACGTTTCGACTGCCCTGCAGACATTGAATCGAGGAATCAGGCGAGCCATACTCGACGCCATGCGTGGTCTCAGCGGTCGCAAGCAACTAGCGGCCAACAGGCCCTGCAGGATCGCACAGCCGCGGCCTTCACATTGAGTCAGGCGATGGTCTAGTTTCCAGCGAAACAAAGACTCTGGGAGCGTCACGAAGGAGCCAGGAGCAGCACGGATTCTCAGCTCTGTGAACACTGTTGTGGCTTCCCGAGACGGGAAAGCGGAGAGAGGCGCGCCGATAGCGGTGCGCCCAACGACTGTACTGGACTCTGGAATCGAACCGCGTCGTATTTCAGGGAACCCCTATAATCCGCACAGCATCACTGTAGACGTATGCAGTGTGGACATCCGGAGTGGAACGAACGTTGCTAGACTGGTCCATCACGCCGGCCGGAGTGGCCGAGTGGTTCTAGGCGCTACAGTCTGGAACGGCGCGACCGTTACGGTCGCAGGTTCGAATCCTGCCTCGGGCATGGATGTGTGTGATGTACTTAGGTTAGTTAGGTTTAAGTAGTTCTAAGTTCTAGGGGACTGATGACCTCAGCAATTAAGTCCCATAGTGCTCGGAGCCATTTTGGGGTGCCTTTGACTACACAACACAACAAGCTGTGTTTTCCTTATCTTGTAATTTAGACAGTGTCTGTTACATTTATGACGTGCTAAGCCTAGAGACTCTGTCCTATCTTCGGGATCTCCAAGACGTTGTCTTCAGCAGGGTGATACAGGACTGCATGTCGCCCATGAACATCTGACCTTCCTGGGTACAGAAGGTGCTCGACAGTTGGCGAAGTTCTGCAGACGGAAACATCTGCTCATGGGTTGAAGAGATACTGGCAGTCACCACTCGTCAATCACTAATACCTGCCGCCCGGGGTGGCCGAGCGGTTCTAGGCGCTTCAGTCTGGAACCTCGCAACCGCTACTGTCACAGGGTCGAATCCTGCTTCTGGTATGGATGTGTGTGATGTCCTTAGGTTAGTTAGGTTTAAGTAGTTCTAAGATCTAGGGGACTGATGTCCTTAGAAGTTAAGTTCCATAGTGCTTAGAGCCAATTGAACCATTGAACCACTAATACTTGCACGTACTGCTTAAGTGAATGAAAATTACGATGATTGGTCGGTTCACAATGGCCTGTGGCTCACTGTTACCAGTAAATAAGCGTGTGACAAGTGTCAAGATGCAACTCGTAGAATTGTCAACACATGCAGCCTCTCACCTTGTCAGAAACAAACGCTGTATACTGTACTGAGCGAACGTAATTATTCGAATTGGGACATATCTTGTGAGGGAATACAGGCCAGGCTGGTCAGTTCAGCGTGCAATCTACCGCGTGGGCTATAACGTAAAGGAGCTGTGGCCGTAACGTACGTGGCAAGCAAACAGACGAGCTTCTGGGGCCGTACAGTATATGACGTACAGACGCCCAAGCCGACAAGCTGCATTGGATATGCGAGCTGTGTCCGAAATGGAATTGAATTCTGCGGCGACTGCTGGACATTCCCGCAGATTACGAAGGGCTGCACGCGACTTTTCGTGAGAGCGAAAGCAGATGTATTTGGTGGTGCCGCACTGACTGGAAATTTAAGTCGCTTTTTGATTATGCTTTCTGTTTTCCGCCTTAGCTTCCTATACATCTACACGGACCATCAGAGTATGTTCGGCTGTGTTGTTGTTTGCCAAGCATCCTTGATAGAGAGATGTGTTTGTAGCATACCAATACTTTCTACAAGTTACGCTAACTTATCGGTGAGTAGACATTAAAGACACCTTTGCTTCTCTTGAAATCGGTTTCGGTAATGCTGGCATGTATCTGGTACCTGAGTTCAGGCACGCAGCCCGCTTCGCTGTAAGCCGGGAAAGTGACGGCAGCTTCTGCCGACCGTTTCACACGTAAGGTCTGGATGTGAGCTAGGCATTCTTCTGGTCATCGCTGATGCCTCCCGATTCGAGCGTGATAGATGGGCTGGGCTGAGAACAGTGCAGTTGGTAACGAGGCGTTTAATGACTCTTCTGCAAGTTGTGAAAATGCTTTCAGTCTGTCTCTCGTTCAATAGCAGTACATAAATGTTGGCCTTTCTTGTGACTGGACTTTACAGTCACTAAAAATTTATTCCACTCACGTCAAGAACGTAAGATTATGTTGCCAAACTGATACATGTTTGGTAGGGCCAGTATCCTCCTTAAGCATCATTATACTTTGTGCCACTGTTCAAGTGAATAAAAAACCACAATATGGTCGAGTTATAATATCAGTTTACAGCACATTATTCACGAATGTGGATTTTTAACCAAAAGGCTAGCGTCTTTCCTGTTGCACTTCGAATATGAAATTTGGACTTTATCTGGCTCCTGATAGAGGAAGAAAAGAAGGAATTAAAAATTGACAATTTTTCAATATTTTTCTGTGCAACCCCTTAGGAAAAGGCCCTAATGAAGTGAAATGTGAAACATGTGAAGAATAGAGTATCGGCTGTAAGTGGATAAGGTAGGAGGTAGATGGCATACGCTTATACTTTCAGATGTTTACCACAGAAGCAAGTGTTACGCCAAATTTAGAAACTGAAGGGACCTCAAATGAAATAAAAACGCCTCGTCAACAGGGCGCAACATTACGATGTTAGAGAGTTGTAAGGGGTATAATGATCGATCAGGTTTGTCAAAGCAAGACAAAGTTGTTGTGAAAAGCAAACAGTTACGACATTTAGAAAGTATGAACTGTAGAAATGCGAGCAGCGAGATGATATCGTCAGTTCAGCCAAGTCATCTTATAGGCCCTCCCTCACCATTTTAGGCGTCATAAGTTCTCTTTTTATGATATTTAAAGCAAATAATTTCACGTAATTGCAGAAAAATTTTAATTTTTACAGCTGTACCATATGAAAAAAATATCTTTACTGTTTACTAAAGTTGTTAAAGGTTCAGAAAAGCGTTCAGCTTGAAAATATATAATTTCAAATACAATTTTCTGGTCGTATGCTTTTACTCTACTGGAAAATATTTAACAAAAACTAGAGAGCTGTGTAAAGTTGTGTATAGAATAAACGGATTTAGTGTACTATTAATTTTAAGGATATTTAACTTACAAACAAATAGCGTTAGAGACGTATGCTGACTTTAATTAAATCTACTCACTGTGCTATTTACTAATCTTTAAATGGCCAGTACATAGCAGACACGCAACCATGTATATGTAAAAATGGTCTGCTCGTTACATTCATTTTGAAGGAATGTCGCAAAATAACTATGGGATATGAAAGTAACTAACTAAACTATTGTTAGATGCGCTTGGTTGACAATTTGTTCGGTCAGGATTGTCACGCAACGATGGTTGGTGCTTCGCGGGCTCTGATTTAAGCTACTTAAAGCAGATACGACCAGTAAAACGCTCAGCACCTTTTTGACTCCACGCCACGAAATTTGATGGATCTGGTTCATAATATGCGGCCTTATCACCGTATACGAGTCGTGTTGTTCTGTAGACCTAATTATGTATGCACTAATATGTACATAGTCTTCTGTCTGTAGCTTGTTTTGTTTACTTACATTTTTCTTGGGGTTTCAATTTCCTCATATGTAGTGAGATTAAAAAGGACAGTGACTGTATTAAGAGCGGTCAGGCGGGACTACGAAAATCACTAGCACCTGATAAAGTGGTTGTTCGTTTACTATCTCACTCCGAGCATTCTGGCGCATCTTGCCCAGTCATGCATGGCAAGAAACCTGGTTTCCTCTGCTCGTCTCGATACTGCTCTAGGCTGTCCGGCCAAGACGCTCGTATGGTACAGGTTCCAAAATGAGTTAGGTAGATGACGCGTTTGTTATCCGGAGAAGAAACTGCTGCTAACATTTTATAAGTCTAAAACGTTGCTGTGTACGAGACTGCGCCAATGAGTTGTGCGTTTAGCGGAAAATAGGAGTTGAATTCTTCTTCAGTAGGTTGCCATCAAAATTTACCACACATACACGGAAACATTTCCAGCTCTAGATAAACGATCTTGATGAAAATTTCTCTTTAGTTTACCGTTTCACATGATATGTGTATTTTGTGAATTGAAATAACAAGAAACTCATTATTATGATGCAAAATCATTAAAATAATAATAATGTGTACAGAAATGCTTAAAAACAGTATTAATATTTTGAGGAATCAGCCTCACATGCACAAATTTCCTGGTCTTTACCAGGTTTCGGCTAAATTAATCTAGCCTTCTTCAGAAGCCTAAAATTACTACAACATGCCAGAGTAAGGCACAGTCAACATTAAAATGAAAACCGATAGTACCGTGGTACCATGTCGAATAAAACTACTTAGCTGAAGTCCACGCGATCGGTTGGCAGCGGCGGCCAACGTTAGCTGATTCCTCAAAATATTAGTCTATCACAGTTGCTGACGGGGCTGCAATATGCTAAAAATTCTTAGCTTAAAAATAGCCTTCTTGTACACCATGTGCATAAAATGAATGAAATTCCTTCACAGAATATGAGAACGGACAACACAGTACAAAACAAAATTCAGCAGGATTTCAAATTGTGGCGAGTGATCCTATAAGTATCCTGATTTGTATAAGGCATATTTCAGTACATTGGGAAAGGTGGACGAAGAGAACTGATTAAGTATCAGCGACGGCAGCTTATTATATTGTTTTTCAAATATGGACAGGCATCATAGTCATTCAGCAGGATTAGATATGAAAATCTTCTGACAAAGTTCTTCTAACACGACTGACTTATACGTCAAACGGCTGTACTTGTGCTGTCGATTCTTTTGGGATCACCAGATCCACAAGTACTTTATCCTCAAGTATGACTCTGAAAACGTTTTTTTCACGATGTCCACTCAAATAATTGAACCAAAATACGTATTTTTCTCCCACACTTGGAAATAAGACTTACGCCAAATGTCTTTTGACGTTGTCAGACGTTAGTTTACAAGATTTCAGTACCATCACTAGAATATTTGGGGCTTCAAAAAGAGATTCTCGGATTCTCAGTCTAAACCCTTCATTAATTTCTTAAGAAACTATGAATAAGAGGTGGTTAACGTGGAAAAACCATTTTGGCGACATATCTGAGGACAAGGAACTTGTTCACCTGGTGATCCCAAAAGGCTCGATTGGATAGATACAACTGTTGGACGTATAGGGCTTTCGAGTTTGAAAGCGTTTATGAGAAGATTTTCATATCTACCTCTTCTGAACGATTGTGATGTCAATATACTCTTGACAAACAAATCAAGCTGCATCCACTAGAACATAATTAACCTCCCCGCCAAAGTTTTCGAATGTAATGAAGTCAGCTACTTATAGAATCACACGTCACAGTTTGAAATCGTGCTGAATTTTGCTCTGTATTGTACTGTCTGCTATGTGAAGACGAGTGTAGCCCAGTAGTTTGCTATTGCTCGTAGCCTTGTTTCACGTCAATGGGGAGATTTCCGAACTGTTGCCCGAAGGAGAGTAGGGGTTCGACCACGGTCAGCTATAGCAACACATTATCGCTGTATTGTCCGCTTGCTTAGCTGTGGAGTAACGTGCTTGCCTTCTGTGCAGCGGGCCCTGGTTCGATTCCCGGCCGGGTTGGAGATTTTCTCCGCTCGTAGACTGGATGTTGTGTTGTCCTCATCATCATTTCATCCTAATCACCTGCGCGTAAGTCGCCCAATGTGGCGTCGACTTAAATAAGACTTGCACTTGGCAGCCGAACTTCCCCGGACGGGATCTCCAGGCCAAAAATGCTATACGCTCATTTCCATTTTTCCCGCAATATTGTGCAGCAGGCAAGAAGGGACCCACGTCAAACAGCGGATGCAATTACCACCGCCTTTAACAGGGCTGAAAGGCTCACAATCTCACCCTCCACATTCACAATGCATTTGGGTGGTCTCTTTGCCCGACAACTAGTATGTTTGTTTCGTTGACACACGCGCATCGGCGACTCCGTCTGCCACGGTGCCAAGAGCATAGGGACTTGTCGCATAATGAATGGGGACGCTTGCTCTTTTGGGTGCGAACTCATTCAGTCTGAGTAGTATCCTGACATGGCGAGAGACAGGAACACGGCGATAATGATCATTTTGGTGGCCAGGTTGTGATGTTATGGGGAGGCATAATATTACATGGCCGTACTGACATACTGTACAAATCTTGTTATACCGGAGGTCTGTGCAAAAGCGATCGGCAACCCATCGGTCACCTCCAGCGCGCGTGCAGCCTACACGCCCCCTGCACGTCATAATATCGCGCACACGCTCTGTCGCAGCACGAACGGACATAGCCGGAGCACCAGCTTCCAAGAGACCTATTCGCGTCCATCACTCACGTGACCAGAAAATAGTGCCGCGAGTATTCCCGAAGCTGGCAGCTATGAAGGTCGGCGCCAGAGCTGCACAAGTCGGTTCTTCCGGCTTCGAGTCCCTCTCCTAACCTCCGGGCGGGTGCTATACATCCCACCGTCTTTGAACGCTCTGGAAGTGCATCGTAGGAACCGACGCCTCTGTATTCAGCATTTATCGTTATTTCCCTTGGTGCAACCTGACTGTATTCAGGATAGACTTTTCTGTTCCTGTGCTGGTGTTAATCAGAACAGCTTCATAGGACTTAAAATATTTTCCATACAAGTATCTGTGTCTACGATGTAGATCCTAATTGCGTTACTTGGTAGACCCCAGAACCGCCATACTGTTATGTCTTCATACCTGTGAGACACTGTAACTGTGATTTTGCTATTATCGTCGAAACAGATGTTTCTTTCCATGGTTAATAAACTTCTGTAAACTTTGATCACTGTTTTCACTGTGACCTTGCGAACGACACATCAGATCTCTAAACATGGTCAGCGCTGTTATGACACTGTACTCCTTCACCGTTTATGCCTTTTCAGGGGTGCATTCGGTCCTCACTTAACTTTTATGGACGACGGTGCTTGACTACATCGAACAGTGTCGGCGAAGGAGTTCTTGGAACTAGACATATTCGGCGAATTGACTGACCTACCCACTCCTCCGAATTAAATCTCTTCTAGCACTTGTGGACCGCTTAGGGGAGACATACTGCATCGCATCTGCAAAAACCAGTGACAATTCGGCAGTTGTCAACCGCGACGGTGGAAGAATGAAACGCTGTACCAGAAGAACACCTTACCTACCTTGTGGCGAGTATGGGAGCCCGTGCAGAGTATGCAGTGCTGTCCGTGGTGATCACAAACCCTATTAAGAACTATTATAGTATACAAGGTAACTGGAAGAAATACGCAACGACACAAACAGAAATGACGCTGTACTGTACTATTACACGTTATGTATAGCATTTCTTCCTATGTTTGGTCGACGTTCCATTGAGACACGTTACTTGTCACTGAAGCATCATGTTAAAGTTACTCAAGACCTTATGTCTGCATACAAGCGTGTTAAGGAGGAAAATGTAACTGCTCGTTGAGTTTTCACTATGTAGGCTCAATGATATCGAGGCCAGATGACTGTAGTTCTCAGAGAGGATGCGACATTTCACGCTTTTCCTCAAAAGACCCTTCCTGGACGATGCGAGCTGTGTCTTTGAACGCAGTATCACCATTAGGGAACAAACCTTGTACCATGGAAAGGGTGCAATCAGCAGAAATGGTCCGATAATCCCTGGCAGTGTTACGATCTTGCAGAGTAACAACGTTTCCCATAGAATACCACCATATCTCTGCCCAGACCATCACCGAACCTCGTTATGTTTCACTCTTGGGACGCAAGGTTGGCAAGAAGTTGGAAACAGTGTGAAGGAAGACTCATCCGACCAAATGACATTCTTCCATTGCTCCTTAGTCTGCCCCCGGTAGCTGAATGGTCAGCGTGACAGATTGTCAATCCTCTGGGCCCGGGTTCGATTCCCGGCTGGGTCGGAGAATTTTCTCCGCCCCAGGGATTGGGTGTTGTGCTATTCTCATCATCACCCTATCATCGTCATCGACTGCAGGTCGCCGAAGTGGCGTGAAATTGAAAGACTGGCACCCGGCGAACGGTCTGCCCGACGGGGGGCCCTAGCCATACGATTAAATAGATAAATATTGTTCCTTACTCCAGGTTTTATGGTTTCGGCACTACGTTTCCCTCCCATGGGCATCTGCATAACTAATGAGTGGTTTTGGAATTCCCCTCGTGTTGTTTTGGTGCTGATAGGGCTCGCGAATGAGACATTCAGTTTTACTGTGACTTTTTCAGCTGTTTTTCCCTTAGTTTTCGTAATAATCCATTTCACTGACCATCTGTCACGATCACTTAACACATACTTTCGTCCGCGTTATGACTTTGTGGATGATGTTTTTCCACTTCCTCTGTATGCGGTATCAGGGTTGTCACAAGTTCTGGAAATCAAGGAAATCAAGGAAAATCAGGGATTTCAAACATTTTAGGGAAATCCGGGAAACATCAGGGAAATATGAGAAAAAAATGTTCAAATGTGTGTGAAATCTTATGGGACTTAGCTGCTAAGGTCATCAGTCCCTAAACTTACACACTACTTAACCTAAATTATCCTAAGGACGAACACACACACCCATGCCCGAGAGAGGACTCGAACCTCCGCCGGGACCAGCCGCACAGTCCATGACTGCAGCGCCTTAGACCGCTAGGCTAATCATGCGCGGCGAAATTTGAGAAAAACACTGGAAAAATCTCCTTTTTGGTCTCAGTAGATGAAAGGTTAGCATACTTAGATGTCATGCATCCTCGCTGGTCGGGTGCTCCTGAGTACATGTGTCGCTTCCGTACTCCCTTATTCTTACTGCTCCTCCCCTTCCTACCTCTCCTCTCAGCTTGCAGTCACTGATGCCACCACTTCTTGCCGCTAGCCTAGCAGCTGCCGACGAGAGGCAGGGAGGCGTTAGGAGTGGTTTGTTTGGATCTGATCCTCAGAGACTGTTGATGGAGCAGCCAGAGACGGCGGTCATGCGTGCATAAGTTCTGTCTGAGCGATAATGTGAATGTGTGTGCTCTCGTTTCCTGATCAAGGTTATGGCCGAACATTTAGTTGTCACAGTGTGAGTGTCTTTTCTATGTGCCTATCCTCAGCAATGATCTTTATGATGACTGCCACCTATCCTCATTAGTATTGATTCCCAGAGTATTTGCTCAAGTTATGTGTTGCATGGATTGATCACCGAGGTCTCATTTCATCAACATGGCGTCTGTGACACTTGAATAGCTGCCACACGAGTGGATTTCTGCGAGGGGCCAAAACTGCAGGCCATTCATGCCTGTGTCTAAAAAGGATCGGGCCTGCCGATCTGAAGCCCATCGTGTCCCACTTACGTGCAGGACCTGTCCTTCGGATCTGTTTGTGAGTGGCATAATGTGTCGGATTTTCGTGGTTTTTCCGTGTACACAGGACCGAGGTGCTCCTCGACCGCGCGAAGTGGCCGCGTGATTCGAGGCGCCATGTCATGGATTGCGCGACCCCTCCCGCCGAAGGTTCGAGTCGTCCGTCGGCCATGGGTGTGTGTGATGTTCTTAGCATAAGTTAGTTTAAGTAGTGTGTAAGTCTAGGGACCGATGACATCAGCAGTTTCGTCCCTTAGGAATTCACATGCATTTGAACAGTTTTTTACTCCTCGGCAGACTAGAAGCCACGGGCGATGGGTTTCAGGAATTGCGACTGTCTCACCGCAAGTACATTGTACAGTTGCGGAGTTTTATAGACTATTTTTAATGTAGTATATTTTAGCATTTCGAAATAAGTTAATGTATTAGAAAGTATGGACGATAAGAAGAAGAAAATTGTGGCAGTCGCTGATGATTTGTACGCTATGTACTCATATATTTCTCGAAAGAAAAATCACTCAATACCTGTAAAATAGTAGACATAACAGTGGGTAATAATCGTTAACAACGAACATAGCAGAACCAAAATTTTATTGGCGGTCACCTATATTGTTGGTTTACCCAACTTCTCCCTGCCTTATACATTTTTTTCAAGAGGCCTGCTTTTTTCTGAGATTATTTCTGAAATCAGGAAGGTATTTTAAATCTGTCTTGCGATTCCAAGGAAATGCATATTTTTGTCACCAGGTGTGTTTCGTTTAATTTAAATGAAATAACAACAGTGATCTGAATGAATCACATATACTATTTGGCTTGCTTTCTTCACCTAAAAACAATTCATTACAAAAGATGTTGATGTTAGTACTTAAGATTTCTGTTCACACGGAGGAGAAATTCAGAAGTCCTTACATTTTTTATAACAACTTATGTCTTTACTTGCCCTTGAGATCTCAAAATTTGTCATGGAAAAATGCTAAACCTTGTCTGGAAATTAGGGAAATATCAAGGAATTTCATTTGGTGAAACTGGTGGCTACCCCAGGTATAAATCTTCGATGTGGTTCCTCTTGGAACACCAAATACTTTGACTCGCTTAGTTACGGAAGCTCTCACCATACGAGCTCCAACCAACAATTTGCACACTTTCGAATTCGCTAAGACTCGACGTAATGCACTCACAACTGCACAGAATTCTGTTCTGAGCGCGACTGACACTGGTGAAGTATTGAGAAAATTTCACAGGTGCTATACGTGGTCAAATACAACAGCTAGCTAGCATCTGTGTTTATGTTCAAACACATTAATTCTTATGTCCCAACTTCAATATTAAAGAAGGCTGTGGCTCGCAAGTCAAAGGTATTCGATTCTACGACACAGAAGAAAACATGTATAATATCGTACGTAGGTTATAACGAAGCACTTCCTGGCAGGGGAACTTATCAGCTTGAGTGAACAGAGTCCGGAGCGTACAGTGGTGGGGAAACCTCGCAGAAGCAGTAAAGTCCCAGTCCCAGACCTCGGCTGCGCTCTGGCTCTATTGTGACCGAGCTATACTATGTGATCAAAAATATCCGGACACTCCCAAAAACATACGTTTTTCATATTAGGTGCATTGTGCTGCCTCCTACTGCTAGGTAATCCATATCAGTGACCTCAGTATTCATTAGACATCGTGGGAGAGCAGAATGGGGCGCTTCGCGAAACTCACGGACTTGGAACGTGGTGAGGTGACAGGGTGTCACTCGCGTCATACGTACGCGAGATTTTCACACTCCTAAATATTCGTAGCACCACTGTTTCCGATGTGATAATGAACTAGAAACTGAAGGGTCTCTCACAGGACAAAAGCGTACAGGCCGACCTCGTCTGTTGACTGACAGAGACCGCCGACAGTTGAAATTCCAAACTGCATCAGGATCCACTCCAAGTACTATCATAGTTAGGCGGTGGATGAGAAAACTTGTATTTCATGGTCGAGCGCTGCTCATAAGCCACAAATCACGCCGGTAAATGCCAAACGAAGCCTCACTTGATGCAAGGAGCGTAAACATTGGACGACAAACGTATGGAGTGACGAATCACGGTACACAATGTGGCGATCCGATGGCAGGGTATGGATATGGCGAATGCCTGTTGAACGTCATCGCCAGCGTGTGTACTGCCGCAGTAAAATTCGGAGGCGGTGGTGTTACGGTGTGGTCGTGCTTCTCAAGGAGGGGGCTTGCACCTCTTGTTGTTTTGCGTGGCGCTATCTTAGCACAGGCTTACACTGATGTTTTGAGCGTCTACTTGCTTCCCACTGTTTAAGAGCAATTCGGGGATGGCGATTGCATCTTTCAACACGATCGAGCGCCTGTTCATAATGCACGGCCTGTGGCTGAGTGGTTACACGACAATAACACCGTGTAATGGACTGGCCTGCACAGAATCCTTTGGGATGATTTGGAACGCAGACTTCGTGCTAGGCCTCACCGACCCACATCGATGTTTCTCCTCAGTGCAGCACTCCGTGAAGAATGGGCTGCCATTCCCCAAGAAACCTTCCAGCACGTGATTGAACGTATGCCCGCGAGAGTGGAAGCTGTCGTGAAGGCTAATGGTAGGCCAACACCACATCGAATTCCAGCATTACAAATGGAGGGCGCCACGAACTTGTAAGTCATTTTCAGCCAGGTATCCGGATACTTTCGATCACATATTGCATGTTAAACGGTTAGGTATTTTGCTAATAATGTTGATGGCGTACGGATTTCGTTGATTTTTTTTCCGGTTGTATTAAAAGCGTGTGCTTGAGTGTACAGTGTCTGAAAACATCTGGAAACAACGTTTTCGGTAACATTCAAATTTCAATAGTTTTCTACAAAATACCACTGACTACCGCCGTTGCTGAGAGATATTCCATGACTCGGAAGATGACCAAAAGGGTTTTTAAGAAGCTCAGTGATCGAGACTAGGTTGAATGCATTAGAAATGCTCCCCTAGAAAATGATATGATCCACATATTAGTTAATTTCGGTAAAAACTTTAGTTACATGTTAGACTGAAAGAAACACAACATTGAACTTTGTACACAAATATTTCACACAGCTATGATTCTCTGAGCGATTAAGGTATGAAAGGACGCTGCTGTGTTTGGTTGTATTGTTTATTATTACAAATCTATTACGGCGTGATTGCCACCTTCAGGTTATCTGTGAAAAGTGCATTGTTTGGTGGAACTTACAAATTTTTAAGCACATAATTTAACCTATTAGACAATTACGGTTTACTACATATATTGGGTGGTCTTCATATCCGCATGACATCGATGTCTCAGTTGCTGCCACACTGTTGTATAAGTTTGTTGCTTTGATGCTGTTGGAGCTATGGTAGGTGTTAAATCTTTCGTTGGAACATTTATTTACGGAGTTGTCGAATTATGGAAGTCTATTTCATAATGACGTTTCTTGGCAGCTCTATTGACAGTTAAGTCAGCGATGTTACATGGTTACAAGCTGCTTCTGTGGTACTCTCTAGGTCATATATTTGTTTTCACCATCTGTAAAATATTGCTTGTATGATTCGTATTCATGTTATTCTACGCTCATATGTAATTTAATGCTTTTGTTCTTTAAGGAATTGGTTATGCCAGATATTGTTGTGCTGTGCGACGTTTGTGATAATTTCCCGATGTAGTTTTCGTAAATGCATGCTTTCCAGTGGGTACTTTAAATTTCATAGTAACATGATCTTTGATGTGTTTGTAGATTTTGTTTTTCTTCTCATCTCTTGTTTGGAAGGACAGTTTCACTAAAATTTTTCTGTAATGGTTGGGTTTCAAATCGATCTGTTCACTTAGAATTTCTTGAGCGTAGTTTTGTGTGTGTGAATGTATTTCGATTTCTTCAAGAATACTCAATAGTGGTTCTTTTGTGCTATGTGTAAACGTTCTACAGGGTGTCCGTTTTAACTGAAGGCACTGAAATATCTCGAAAACTACATATCGGATTAAAAAAAAGGTTAAAATTCCAATTTGTTTGCTTCCGAGGGTGACATCCGACGGTACGACATTTCATCCGCCACCCCACCCCCTCCGTGGTTAGCAGGGAGCAACTTTGAAAACTTAAATGGGAACCTGCGTTTTTTGTTGAAGATTACGATTCTACTGCAAAATCTACACGCAATTTATCTGAATAATTTTCTTCTTCTCGCCACAGATGGCACTGTAATCGGAGGAATGGAAATGGGTACACAGTCGTAATTTACGACATGATGCTCAGTTGCCCACCTACATGCTGCGAGGATAGAACAGGTCAGTATTTCACCACTTCTAATTGGAAACCCCATTCACAACGTTGTATTCCTCCAACATATCGAGCAGTGGACTACTCGACGCGCCACCGTGGCCGTGTACCGAAATATGACGTATCATAACAGACAGTACACTTCAATCGGAGGTCACGTAATGTGCAAACGTAGAACAGATAGCAGCTCTAAAGATAACAATACCTGCCCACTGCTTATTGCCTGCATACCTACCTATCACATGGAAAACCGATGTGCAAGCGAACATGAATGTTGGAATCACAAAAGAAATAATCCTAATTTACGGAGAATATAGGAGAAATGGTGAAGCTCCTGTTGCCTTGAATTACCTAATGTTTTCAAGAGAAATCTCGCTTTCGTTGGTTCTTTTACAAGGTTGTGAACGGGATCATGTCTGTGGCAGCGTACAGAGCGGCAAAAGGAAACGAAGCAAACGTGTTGCGGGAGAAGCTAATGAAATAGCCGTACCAGCGGCAACGCCCCACAGCCTACTGATAAGCCCCCGGCAACTACACCGCGATTCCGGTATGTCACAATACTGCATCGTCATAAGTATCATTTACACCACACGTCACTGCATAAAGAAATTGATGGCGCCGATTTCCATAACCGATAGTGTTTTGTGAATGGGCACGTGAACAAATGCAGACAACCCCTACGTCCTTTGCCGAGGTAGTGTTTTCCAATGAGTCTACATTCACAAACCATGGTAGCGTTAAAGGGCATAATACGCATTACTGGAATGTAGGCAAACCCCATTGGTTATGGCATGTTGACCAACAACGTTCTTGGTCGGTCAACGTATCATGTGGTATTATGGGGAACAAACCCATTGGTATGTATTTCATCGGTGGATCGTTGAATGGAGGCAAATATCGAACGTTTTTGCAACGGGAGCTACCGGTACTACTGCATGATGTTGCCCTGGATGTTCAACAACTTATGTGGTTTCAGCAAGATGGTTCACAGCGCATAAGCACTGGAGCTATTAGACGTGTTTACACTTGTCGGTGGATCGGTAGAGGTAGTCCTAATAATTGGCTCGCTAGGTCGATAGATTTGAGGGCGCCGAATTTTTTGTGTGGGGTATTTAAAAGGTAAGGTGTACAAGCAAATGCACGCAGGCCATGAAGACATGGTCCACCCGCATCAGAAACGCCTGTGCGGATGTTCTCACAGAGGTATGCTTCCTTCCTGTGTACGGTCATTTAAAAAGCGGATCACCAAGCGTATTGAAGTTGCCGATACTACATTTAAACACTTACTCTAACTGGAAAAGTAGAGTAGCGTTCGCCTCGAGCCACAGCCACAGTGGCACTTCGAGTGGTCCCCTGTCCGATGTTGTTGTTGTGGCCTTCAGTCCAGAGACTGCTTTGATGCAGCTGTCCATGCTACTCTACCCTGGGCAAGCTTCTCCATCTTCCATTACGTACTGCGACGTACATCCTTCTGAATCTGTTTAGTGTATTCATCTCTTCGTCTCCCTCTACGGTTTTTACCCTCCACGCTGCACTCCAATGCTAAGTTGGTGATCCCTTGATGCCTCAGAATATGTCCTACCACCCGATCCCGTCTTCTAGTCAAGTTGTGCCACAAATTTCTCTTCTCTCCAATTCCATTCAGTACCTCCTCATTAGTTATGTGATCTACCCCTCTAATCTTCAGCATTCTTCTGTAGCACCACATTTCAACAGCTTCTGTTCTCTGCTTGTCTACACTGTTTATCGTCAATGTTACACTTCCATGTATGTCTACACACCATACGAATACTCTCAGAAAAGACTTCCTGACTCTTCAATCTATACTCGATGTTAACAAATTTTCTCTTCTTCAGAAACGCTTTCCTTCCCACCGTCAGTCTGCATTTTATATCCTTTCTATTTCGAATATCATCAGTTATTTTGCTCCCAAAATAGCAAACCTCATTTACTACTTTAAGCGTCTCATTTCCTAATCTAATTCCCGCAGCATCACCCGATTTAATTCGACTACATTCCACTATCCTCGTTTTTCTTTTGTTGTTGTTCATCTTATATCCTCCTTTGAAGACACTGTCCATTCCGTTCAGCTGCTCTTCCAGGTCCTTTGCTGTCTATGACAGAATTACGATGTCACTGGAGAACCCCAAGGTTTTTATTTCTTCTCCATAGATTTTCATTCCTTTTCCAATTTTCTTTTGTTTCCTTTACTGATTGCTCAATATACAAAATGAATAACATCGGGGATAGGCTGCAACCATGTCTCACTCCCTTCCCAACCGCTGCTTCCCTGTCATGCCCCTCGACTCTTACAACTGCCATCTGGTTTCTGTACAAATTGTAAATAGCCTTTCGCTCCCTGTATTTTACCCCTGCCACCTTCAGAATTTGAAAGAGAGTATTCCAGTCAACATTGTCAAAAGCTTTCTCTAAGTCTACAAATGCTAGATACGTAGGTTTGCCTTTTCTTAATCTATTTTCTAAGATAAGTCGTAGGGTCAATATTGCCTCACGTGTTCCAACATTTCTACAGAATCCAAACTGATCTTCCCCTAGGTTGGCTTCTACCAGTTTTTCCATTAGTCTGTAAAGTATTCTTGTTTGTATTTTGCAGCTGTGGCTCATTAAACTGACAGTTCGATAATTTTGACAATTGTCAAACTTGCTTTCTTTGGGATTGGAATAATTATATTCTTCTTGAAGTCAGAGGGTATTTCGCCTGTCTCATACATCTTGCTCACCAGATGGTAGAGTTTTGTCAGGACTGGCTCTCCCAAGGCTGTCAGTAGTTCTAATGGAACGTTGTCTACTCACGGGGCCTTGTTTCAACTTAGGTCTTTCAGTGCTCTGTCAAACTCTTCACGCAGTATCATACCTCCTATTTCATCTTCATCTACATTCTCTTTCATTTCTATAACATTGTCCTCAAGAACATCGCCCTTATATAGACCCTCTATATACTCCTTCCACTTTTCTGCTTTCCCTTCTTTGCTTAGAACTGGGTTTCCATCTGAGATTTGATATTCACATAAGTGGTTCTCTTTTCTCCAAAGGTCTCTTTAATTTTCCTGTAGGCAGTATCTATCTTACCCCTAGCGATACATGCCGGTACATCCTTACATTTGTCCTCTAGCCATCCTTGCTTAGCCATTTGGACTTCCTGTAGATCTCATTTTCGAGACGTTAGTATTCCTTTTTGCCTGCTTCATGTACTGCATTTTTATATTTTCTCCTTTCATCAATAAAATTCATTATTTTTTCTGTTACTCAAGGATTTCTATTAGCCATCGTCTTTTTACCTAGTTGATCCTCCGCTACCTTCACTATTTCGTCTCTCAAAGGTACCCATTCTTCTTCCACTGTATTTCTTTCCCCCATTCTTGTCAGTCGTTCCCTAATGCTCTCCCTGAAACTCTCTAGACCCTCTGGTTCATTCAGTTTATCCAGGTCCCATCTCCATAAATTCCCAGCTTTTTATAGTTTCTTCAGTTTTAATCTACAGTTCATAACAAACAGATGATCGTCAGAGTCCACATCTGCCCCTGGAAATGTTTTACAATTTAAAACCTGATTCCTGAATCTCTGTCTTACCATCCTATAATCTACCTGATACTTTCTAGTATCTCCAGGCTTCTTTCATGTATACAAGGTGGGAATTTAAAGAGATGGGACCTGGATAAACTGAAAGAACCAGAGGTTGCGCAGAGAGGGAGAGCATACGGGAACAATTGACAGGAATGGGGGAAAGAAATACAGAAGAAGAAGAATGGGTAGCTCTGAGGGATGAAGTCGTGAAGACAGCAGAAGATCACGTAGGTAAAAAGACAAGGGCTAGTAGAAATCCTTGGGTAACATACGAAATATTGAATTTAATTGATGGAAGGCGAAAATATAAAAACGCAGTAAATGAAGCAGGAAAAAAGGAATACTAACGTCTCGAAAATGAGATCGACAGGAAGTCCAAATGGCTAAGCAAGGATGGCTAGAGGACAAATGTAAGGATGTACCGGTATGTATCGCTAGGGTAAGATAGATACTGCCTACAGGAAAATTGAAGAGACCTTTGGAGAAAAGAGAACCACTTATGCGAATATCAAATCTCAGATGGAAACCCAGTTCTAATCAAAGAAGGGAAAGCAGAAAGGTGGAAGGAGTATATAGGGGGTCTATACAAGGGCGATGTACTTGAGGACAATATTATGGAAATGGAAGAGGATGTAGATGAAGATGAAATGGTAGATATGATACTGCGTGAAGAGTTTGACAGAGCACTGAAAGACCTGATTCGAAACAGGGCCCCGGGAGTAGACAACATTCCATTAGAACTACTGTCGGTCTTGGGGAGCCAGTCCTGACAAAACTCTACCATCTGATGAGCAAGATGTATGAGACAGGCGAAATACCCTCTGACTTCAAGAAGAATATAATAATTCCAATCCCAAAGAAAGCGGGTTGACAGATGTGAAAATTACCGAAATATCAGTTTAATAAGTCACAGCTGCAAAATACTAACACGAATTCTTTACAGAAGAATGGAAAAACTGGTAGAAGCCGACCTCGGGGAAGATCAGTTTGGATTCCCTAGAAATGTTGGAACACGTGAAGCAATACTGACCCTACGACTTATCTTAGAAAATAGATTAATAAAAAGGCAAACCTACGTTTCTAGCATTTGTAGACTTAGAGAAAGCTTTAGACAATGTTGACTGGAATACTCTCTTTCAAATTCTGAAGGTGGCAGGGGTAAAATACAGGGAGCGAAAGGCTATTTACAATTTGTACAGAAACCAGATGGCAGTTATAAGAGTCGAGGGGCATGAAAGGGAAGCAGCGGTTGGAAAGGGAGTGAGACAGGGTTGCAGCCTATCCGCGATGTTATTCAATTTGTATATTGAGCAAGCAGTAAAGGAAACAAAACTGAACTGGAAGCAGGAATTAAAATCCATGGAGAAGAAAAAAAACCTTGGGGTTCTCCAGTGACATTGTAATTCTGTCATAGACAGCAAAGGGCTTGGAAGAGCAGTTGAACGGAGTGGACAGTGTCTTGAAAGGAGGATATAAGATGAACATCAACAAAAGCAAAACGAGGATAATGTAATGTAGTCGAATTACGTCGGGCGATGCCGAGGGAATTGGATTAGGAAATGAGACACTTAAAGTAGTAAATGAGTTTTGCTGTTTGGGGAGCAAAATAACTGATGATGGTCGAAGTAGAGAGGATATAAAATGTCGACTGGCAATGGCAAGGAAAGCGTTGCTGAAGAAGAGAAATTTGTTAACATCGAGTATAGATTTAAGTGTCAGGAAGTCGTTTCTGAAAGTATTTGTATGGAGTGTAGCCATGTATGGAAGTGAAACATGGACGATAAATAGTTTGGACAAGAAGAGAATAGAAGCTTTTGAAATGTGGTGCTACAGAAGAATGCTGAAGATTAGATGGGTAGATCACATAACTAATGAGGAGGTTTTGAATAGAATTGGGGAAAAGAGGAGTTTCTGGCACAACTTGACAAGAAGAAGGGACCGGTTGGTAGGACATATTCTGAGGCATGAAGGGATCACAAATTTAGCATTTGAGGGCAGCGTGGAGGGTAAAAATCGTAGAGGGAGACCAAGAGATGAATACACTAAGCAGATTCAGAAGGATGTACGTCGCAGTAAGTACTGGTAGATGATGAAGCTTGCACAGGATAGAGTATAATGGAGAGCTGCATCAAACCAGTCTCAGGACTGAAGACAACAACAACAATCCTGTATTCACCTGACCGGAAGTTTTGTTCCTCCTGCCATCGAACTTCACTAATTCCCACTATATCGAACTTTTTAAATTTTCTTATCTACCTGCCCGATTAAGGGATCTGACATTCCACGCTCCGATCCGTAGAACGCCAGTTTTCTTTCTCCTGATAACAACATCCTCCTGAGTAGTCCCCGCCCGGAGATCCGAATGGGGGACTATTTTACCTCCAGGATATTTTACCCAAGAGGACGCCATCATCATTTAACCATACAGTGAAGCTGCATGCCCTCGGGAAAAATTACGGCTGTAGTTTCCTCTTGCTTTCAGCCGTTCGCATACCAGCACCCTGTTTGATATATTGGAGGAATACAACGTTGCAAATGGGGTTTCCAATTAGAAGTTTTGAAATACTATCTCCTCTTATCCTCGCAGCGTGGAGGTGGGGCCTCACGAGCTATTGGATATTCAATGACACGTAGGTAATGTGTCGAAAATTACGATTGTGTACCCATTTCTATTCCTCCGATTACAGCCCCATCTGTGGCGAGGCGAAGAAAATGCTTCAATCGAAACGTATATAGATTTTGCTGTAGAATCGTAATCTGCAAATAAAAAACGCTGGTTCCCATTTAAGATTTCAAAGTTAAGAAATGACGTTTTCCGCAGAAAGAGCGACGAAATATAGATCTGGAAAACACTGACAGGACGGCCAGGTTGATTAGACAGGTGGTAAGAAATCAGGAAATAACTTCCATGACAATAGAGGAAACTGTGGACGGTAAAATATGGAGGGGAAGACAGATACCGGAATATCTTCAACAGGTAATTCAGGACACTGGATACAAGTCGTCCTCTGAAATGAAAAAGTAGGCACACGACAGAAAGTCGCGTAGCGCCACATCGGACTAATCAGACGACTGAGACAGATGTCAATCCCTCCCCTCCCCCCCCCCCCCCTACTCCCCTCCTCTCCACTCATGAATCCACGTGTAATGTTATTATAAGCATGCTTATTTTACTTGTGGCCATATTCTGTAACAGTTCATGTCGACTTTGTAATATTTTTCATATGCACTGACAAATTTGAATTCACAGATGCATCCCAGTAATATCATTCAAGAACCACCGCCGCCTTGTTGTATGAAACTTTAACTTTTAAGCGGAACATGAAACTCGTTGTATCACTTCAAGAAACAAAAGATCCCCCTTTACGTATGTATGACATGACCAAAGCAAGGAAGCGGACGTTCCAATTTCAATGCTTTTCGGTCCTCACATCGTTTGAACTGCAGATCGTTTCAGGTGGGGTCCTTTATAGTTATCTGATTCAGTCGCCCACCTTTTTCATCGGATACGGAAAACTCTTGGAGCTGAGTTAGCAGTTGTGTAAGAGACTACCGAAGTTCCTCGTCGTACTTGGTCGCTTGTGGCTCTACTTCAGTCACTAGTCAATGCCGCCGACGTCTACCCTCCTTAACGCAGAAAACTTCACTGCGCCGCTGCTCGTTCCTCGCTCCTGTCACATGTGTGACATCTGATCACAACAGAAAAATCGACAATACTGCACGTACAGAGCGGTGAGTCGACTGAATGTATTGCGTCTTTCCCCTGTATACTTAATCACACGAAAAGAAATTGTAACATTCATTGCACTAAAACATCTGAAAACTTGCTTTATTTAAGTATGGAAAGTGTTATGTTCATTACCTCGTTGATCGCAAGTAAGTAAAGCTGTCCTCAACACCAAAAATTTCAAAACCACACTGAGCTCGTTTTCGAGATGATGTAAATGAGAACTTGCTCATCATGACAATTACAATAGAACCTACAGCTGAACTTGGAATACGAAACATGGTGAAACACACAGTTGGTGAGGATAGAGAAAGTGAGACTCGAATCCTAAACCTTCTGAAATGTAGAGTGAAGCCAACAGCTTCTCGGCCGTTTTCTTGCTAACGACTGTGCCAGTAATTAAAAAAAAAAAAATGTTTGAAAAGGGGCTAACGAGAAATACGACAAACTTGCCATTCTACTGTTTTACTAGGTTTTGTAGGTTAACATAAGGTGGTTTCCATATTATATCCCCAATAAAAATGCAACTAAAACGAGAAACGTTTGTTATGAGGCCTGTCAAATATTAAATTCTTCATTCAGGAAATTGTTGTGAAGATTTACCTCCGTGCATGTAAAGGTTGGAAGACGGTACAGAAATATATTAAAACTTCTTTTCAGTACAACTGACGCAACAAATACCTGATTGTGTAACATGTGTGTGTGTGTGTGTGTGTGTGTGTGTGTGTGTGTGTGTGTGTGTGTGTGTGATGCAAAAAGAAATGAAGTGCTCTCGTAAGTAGTGTTATCGAAGCCCCGAACCTTTAAAATTACACAATTAGTATAAATTTTGTGCAACGGAAAACAATTTGATAACATAATCTGATCTATAATGTTACATAGAAACAATCACACACACACACATACACACACACACACATACACAGTTACATAATCTGTCACAGCTTATATGGGCTTGGCATAGTTCCCTTCCAAACTTTTCTCAGTAAATAACGATTTATCACAAAAGTGATGAAGACCTGAATAATAGCCTTCGGATTACAGCGTTCAGGAGTGCTATTTCGTGAAAGAATAACTGGCGCATTCAAGTTACTATATAATTTATGATTAATTTATGAGATCACTCCGCATCAAACTCAGCAAGCAGTAAAAGAGGAAACAGTCGACCTATCACAACTACATTTGTAACCCGATAGCACGCAAGTGGTCACAGTTATTTTCTTTTACTGTTGGAGGACTTTTGACCCAAAAGAGAAACAGAATTCCGCAAAATCATCTCATGAACATGAGAAATTAGCAGCAATGAGCACCAGCTGAAAGCTACTGACAGTGACGTTTCGGAACTTTTTCGCAAAATCGTAGCGTTTCCCATTCCTCCAAATCGTCTACTTGTTCTCCGGAGAACCCCCTCATTCCTTACCTTAGAGTCCACCTACTTTTAAACATTCTTCTGTGACGCCACGTCTCAATTGCTTAGTTTCTCTTCTGTTCCTTTCTCCCGACAGTTCGTGTTTCACTACCACGCAACGATTTGCTCAAGACGTACATTCCCAGAAATTTCTTCATCAAATTAAGGTGTATGTTTGATTATTGTAGTAGACTTATCTTGGTCAGGAATGCCTGTTTTTCCATTGCTAGTCTGATTTTTATGTCCTTATACAGTCCATCACGTTTTATTTTGCTGCCAATGTAGTAGAATTCCTTAACTTCATCTACTCAGTGATCACAAATGCTGATGTACATTTTCTCACTGTTCCCATTTCTGCTACTACTCATTACATTCGTCTTATTCCGATTTACTCGTAGTCCTTATTCTGTGCTCATTAAACTGTTCATTCCATTCAGAAGATCATGTAATTCTTTTTCACTTTCCCTAAGAATGGCAATGTCATCAGCGAATCGTATTATTGACATCCGTTCATCTTGAAATTTAATTATACTCCTGAGCTTTCCATTTATTTCCATCATTGCTTCTTCGACATATAGATTAAACAAAATTAGCGAAAGAATACATCCCTATCTTACGCCCTTTTTAATCCGAGCTCTTCGATCTTCGTCTCTCACTCTTATTGTCTCCTCTTGATTCCTGCACATATTGCATAATACCCGATCTCCCTGTAGGTTAACCCTGTTTCTCTTAGAATTTCGAACATATTGCACCATTTTATATTGTCGAACGTGAGCCATGCGTGGCTCGCGCTCGTGCAGTTTATTAGTTTATTCCCTTTTTTCCGTGTTGCCACCTCGTTATGTTAGTTTCAATTTCTTTTGTCACTAAGTTGCTGCTTTGTCTGCCCGTCAGCGGCAGCAGCAGCGCCTATCGATATAGTCCTCACGTGTTACCTTTGCTACACTGCTATTACTTCCCAGTTGTCGTCTGTCGTGAAGTTAGTTGGAACGTGCCAGGAGGGCAGTTCGGACCTGCCAGCCGTGGAGTTGGAACGCGGCACTGGTTCAGTCGGGTTGGAGCAGCAGTGAGGCCTGGATGTCCATGACTCGCCCGACCGTTGCCGCCACGGATTACTTGAGCACGGTCGATCGTCCTACTGGACGATGTGAACTGGCTCGCCGTTCGCTTATGGGTTGGCTGTGCGTGTGTGTGTGTGTGAGTCGACTCCCGATTTGTCTTCGTGATTGCACAGCCACTGATGAGTGTCGTTCAAGTCTTCGTGCAAGTGTTTGTCAAACTGTGTGTGCAGTTGGTGTCATTTCCACTGACAACTTGTTTTAAATGTTGTCGGCGTACTGGCATTGAGTCGGTCGGTTGGAGCGGATCAGCAAGCAAGTCTCAACGCGGCACAGTCCGCCGGGCCCACTGGCGGTCTTTACGTAGTGTCGGAGCGTGTGGGGGCTGTTCCGAGTGCTACGAGGTTCGTGGCTCACCGACCCAGGACATGAAAGTTGAGTGGTGATTTTATTACCGAAGCCACGTTGTCCCCTTGATTGGCGGTTCGCTGTTGGCGGTATTCCTGGGAGCAACAGCGAGTGTTCGAATTGGTGAGATTTAGCTGCCTTGTGGTGGAATTAACTGAGTGCCGTTGCCTGTACTGCCTTCTTATTAGCGTTTAATTGTGAATTTTTAATGGCTCATAGCCAATGGTTGGAATTTGTATGCTTGTAATTGTGTTTTTAAAAACAAACGCCTTCAGCCGTTTTAAAAGTAAGTTTTTCTGTATAGGACAAGTCTTACGCTGTCTGAAGATAAAGCTTGGGCCTTCTGCCTGTTGAAAATTTATTGTATTGTATTTTTAAAAGCATCGGCCTTCATCCACTTTAAGTGTTAAGGATCCTACTTATCAAGTATTACAGATTTGACCATAAAGCTGTGGGTTTTCTGCCTGTTGAAAATTTATTTTCGTTGTATTGTTTTTAAAAGGCATGGGCCTTGAGTAGCTTTAAGGTTCTTATTTATCAAGTATTAAATTCTTTCAAGATAAAGCTGTGGACCTTCTACCTGTTGAAAATTTATTGTAGCTGTGTTGTTCTTAAAATGATGAGCCTTCAGTCGCTTTAAAATATTGGATTCATGCTTATCAGGTATTACATCGCTTGGGCTTAAATGCTATTTAAGGTTGGAAGCTTTGGGCCTTCTGCCTTGGAAAATTAGTTGCATTTTTTTTTTTTTAACAAAGGCTTTCTGCCGTTTGAAGTAAGTTTTCTTACTGGTCATAAAGCTTGGGCCTCCTGCCCACTGAAATGTTATTGTAGTTATGTTGATTTAAATTTCTGGGCCTTCATCCGCTTTTAAAAACTTAATCTATTTGACTAGTCAAGTCTTACATTGCTTAGCCTTAAATACTATTTAAGGTTAAAGCCTAGAGCCTTCTGTCTCAAAAATTGTAGCAGTTGTATTTAATTCATGAGCCTTCAGCCGTTTTAGAATTAAAGACGTTTTCTGTCGACAGTCAAGCTTAGAAGTTGCGCTGTAATGTTTGGACAACTAAATAAAGTGTTATGTTTGGAGTGTAACTGACAGCCGCTAATTCTGGCCCCCTTCCGCAATTGCTACTACTTGTCCCGTCCTGCGGGTTTAGCAGGGCGTCTTAGAACGCTTCTTCTAGTTCGACAAATCCTATGACTGAGTCTCAATTTTTCCTCAGTCTTGTTTCCATTATCAACCACAGCGTCTGAATTGTCTCTCTCAGCTGAAGATATTGTTAAGCATGTCTTTCAAAGAATTATTAAATGGTTTTCAGAAAATGTACTCTCCTTTAATTTTGAAAAACGCACTATATCCAGCTCTGTACACCGAATAGTCATACCGACAATTTATATAGTATACGAATAGGGCTCAGTTAACAGGGTAGATTGCTCCAAATTTTTGCGTGTTCACATTGATGACGACTTGAACTGGAAGAAGCATATTACTGAGCTTCTCAAACAATTAAGTTCAGCTCCTTTCGCTCTTCGTATAATCGCTAGTCTTGATACTAAACAGATCAGCCTCCTAACGTACTTTGCATATTTCTACTCAATAATGTCTTATGGAATAGTTTTCTGGGGTAACCTACCACTTAGACATAGAGTATTGATTGCACAAAAGAGAGCAGTGAGTATAATTAGTGGTGTTCACCCAAGGACGTCATGTAGGCACCTATTCAAGGAGTTAGGTATTTTAACTGTACCATCAGAGTACATATATTAGCTAATTCGCTATACGAGGGCTATTTGGAAAGTAAGGAACCATGGATCGCGAAATGGAAACCACAGTGAAAATCAAAACTATTTTATTTGCAACAGTTAGCTACAACGTCCAGCTACATATCTCCGTTGTCGCCAATCCGACTTAGACGTTTGTCGTAGTGTTGCGCCAACTTTCCAATACCCTCGTTATAGAAGGCAGCCGCCAGTGCTTTCCGCCAATTCTCTACGCTGGGCTAGAGCTCGTTGTCTGTGACAAAATGTTGTATTCATAGCCAGCGGTTCATCTGAGCAGAGATGAAACTCGGAGGGAGACATCTACGGGTTGTATTGCGGGTAATCAAAAACATTTCCAATTAAAAACGATGCAGGAGCATCTTCATTGCCCCTGCAGAACGCGGCTGAGAGTTGTCTTGAAGAAGAAAACGCACGACAGTAATGTAATGTTGGCTGCATAGCTTCAGGCGAAATTTCTCTCCAGGCCCTCGTACTTGGCGGGAGACACTATTGTTCTAGGTATCTTTATGTGATCCCTGTGTGCTCAGAATTAAAAATAACGAAATAACGTGATCGACGGACATACTAGAGACACTGCCAATACACCTGTGCAGGATTTTCACTGTGGTTTCTCCGTCGCGACCAATCGTTCCTTACTTTCCGAACAATCCTCGTAAATAATCCATCTCAAATCGCGAAGAACAGTGATGTTCATACGTACAACACTAGAGGGAAAATGACCTTTGCCATCCGTTATTGAAGCTGTCAGCTGCTCAAAAAGTAGTACATTATCCAGCAACAAAAATCTTTGCCCAACGACATAAAGTGTCTGGCAGGTAGCAGATCAAGTTTTAAATCTAGCTTGAAATCATTTCTTTTGGACAACTCCTTCTATTCCATGGATGAGTTTCTGTTTCAGAACCGGTAAAAAAAATGAACCTCTAAATGTAGTTAGATGTGTAGAACTAAAAATTCAGTAATATTAGTATTAGCACTGTTCATGTGTGTTTATATATCTTGTAATCTGACTTGTTCCACATCATATCGACAAAAGAACCGTAAAAATGGTCTACAGAACATGACAAATCTAAACTAAACCAAACGAAATTTTACCATTATAGAAGCCAAACTTGTTGTCATCTAACAGATCCTTAATTTTCTTTGCCATTATTCTGTGGATTACTCTCGTCAGCAACTTCGATGTATTATCTTATGAAGTAATCGGCCAATTGTGGCACCCTGAAAATATTCCAAGTTGGTGTGGCTGCACGGGCAGCTCGGCCAGCCGGGGCCCAGCAGCAAACAAGTGGTGGCGAACGTTAGCCAGACGAGAGGAGCAGTCCCAGCGCATGGTCCAGCCACGTGGCTGGGAATTCCATTGTGACGCTGTGTCAATGAAAGAGACTTGTATGCCGAGAGTGCCAAAGATGGCGGACTTTGTGAAACCTTAATGGCAGACGTTTCACAGTTCGTATAGAAATTAATAGTAGCCACATGAAACATGATACCTCAAAAAGAAACATGTACGTTACTATTGTTTGCACGACGATTCTGATGGTGTAATAAGATTTTCCATATATTTATTAGTTTAAAGTTTAGTATCTGATGCTAAATTATAGAAGTAACACCCAGAAACGAATTACCCAAAATATATACGCTTCATCCGATTTTTTCGATCGCCGTGCCTGTACAAAGCTATTAGTGTAAACCTAAATTGTTCTGAATTACAGGCATTTAACTTGAATAGTACATGAGTTATTGGAGTCAAAGTGGCCGATTACTATCGATCATGTCAGGCCATAAGTACTCCACGGTTACACGAAAAAACGGTAGCAGCATGCTATTATTAGGTCAAAGAAGTATGTTAGACTTATAGAAGCAAGTTTGAAAAACACAAGAGGTAGAGTACACGTGGGGAAATTGGAGTCAGAAGAATTTGTAATAAAGAACGGACTCAAGAAGGGAGATGCCCTGTCTCCGCTACTTTTTAATTTAGTCCTAGAATATATTGTACGAATAGCAGCGGATAATACAGAGGGCGTGGAGTTAAATGGAAATATTAAGATATTAGGGTATGCAGATGATCTAAACATCATTAGGGATAGGAAAGAATCTGTAACAGCAAATGCGAATGCGTTAATCAAGGCTAGTGAAGATGTAGGTCCAAGGATAAGTGAAGACAAAACTAAAAACCTGGTTACTACTAGAATGACAACAGCAGTAATCAGGAAATGTTAAGAGTTGGAGACTTGCAGTTTGAAAAAGTGAACACATTTAAGTATCTAGGCGTGGACATCACCTCGAGAAATGAGAGTGAATCCGAACTGAAGAAGAGATTACGGGCAGGAAATACGTGCTACTTCTCTCTGAATAGATTACTTTCATCACGGATACTGTCTAGGAATTTAAAGATTAGAATATACAAAACTATTATTCTACCAGTTATGCTGTATGGGTGTGAGGCTTGCTCTCTCGCTGTACAAAATGAAAAGCCGTTTCGAGTATTTGAAAACAAAATTTTGAGGAAAATTTTCGGAGCAAAAAGGTATGACATTAGCGGAGAGTGGCGAAAACTGCGTAACAAAGAGGTTCACGAACTCTATTCAAGCCCTGACATAATCAGTATTATTAAATCACGTAGGCTGCAATGGGCGGGTCACGTAGCTGGAATGGATGAGGGCAGGGCAGCGCGCAGAGTACTGGTAGGGCACCTAGAAGGAAAACGTCCTGTGGGGAGACCGAGGCGTAGATGGGAGGACAATGTGAAGGCTGATTTTGGGAGCCTAGGTATTGAAGGTGAATGGAAGGAAATAACCCAAGACAGGGACAGATGGCGAAAATATATTGCTGCGGTAATGGACTCTCGAGTCCAGTACGACCAGTGAGTAAGCAAGTAAGGTCTTTGTTTATATCCGATACTATTCATGAAGTAGTTAGTTAAATATTTACTGTGTGTTAGAAAGCACAGAGACATTAGGCTCCTCGCCTACCTTCTGCTTCTTTTCTTTTGATATATGTTTATTTAATTATGTATGTATTTAATGTGTCTTAGAGCGTGTTTATGGTCCAGCAGTAGGAATATTTATTTAATCTCAAGTATTTAAATGTAAATCCAGTATTTGGAATGTGCTTAAATATGTGTGTGGGTGCGTTGGTTTGAAGACATGGCGCGAGCGCTACAGCCAATCAAAGCGCTCTTGAATGGGCAGTTCTGGTTGGTATGGCACAGGACACGGGAGTGAGTGCTGGACGCGGACACGACTGCGCGACGGACAGTCGACGGCAAGGCTTGGACAGTGGAGCAGTTTTCGTATGGTCGCGGAAGATAGAAATATTTCGAAGTGCCGATCTCTGCTCTTGTGTGATTTCCATGGCTTCTACAGTGAAGACGTTGCGTGCGTTTAGAAGTGAA
The DNA here is from genome assembly GCF_021461385.2 of Schistocerca piceifrons. Lineage (NCBI taxonomy): Eukaryota > Metazoa > Arthropoda > Insecta > Orthoptera > Acrididae > Schistocerca > Schistocerca piceifrons. The sequence goes on from NC_060139.1 coordinate 644,423,649, forward strand.
TATCTCGCGAGCTATGTTGTTGTTCATAACTAATTACGCGCAGTAGGAATCTATGGTTTCCCTGTTATTCAACTTATATTTTATTTAATTGCTGGACCATCGACACCAATAAGTTTTTTGCAGAAATATACCGCACTGTCAAAAGCACTTCTGCTATCGTACTCATCATTTAAAGTCGTTAAGATAGTACCTGCAGATTTTATTTAATTGCAATCTTTCTTTTATATACTTATATGTTACTTTCATAATTCGCAATTGCCGAGTGATAGAAACCTTCAACCATTCGATTCATGTGTGTATTATCGTATACAGAAACAGAATCACTGCAAAACTTCAAATTGTAGAGGTGTCAATGTGTTTAACACTGCCTACTCAATATATTCAGCTATACTAAAGAGCAAGTTAAGGGTTATCACAGAATTTCTGCTTCTAGAAGAACAAGGCAGCTTCATAAAAGGAAGGCCACGTAGTGACAATACATTTATATGATTATTCAGCAGTATTTGGCCTGTAATGCGGCAGCTATGTATCCCAGCCCCTAGACAACGAAACCAGCCAAAACTTTTAAAATTGCAACTCTGAGTCGGAGGGTGCGTAGTCGTTTTGAAAGCCCGCAATCTATTAACCTGATTGTGCGATAATTTCCGTGCTTGTTGCTCTTGCTGTCTCTAGAATTGTGTGGATGATGTTTTTTAGAAAGTCTGATCGTAAGGTGTCAGGCAAATCCAACACCTTCCATGAAAACCCTGACATGATAGCAAATCCGGCAGTATGTCACATAGCTCCGAATAAATCCTGACACTAAATTAACCAAAGTAATACGATCAACGAGTGAGCAACCCCCCTGCGGGTCCGGGGTAAGAATAGGCCCAAGGTATTCCTTCCTGTCGTAAGAGGCGACTAAAAGGAGTTTCACCCGTTTCGGCCTTCCATGTGATGGTCCCCCTTGGGGTTTGACCTCCATTTTTCAAAATTCTACAGAAGTACGAGCCTTTTGGGGAAGGATGCCTTACGTGGTGTACCACTGGTCCTCAGTGCACTAAGACCTTGGCACTCAGCATTGTACCGGCGTTGTAACCATACCCACTATCCTCAAATTGGGCCTAAACGCCTGATGGGTTGTACAAGTTACGCCAATAGTGCGTCCCCATCTGCACCTACGATCATGATGGACTTTCCATGGCACCAGAAATCCAGCATGGTAGCCAGCCCGTTGTGGTGGGGTCGTTATGTACCCTCTAGGTTGTAGCCCCATGACAACACGGGGATCGTACTGCCGATACCTGAGCTGCACCCTCCCCACGTCGGCCAAGGAGTAGATGCCCGTCTCCTTGGGGCATCAGGACTCCCGGCAACGGTCATCCTGCCAGGTGGCCCTTGCTGAGGGTGGGTGGCGCCCGTGGGGAGAGCCCCTGGTTGGAGTGGGTGGTATCGGGGCGGACGTTTCGCAGATGAAACGTCAACACGTATCAGGTAGAAAGGTACTGCTTCTAGTTCTGGTTCTCCTGCCCTTTCCCCCTTGGCCACTCCCTGGGAGGAGCGACAGGCCTGCCGGCTTGGGGCGAAGTACTTCCCCCGCTATTTGGTCTGTTCTCGAACCGATTGGGGGACGTTCGGCACCTCCAAGCCCACGTTCTTTGTTCAGCACATTGAGGACATCTTCAGGGAAATCGAGGCTCTCAGTAAGATGTGTTCGGGGTCCGTTCTTATAAAGACCACCTCCGCCACACAGTCGGCGGCGCTCCAGGCGTGCGACCAACTAGGGGATATCCCAGTGTCCATTGTCCCACATCTGGCACTAAATAGGACGCAGGGGGTTATTTTTCATCGGGACTTCCTGCTGCAATCTGATGAGGAGCTCAGGGCCAACCTGGAGCGCTGAGGCGTGCATTTCGTCTGGTGTGTCCAGCGCGGCCCCAAAGACCGTCGCATCGACACCGGGGCCTTTATCCTCACCTTCGAGGGGGACGTTCTCCCAGAGAAGGTAAAGGTGATGTGCTACCGGTGCGACGTGCGACCTTACGTCCCACCTGCTATGCGCTGCTTTCGGTGTTTGCGCTTTGGGCACATGTCGTCACGGTGTGAAGCTGAGCCCCTTTGTGGCGATTGTGGATGTCCTCTTCGTGAGGAACATACATGCACCCCACCACCTCGGTGCGTTAATTGTCCTGGCATCCACTCGCCTAGATCCTCAGACTGCCTCACATATCAGAAGGAGAAGAAGATACAAGAACTCAAAACTTTGGATCGGCTCTCTTATTCTGAGGCCAGGAAGAATTATGACCGCCTCCATCCCGTGCCGTTGACCACTTCGTTTGCCTCAGTTGTGTCCACTCCTTCCATGGTATCCTCACCCCTATCCTGTCCCCCCTCCGCCTCCTCCCCCCATCCGGGGTCTCTGCCTCCGCCTCCCAAATCCCTCCCTTCCAAATCCTCCTCCCCCATGGCCCCCGCCCCCTCTGCCCCAGGTGCCACCCTTCCTCCTCCTCCTCCCCCCCCCCGCCACCTGAGAAGCGATCCTCTTCTCAGGCGTCCATCAGGCAAACGTTCCGGACACCAGCGTCCGAGGTCCGGCGTTCCAAAACGGACCCCACGCGTGAGGACCTTCTTCGGGTCCAGCCCACCATCCCTGTGCCTCCTCGGACTTCCGAGGACCTTCTTCGGGTCCAGCCCACCATCCCTGTGCCTCCTCGGACTTCCAAGAAGGCCTCCAAGAAGAAGTCTCTATCCCCCTCTCCACCCCGGCGCGTGTCGTCTGACGCTCCATCCTTGAGTCGCTGCTCCTGGCCGTCCTCAGTTTCGCCGGGATGCTCTGCTGCCAGGCGCTCAGCTGGCCTCTCGACGGCAAATGATGCTGCCCCTCCTACGCAACCAGGGACAGCGGCCGCAGCTGGCGACGACTCGATGGAACAGGATCCGCCTCCCACCGGTTGTAGCGTTGTTCCCTCGAAACCTGGCCTTCCGCGGCCTTCGAGGTGACCAGCTCTTGCCCTGTCTCGTTCCCCCTCTTTTTTGACTAGCGTGTGGTATGTCCTTTCTGACACCTATTCAAGCGAGCACTTCCCCTGTGTCGTTCGTCTCCTGCACCACACCCCATCCCCACGTCCTTTGAGCTGGAACATACCGAAAGCTGACTGGGGACTTTACTCCTCCCTGGCGACCTTTCCGGACCACGATTTTCTCAGTTGTGACAGTCAGGTCGAATACCTCACGGCTATTATCATCAATGCTGCCGAACGTTCCATTCCTCGTACTACCTCTTCTTCACGTCGCGTTTCCGTCCCCTGGTGGAACGAGGCTTGTAGGGACGCTATCCGTACTCGACGACGTGCTTTACGCACCTTTCGCCGCCATCCTACGTTGGCGAATTGTATTGGATACAAACGACTCCGAGCGCAATGCCGTAGAGTCATCAAAGACAGCAAAAAAGCTTGTTGGGCCTCTTTCACCAGCTCCTTCAACAGTTTTACTCCCTCTTCTGTCGTATGGGGTGGCCTGCGCCGGCTGTCGGGCATTTAGGCCCATTCCTCGGTACCTGGCCTGACCTCAGGTAGTGAGGTCCTCGTTGATCCTGTGGCTGTCTCCAACGCCTTCGGCCGGTTTTTCGCGGAGGTTTCAAGCTCCGCCCATTACCACCCTGCCTTCCTTCCCAGGAAAGAGGCAGAAGAGGCTCGGCGACCTTCCTTCCACTCGCTGAATCTGGAAACTTATAATGCCCCCTTTACTATGCGGGAACTCGAAAGTGCGCTTGCACTGTCCCGGTCCTCTGCTCTGGGGCCAGATGCCATTCACGTTCAGATGCTGGCACACCTTTCACCGGCGGGCAAAAGCTTCCTTCTTCGTACCTACAATCGCGTCTGGACCGAAGGTCAGGTCCCCATGCGTTGGCGTGACGCTGTCGTTGTTCCTATACCCAAACCCGGGAAGGATAGACACCTTCCTTCTAGTTACCGCCCCATTTCTCTTACAAGCTGTGTCTGTAAGGTGATGGAGCGCATGGTTCATGCTCGGTTAGTTTGGATTCTTGAATCTCGACGGCTACTTACCAATGTCCAATGCGGCTTTCGTCGCCGCCGCTCCGCTGTTGACCACCTTGTGACCTTGTCGACATTCATCATGAACAACTTTTTGCGAAGGCGCCAAATGGTAGCCGTGTTCTTCGATTTGGAGAAGGCTTGTGATACCTGTTGGAGAGGAGGTACCCTCCGCACTATGCACAGGTGGGGCCTACGCGGTCGCCTGCCCCTTTTTATTGATTCCTTTTTAACGGATCGAAAGTTTAGGGTACGTGTGGGTTCCGTATTGTCCGACGTCTTCCTCCAGGAGAATGGAGTACCTCAGGGCTCCATCTTGAGCGTAGCCCTTTTTGCCATCGCGATCAATCCAATTATGGATTGCATTCCACGTAATGTCTCAGGCTCTCTCTTTGGCGATGACTTCGCGATCTACTCCAGTGCCCAGAGAACATGCCTCCTGGAGTGCTGCCTTCAGCGTTGTCTAGACAGCCTATACTCATGGAGCGTGGCAAATGGCTTCCGGTTCTCTGAAGAGAAGATGGTTTGTATCAACTTTTGGCGATATAAAGCGTTCCTTCCGCCATCCTTATATCTCGGTCCCGTTGTTCTCCCATTCGTGGAAACAACTAAGTTTCTAGGGCTCACGTTGGACAGGAAACTGTGTTGGTCTCCGCATGTCTCTTATTTGGCGGCCTGTTGTACACGTTCCCTTAATGTCCTCAGAGTTCTTAGTGGTTCATCTTGGGGAGCGGATCGCACTGTCCTGCTTCGCTTGTATCGGTCCATAGTCCGATCAAAGCTGGATTATGGGAGCTTCGTCTATTCGTCTGTTCGGCCATCCCTCTTACGCCGTCTCAACTCCATCCACCATCGGGGGTTACGTCTTGCGACCGGAGCCTTCTACACTAGTCCTGTCGAGAGTCTTTATGCTGAAGCCGCCGAATTACCATTGACCTACCGGCGCGACGTACTGCTGTGTCGGTATGCCTGCCGGCTGTTGTCTATGCCCGACCACCCCTCTTACCAGTCCTTCTTCGCCGATTCTCTCGACCGTCAGTACGGGTTGTATGTGTCTGCCCTGCTGCCCCCCGGAGTCCGCTTCCGTCGCCTGCTTCGACAATTGGATTTTGCCCTCCCTACCACCTTCAGAGAGGGTGAGAGCCCGACAGCACCTTGGCTCCAGGCTCCGGTTCATATTTATCTCGACCTCAGCTCACTCCCGAAGGAGGGTACTCTGGCTGCAGTGTATTGCTCACGGTTTGTCGAACTTCGTGCTCGACTTGCCGGTCACACCTTTATTTACACCGATGGCTTCAAAACTGATGATGGTGTCGGCTGTGCCTTTGTCGTCGGGGCCGCCACCTTTAAACACCGGCTCCTCGACCAATGTTCGAGCTTTACGGCCAAGCTTTTTGCTCTCCATCAGGCCGTTCAGTATGCCCGCCGCCACCGCCATTCATCGTATGTACTCTGCTCTGACTCACTCAGTGCTCTTCAGAGCCTTGGAGCTCCCTATCCGGTCCATCCCTTGATTCAACGGATACAGCAGTCCCTCCATTCTTTCGCTGATAATGGTCCTCCTGTCAGCTTTCTGTGGGTTCCCGGACATGTAGGAGTGCCTGGGAATGAGGCTGCGGATGCTGCAGCCAAGGCTGCAATCCTCCTGCCTCGGCCAGCCTCCCATTGTGTCCCGTCATCTGACGTTCGTGGGGATGTTTGTAAGAGGCTTGTGTCGTTGTGGTGGAATGCTTGGTCATCCCTCCAAGGAAACACGCTCCGGACAGTAAAACCGCTCCCAACTGCTTGGACAACCACCTCCCGACCATCTCGGCGAGAGGAGGTCCTTCTGACCAGGTTGCGGATTGGGCATTGCCGGTTTAGCCACCGCTACCTGCTCTCCGGTGACCCAGCCACGGAGTGCCCTTGTGGTCAGGCATTGTGCGCCATGTTTTATTGTCGTGTCCTCGCTTTAGTCAATCTCGTGTTGTCCTGTCCCTGCCATCTACTTTACCGGATATTTTAGCTGATGACGCTCGAGCAGCTGCTCGTGTTCTGCGTTTTATAACTTTGACTGGCTTGTTCAAAGACATCTAACCTTTTTACTTATTTTATCTGCTCTAACAACAGTGACTGGGCGCTAATGACCTCAGTAGTTGAGTGCCCTTAACCCCCACAAAAAAAAAAAAAAAACGATTGAGCAAATGGAATACCACAGACTAACACAAGAACGCCTAAATGCGTGTCATACCTCCCCACCGTGAAACAGACGCAGTTCCGAGGGGAGAAACGTGAACAGAAGCCGAGAGCAGAGTCGTGTAAGCTAGAAGGCCCTACGATAAGGGACATCCACATCGCCCGCCGACCGCTAAAACCACCCGCCCCCCCCCCCTCCCCCCCCAAGCCCATGTTAAAAAATAGAGCCCTCCAGAAGAACAGTATAGAACTTACGATAACACTAAAAGGGCCACACCAACTGAAAGTTTTAGCGTGAGATTATACGCGTCTCTGTTACATTGCAAACATTAAAAACATTGCCCCACCACGAAAAGTATAACGTTTCTCATTGGATAGACAGAATTTTTGTAGGCAGAGCTTAAGGTTAACATTGAGACCCCGATTGGTCAGTTGAAAACACAGCCAGATAGCTTTTCTTAAACCAACATCAGTAAATTGTAGTAAGGAGAAGTTAGAGAGAGTCGCTTCCGAGACGGCGAGGTGAGCGGAGCTGCGCCGCCCGCCGAACCCTGACGCTGACTAACCACCGACAAGGTAATGAACGCACGCGATGCCACATAAAAGCGCGCAAGGCTTCACTCAGAACTGCAGAAGTCTTATCTGTTACACCCCCTTTTTACGTAATACTAGTGTCGATCTTCAATTAAACTTCGTGGTATTCACATTTGCTATTAGAAGTTAAAATCTGAAACGCGATGATTTTTCTGTTATATAGGTATTGAGAAGCCACATCAGCCACTGTAATTTACGACAAGTTACATAAGTAATTAAAGATAATTGAGGGTCACTGTAGACAATTTGATAGTTCTCTCTTTTATGAAACTTAATTTAAATCTAGATTATAGATGTGATATAGCATAGGTCATCCTTCGATCCATTATAGAACTTGGAAACCCATTCAGGGAATATTCGTTCACATTTTTGTTGAACGCAGTTGGTTTTTAACATCCTGTATTAAAGTATTTCCTTTTATCAATAGTGCAATTTATAAACAATGTTTTGTGAGTAGAATAAAAATTCCAGTGGTAAACTTAACTGCTTTTTCGACGTTATTTTACCAGCTAACTAAAAAAAGAAAGCCTTGAACCCCTTCCACTAAATTTAGTTAGTACTAAGATTCTTTTACAGGGAGTGCAGTGGAGCTGACGTTGAAATCATTAAGTATTTGATTATATCATCGCTAGTCGCACTGAACTCTTCTGAACTCTACATGTCATGTGTGGTCTAGCGTCTCCTTACCAACAACAGGTCCCAGGTTCAAACTAGTCAATTCCCTAAAAAACAAGCTCAGAGCGTCGTTGCGTGAAAGTGGTAGGGAGACACGACTTAGAACAAACAGATACCACGCAGAATGTTAGATGATGTATCACCAGTCTCATACATTCTACACACCAACATTAATAGTCGTTTTATTGCCACTCTTCCAAATGACTTTAGAAATTCTGATGGAATGTTATATATCCCTCCTGCCTTATTGTATTATAAGTCTTTCAAACCTCTCTTAAGTTCTGCTTCTAATACTGGACCCCTACCTCTTCCCTATCGATTCCTGTTCCTTCTTCTATCACGGCATCAGACAAGTCTTCTCCATGATAGATGGCTTCAGTGTACTCTTTCGACCTATCCGCTCTCTCCTCTGCACTCTTAATGTTTCCACTCTTGAATCTCATTTCACTGAAGGTTGGTTTGACTTTTCTATATGCTGAGTAAGTTCTTCGACAATCATTTCTTTTTCGATATCTTCACATTTTTTCTATAACCATTTAGCCTGATCTTCCCTACACTTTCTGTTCATTTCATTCCTAAGTGACTTATCTTTCTATGCTCCTGAATTTCCCTGAACATTTTTGCACTCCCTTCTTTCATCGATCAGCTGAAGTATTTCTACTGTTATTCTTTTCAGTTACCTTGTTTGTACCTATGTTTTTCTTTCCAAATTCTGTGATTATCCTGTTTAGACGCTTCCATTCCTCTTTAACTGAACTTCCAACTGAGCTATTCCTTATCGCGGTATCTACAACCTCAGAACCCTTTAAGCGTATCTTTTCATTCCTAAGTATAGCCTATATCCGTATCCAACTTCTTTGGGCATTGATTCTTTTTATATTAGGAAACTTATTTCTTGGGTTGAACGTTTTTAACATGTACGAGTGTGAGGAACAGTTTAACTGTTACCTAATTTCATTCCTGTTTGTGGTGGTTTCGTTGCGTTAAAATCGGTAACAATATAAAGACACATAGTGTTGCAATGCAGATGCTCTCACCGGTTCAGTATAGAGGGTGGTCCATTGATAGTGACCGGGCCTAATATCTCGCGAAGTAAGTGTCAAACGAAAAAATTACAAAGAATGAAACGTCTAGCTTGAAGGGGGAAACCAGATGGCGCTATGGTTGGCCCGCTAGATGGCGCTGGCATAGGTCAAACGGATATCAGCTGCGTTTTTTTTTTTAAAATAGGAACCCGCATTTTTATTACATATTCGTGTAGCACATAAAGAAATATCAATGTTTCAGTTGGACAACTTTCTTCGCTGTGTGATAGATGGCGCAGTAATAGTCACAAACATATGGCTCACAATTTTAGACGAACAGTTGGTAACGGGTAGGTTTTTTAAATTAAAACACAGAACGTAGGTACGTCTGAACATTTTATTTCGGTTGTTCCAATGTGATACATGTACCTTTGTGAACTTATCATTTCTGAGAATGCATACTGTTACAGCGTGATTACCTGTAAATACCACATTAATACAATAAATACTCAAAATGATGTCCGTCAACCTCAATGCATTTGGCCTCTCAACAGAGAGTAGTTCGCCTTCGGTAACGTTCTTAGATGCTTCGACAATGCGGTGACGCATGTCGGTGGATCACGATAGCAAATATCCTTCAACTTTCCCCACAGAAAGAACTCCGGGGAGTTCGACGACCAATCCATCGATAAAATGGAGGCCACTTATCGTTCCTCCCATAATGCCGCACCATTCATTAACCCGCCAAGATCGCTGATGTTACACTTGTCGTAGCCATCGTAGATTTTCCGTTGCCCAATAGTGCATGTTATGTGCATGTTATGTAGCATTCTCAACACCGACGTTTTTGAGATTCCCGATTATCGCGGAATTTGTCTGCTACTGATGTGCGGATTAGCCGCGAATGCAGCTAAAACACCTACTTGGGCATTATCACTTGTTGCAGGTCGTGGTTGACGTTTCACATGTGGCTTAACACTTCCTGTTTCCTTAAATAACGTAACTATCCGGCGAACGGTCCGGAGACTTGGATGACGTCGTCCAGGATACTGAGCAGCATACATAGCACACGCCCGTTGGGCATTTTGATCACAGTAGCCATACATCAACACGATATCGACCTTTTCTACAATTGGTAAACGGCCATTTTAACACGGGTAATGTATCACGAAGCAAATATCGTCCGAACTGGCGGAATGTTACGTGATACCACGTACTTAAACGTTTGTGTCTATTATAGTGCCATCTATCACAAAGCGAAAAAAATGCTCCAACTAAAACATTCATATTTCTTTACATACTACACGAATATGTAATAAAAAATGGGGGTTCCTATTTTTTAAAAAACGCAGTTGATATCCGTTTGTCCTATGGCAGCGCCATCTAGCGGGCCAACCATAGCGCCATCTGGTTTCCCCCTTCAAGCTAGACGAGTTTCGTTCTTTGTAGTTTTCTCATTTGATGCTTATTTCGTGAGATATTTGACCTGGTCACTATCAATGGACCACCCTGTTTACACAAGCTCGAACAGGTTATTCTGAACGCTTTTGGCGTTAAAAATAAATTTCTGCTTTCTGCATTACAGTGCGTCAGGCAGTCAACAGCTGTGAATTTTACAACAAATCTATTGCAGCAGTTCATTCTGTCGGGGATTGTACCACACCGGTTCGGATCTCACCACGGTGCCATTCGCATGCTGTATTTACCAGAGCGACAGTAAATTTTGTAATTTAAAAGTGTCGTGGTGGGATTATTCGGCGCCGGTCCTTGGTGGCCGTGGCTCACTTTTGCAGCGCTTCATCTGCCGGTTGGCAGGAACCGTTATCGCCGGCATAGAACGCTGCAGTACGGCGCGCGGAATGTGGCCCAGAGGAGTCGTCTTGGCGTCGATTCGCTGCCTCCCGCCGGGACGTGTCTGCCCTACACTGCACCAGCCGCCGTTACAGCTGTGACGTCACGCCGCGCAACCCGATTGGCGGAAATGGGCCACTGCTTGCCTCATCTGCATTCCTCGCCGTCCAGTCGGATAATTGTCGAGCTTACTTTGGAATCGAGCTGTAGAAATAACTGCAGTCAGCGGGCCGTTCGCTATTCCGTCCGCAGCTAAAACTTTAAATACTGGAAAGATCCATGTTAACGGTCGCATCGAATGCGTAATCCATTTATTGCAGTAGTATTATAAACTTAACTGATAATGTTTTCAGCGCTAACTCAAAAACGCTATCTGAAACTGGCGTCATAGAGAGCAGCATTCCCTCACCGTTCGTTTAGGTACAGCTTAGTATGTTGTTCTCGGATTACGTAAGGATTGTATTTTTTGATGTTTTCACCGCATAGGAACCACAGAAACAGACGGTTAATAAAAGGCAACAGCAGAACTTTTGTTTTGTATGTAACTGCCGTTCTGATGTAGTATTCTTTATTTTCTTTTATTTAACCGGACAACAGTAGCAAGCTGTACTTGTACAATCACTGGTTTCAGCTATAATATACAGTTATCGTCAGATCTACAATCAAAATTAAACAAAAAAGGTCAGCAGCTACGTTTTCAGTAGCTACAGTGCATATTTTTAGAATAAAACTCAGTCGTCAGTTGCAAATACATTTTTATTACGCTTTACCGGCCTTGACAAATGAGTTTGTCTTTAGATGCTTACTGACAGCTAGCTATATACACAGATGTATTTCAGTTACTGTATGTTGTCAATCAGTATTTAGTGATGATAACATAGATTACAAATCTTATTCTTTCCTTAACACATTGCTTATGCTTTTAGAAAGTTGCTTTCCATTAGAACATTATAGACAGGTACTAGAACTAAGAGGCAGCCTGAGTGTCTGACTAGGGTACAAAGATGTCATGTAAAGTGTGGTGTCACCGCCAGACACCACACTTGCTAGGTGGTAGCCTTTAAATCGGCCGCGGTCCATTAGTATACGCCGGACCCGCGTGTCGCCACTGTCAGTGATAGCAGATCGAGCGCCACCACACGGCAGGTCTAGAGAGACGTACTGGCTCTCGCCCCAGTTGTACAGCCGACGTTCATAGCAATGGTTCACTGACAAATACGCTCTCATTTGCCGAGACGATAGTTAGCATAGCCTTCAGCTACATTTGCTACGACCTAGCAAGGCGCCGTATTCAATTGATAATTAATATTATGAAGCATGTACCGTAACGAGAGATGTTCTACAATTGTGGATTAAAGTTAAGTATTATATCAACTACGTACTTTATTTGTCCTGTTCCAGACCTCACGCCAGTCAGCGTGTAATTAAACGCGGCATTTCGGCCTCCTCTAGAAACACAGTGTTGGCTCTTCTGCCAACACTACATAAAGCAAGGTGGGAATTAAATCAAAATGTTAGAAGTAGTCACAATCGAGCTACAGCAGGCCATTACAAACAGTACTGAAGGGTGCTTAGGAATGTAATTAGGAAGGCAAAGAATATGTAGTACGTAAATAGAATAGCTAATTCACAGGATAAAATGAAGACAATACGGCCAGTCGTGAAGCAAGTGTCTGATCAGTGGCATAAGGTCGAGGAAATTTATATTGACAAGTCAGATATATGTACATTATTTAACAATCACTTTCTGGACATAGCTGATGAATTAAATAAAAACTTAGTTTCTACAGGGACTCATATAACTCCCTCGGAAAATGACTTTCCGAGACTGATATCCCAACTACTCGTCCATAATAATGACAACGGTGAGAATGAGGCAATAATTAAATCACTGAAGACTGAGGACACTTTATGGATACGATGGAGTATCTAGCAGAATACTAAAGTACTGTGCTGCACATATTAGCCCTATGGTTAGCCATATTTGTAATTTTTCCATTACGAATGGTCATTTTCCTGAACGATTAGGGTACTAAGTAGGAAAGCTGCTTTACAAAAAGGAAGAAAGGGATAACATTTGCAATGTTTACAAAAGTTATTGAAAAGATGGTGTATGTAAGTATAATTGATCATTTCATTTCACTGAATTGGGTATAAAATGTGCGGTTTGGATTTAGAAGTGGTTTAACAATTGTGAGATATTAGATGGATTAGAAGCTCTATGAGGTATTAGATGGATTAAGGGGGGTAGGACGTCAAACGGGCCGACTTGGAGTAGGAGAGGCACCACAGGACATTTTAATTTCCACTATCTATAATTTTACAAGTAAATTCATAAAACTTTGTCAGCGTGACCAGGAAGGATTCAGGATTCACACTCGTAGCAGCGGAAGTTCAAAAACATAACAAAATATTATTTTTTTATTACATGTGAAATTTCATCATTATTTCTCCTACTATTGGCTGCATTTGTTGCTATAGGTACACTTTTCTTCATAAGTAAGAGAGACTGTTCGATTAATTTTGCACGGCATACAAACAATACTTACAGGTGTCTGAAACTCTAGAATCTATTTGATTTATGAAAAAATGAATGAGCTGTTACGTTTTAAACTCTATGTTTAGAAAAAATCAAATTTTGTAGTTAAATATCTCAATTTTTACCACAGTTTTTAACAAATTTGGAAAATTCTAGAGTTTCATACACCTGTAGGTATTGTTTGTATGCTGTGCAAAGTTCATCAAAGAATCTCTCTTACTTGTGAAGAGAAATAAACGCAGTCAATAGAAGTGAAAAAATGATGAAATTACATATCTAAAAGAAATTTATTTTGTTATGTTTTCGCACTTGCATTGCTATGAGTGTGAATCCTGAATCCTTCCTTGTCATGCTGACAAAGTTTTATTAATTTATTTGTAAATGTATTGACAGTAGAAAATACTATGTCCTGTGGTGCCTCTCCTGCTGCAAGTCGGCCCGCTTGACGTCCTAACCCCCTTAAAAGAAAAGATTTCGAACACTAGGCATCTTTTTTGTATTTAATTAAGGCGTTTCATTGTGTTGATCACAAAACATTATTCCAGAAGTTGGATCATTATGGAATATGGGTAGTAGCTCAGATTTAGTTCACTTCTTACTTTAAGAATAGACAGCAAAGGGTCATTCTCCACAGTATTGAGTGTGACTATGGTGTGAGCGTGGTTAAATGGGCGGAGCGCGGAGAGGGGAGTGGGGGGGGGGGGTGTTGCCCCAGCTATCAGTGCTAGGGTCACTCCTCCTCTATGTCTACGCCTCCTAGTATTGCAGGTGATCCTAACATATTTCTGTTAGGTTGGTAGCAAAGGATATTGTGTGCAACACTGGAACTGTTTCAAATAATGCAGTTTATGGCGTACGTTCATGGACTGTAGAAAACAAACAAATGATAAATCATACTAAGACCGAGTTTTTACAGTTCTAACACACAAGTCAACAAAACCTGACGTTTTAATTTCACAGAATGGCATACGATTAGTGAAACTGAACAGTTAAAATTTCTAGGTGCTCAGATAGATAGCTCACTGGTGTGGAAAGCCCAGATTCAGGATCTCATTCAAAGACTTAATGCTGCGATTTTTAGTGTTCGAACGGTATCTGAAGTAAGTGATAGTTCGCCCGCCAGGTTAGCTGTGCTGCCTAACGCACTGCTTTCCGGGCGGGAAGGCGAGCCGGTACCCTGCACGAATCCGCCCGGCGGATTGGTGTCAAGGTCCGGTGTGCCGGCCACTCTGTGGATGGTTTTCAAGGCGGTTTTCTATCTGCCTCGGCGAATGCGGGCTGGTTTCCCTTATTTCGCATCAGTTACACTATGTCGGCGATTGCTGCGCAAACACTGTCTCCACCCACGCGTACACCATAATTACTCTACCACGCAAACATTTGGGCTTACACTTGTCTGGTGTGAGACGTTCCCAGGGGGATCCACTGGGTGCCGAACCGCACAATAACCCTGGGTTCGGTGTGAGGTGGCGGTGGGGTGAGTGGACTGCTGCAGCCTGTTGTGGGGTTTGAACCACTGAGGGCTACATCGGGGCTGAAGCCTCTCCGTCGTTTCTAGGTCTCCAGTTTCATACAGTAGAATACAATAAAAGTGATAGTTTGAGACGAAAAGTAGTCTTCGTCGCTTATTTTCATTCGGTTATGACGTATGGTATTATATTTTGGGGTAACTCTTCCGATTCTCAAAGGCTATTTTTGGCTCTGAAACGGGCGGTTCGGGCAATAAATGGTCGAAGTTCGCGAACTTCTTGTCGACCCTGTTAGTTAGTCTTGGTATTGTGATATTTGCCTATAAATATATATACAATCTTTAATGAGGTCTCTCGTTAACAGTATCAGCTTATTCCCAAGAATTAGCTCATTTCACTCAGTTACTACTAGGCAGAACTCCAATCTACATTTGGATCGCACCTCCTTGACTTGCGCAGAAAGGCATACAATATTATCCTGCAACCATTTGCAATAAGCTAACACAAGAATTGTTGATGCGTTTATATAAACTTATAGCTAGTCGTCTATTTAGGATTCATAAACATTTTATTTTATCTATCATTACTTCTCTGTTGTAATTTCATGTACTGACGCATTCCATGATCACGAAGATTTGCTCTTCAGTTTTGTCCTTTGGTGCTAGACGTGTAGAATAAAAAAAAAAAAAAAAAAAAAAAAAAAGAAAATTCAGTATGTACGTTTCTGACATCTCATGACATTGTGCTTCCATGAATAAGTTATTGAGATCTGCTAAACCAATACCAAGCTTCTGAAGACGTCACATTAATTTGTAGAAACCGATAAAGCGTAATAAAAATATATTTGCACCCGACGACTGAATTTTATTCTAAGAAAATAGGCTATTGTATTTTGATATTACCCCTCATACTTTTATCTCTGCTAGATTTATTTATATAGACCTAAAAACGACTGTAGATTACAGGTGAAGCCGATAACTGCACGTATAAACTTCTAGATCTCCAGTGAAATAGAAAGAGAGGACTCACATACTACTTACATACTTTTTGAATCAGGTGTCACGCTTTCTGAATTGAATTAGACCTGCGTGTATATACTTTTATTTTGACGCTATAGATGTAAGTTGTGTTAGTAGGGATTCCAGTATCATTGAGACGTATGCTGAAGCTTTCTTGAGAAAAAAATAAAGCACCCAGAAGACATGGTCGGACGTGAATGTAATTTCGCACATGTATACACCATCGGTGGGTATGTAAATCATTACAGTGCAATTGTCTGCGACAGGCGGAACAGCCACCAGAGTGCATTCGTTTTGCTCGTGTTTGGGGTTGTAATCAGGAATGCTAGGGTATACAGTGAGGGTATACAGTGAGTGATGAAAGTCATGGGATACATCCTAATCTCGTGTCGGATCTCCTCTTTCCCGGTGTAGTGCCCGTCCATAATTGCGAAGGCGTTGCCGCTGCAGGATTTTGTGCACGATCTGACCTCTAGATTATATCCCATAAACGTTCGATGGAATCCATGTCGGGAAGTTGGGTGGCCAAATCATTTACATGAAGTGTCCAGAATTTTCTTCAAATCAGTGCACTGTCATATTACACCTTGTGTACGCGATGGTACCGCCGTCTGTGTAAGTGCATATCGATGTCACTTGACTTTAGTCCGGATCTAGGCTCTTCAGTCTCGAACCGTGTGACCTCTATGGTCGCAGGTTCGAATCCTGCCTCGGCCATGGATGTGTGTGATGTACTTAGGTTAGTTAGGTTTAAGTGGTTCTAAGTTCTAGGGGACTGATGACCTCAGCAGTTAAGTCCCATAGTGCTCAGAGCCATTTGAACCATTTTAAAACCCTTTCTGCGGTATACAGTCCACGACATTAAATTCTGATACAATCTGACATTTCGAACAATAGAACTGATCTCTTAATTCGTAAAGTCTCTTACACATCAGTGAAATGAAACGTGAAAAACTTACAAAGGTAGAACACCCTTAGGAGGATCTGAGAATCACAAACGTCACTAGAGAGAGGGGACGGGAGAAACATGCACGAATCATTCATTCATGCAGGATGCATGCATATGGTCAACTAGTCTAAGCTAACGCACACGACTCCTGTCTCTACGTCTGGGGTAAATTAACTTTAGATTCGAAAAGAATCATATTAGTTGTTCTCATAACACATTACAACTTTTCATATTTTTGCATCTTATTCCGGCAACGAAGATAATAGAAATAGTGAGCTTGCTTCTTCACAATCAACTCTTCAAATCTCAGTACTAGACTGGATGATATTGCAACTCGCATGTGTGTCATGTTTACTGCATTTTCGTCTATTCATATTTTTGTAACTGCATGATACATCTGAAACATCAGTTTTGTACCTATATTTAAAAATTTGTCAATGCTGACAAAGAAACACAGAAGACAAAAAAAAGAAACTTTAAAACGCTATGCGTTCGACAGAACTAACCTTCAAACTGATTGTTACTGACTGACAACAAATGAGTAACGTAGGGCGTTTCGACTGTCATGCTGCCATACAAAAAGAAGTAATTGCCGGCCCACTAGATATCATTACTAGCCTACATTAAACCAAATATTATTTTTATGAAACCACTGCGACGCTCTCCGACCTGGGAGCCGGTGTGAACAGTTTGAAAACACTCGAGTTAACGGATCGCTATGATAAAGGCTACACTGGAAAAACAGTCATGGCCAGTTGATGTCACTCAACGTGTGTGTTTTCCATCCACCAGTGGTACACAGAATGTCCCTATGGTCTGTAACTCACCATGGCTTCCTATTCTATGAGTTACGCAGCTCAAAAATTACCTGCCTGCACTTTTGATGATGTGCAGAACTTAAGATGCAACATAAAGTCAGAAGTTGACCACTGTTGGTGAGGATGATGGCATGTGATGACGTGTTGTGTATGGAAGCAATTGTATTTGAGATTTTGAAGATGGGCTGCATCAGAAATGTAAAAAACTTTGAACAAAAAGTGACAGATTCATTTATAGCTACCCATTCGGCATTACCATAACGTGTGCAGAACTGTAAGATTCTCGTTAATAGCAGCAATAATATATTTCTCCATTCAAAACAAGAATTAAAAATGAAGCGTCAACAAATTATGAAATCACTTTCTCCGACGATAAACTGTCACTCCTTCCAGTGTCTCACGTTTTCTTCTTCCAGGATTCCTCACCACAGGTGAGAACAGGCCATATATCCGATATTCAATTTCCGGCAGAAACAGCACTGACTGCGTTCCGCCACTAGTGTGTTACATATCCTACCATGCGAGATATCAGCTTGATGTTTTCGCTGTGTCATCTCACTTCCTTATCAAAAAAATGTGTAGCAAAATACGATACATACGAAATGAAACACTATTAAAACGGCACCTTCGTACAGGAACGTGAGGAATTTTGTAAGGTATTTAGTTAAAATTTAAGTCTCTACTGGTTACTTGGTTGGTTCTTTAATGTCTATGGAAAAGCCTTACTTTGAATAAAACATTGATCAGTGACTTTTTATTTATGATGAAAGGTAGAAAGGTAGAAAGACATTAATTTTGTAACTGAAATATTTTCACATCCATTTAACAAAGTAACTTCAGGTTAATGTTATCTTCTGTTTTTTGAATTTTGCAGTTGATTGTATGGGACATTGCTTCAAGGTGTTCTAAATAAAATAAATTAATAAGAAGTAATCTAGGCATTGAATACAGATATATCTAATATCTCGTCAGCATCAGTGTCATTTGTGTTGGAAAAGAAGATCGAATTTGGAAAGGACGAGAAATGAGAGTAAACTATTCAAAGGAACCATATCAGATGTCGTGCGATATTGAGACGTGGCAGTGATATGCTTATTCGCTGACCATTTCCGAAAGATAATGTTACTTAATACAATACGCCGAGTGCAGTAATAACTTGTGGTGGAACGTATCCTAAATAGATTCTTCCCTTTTTTACAATGTATTGGTACTGACCCCATCTAAATCCGTCGCTTGGATCACGAGTTTCGTAAATTTTGATTATCATAGCAGAAACTAGGGAGGTGTGCAGCAGCCATATTCGACCATTGTCACGCTGGTTGGCAAGCCGCACCTAAGAAAGACGCGAGTCAACCAGGAGATGTGGAAGCGAGAGACCGTAGAGAAACAAAAGCAAGGCATCTGGAATGTTCTGGAAGCTTGGCGTAGAAATACCTTATCAAAAGTAAGAAGAAAAAAAGTAAGACGCACACTGGGAAGACTCCTGTTAGCATGACTTGCATAGTCTCCTTCTGGGCCCTGAAGGCTGTTAGAAACAAATTAGTCTCTTCGTAATAACGCGTTTAGCAGTAGACAGAGCGATCGGAAGTTGTTACAAGACGGATTCTGATAGAGTTTACGTGTGAGGTACAAGTGTGGAGCTTTCAAATATCAAAATTAAGTGTATTGGGAGAAGTGACATGACTAACGTCATAGTCAGCTAAAAATTTACGAATGGGTTCCCATCACCTTGTTCACTACAGATCGCGAGTGGTGCTCACTGAGAACAGACCTGAAGCTGATGCAACAGGTTTTTTGGTACTCTATCTGATGTTTGCGAAATACAAATATGAACACCCACGTAGGAAGTGACTTCAGTTGGTGTTTAAGAGTTATATTTTTGACTGTGACAAAGAACTACGGAGTTAGACTTGGGGGGGATCAGATGATCACAGCTTAGGTCGTGCTGTACGCAATCTCTCTCATTGTTAGTGTTAGGTGAGTAGCACTACGCTTATTATCCTACTGTGTACAAGTGCACCGTTATGGTAGGTACTCCTATCTTGCTTTTAGGTCGCGACTGCGTGATATGAGTAGAGAAACATGTGGATTTAGGTGCTAAGCACTATCAGAAGTATCCTGCCGTTTCGGGTACGAAGTCCCACGCTTCAACATAGTTGTTTGATATCACACTGTGGCCGGTAGTTAGTCAATGTTACGTTGGTGAGACGGTTACTTGGAATTAGTGGCTTCTCGTGCACGATCTGTGAGTTCTAATGCGTGGCATATTTATTCTTGATTTAAAGCTGTTATTGATCTACATAACTTAACTGGAGGGCACAGGGCCTTAAAATGTAATCTGTTTCTACCAGAGGCGTTGGGTAATTATTTGGTTGCCAACCAACCCATTAAACATCCATTTCTGTAGTTCAGATAGCGCGCAGCGTCAGAACGTTCGGACGATGTAAGGCAGGTGGGATTGCACCCTCGCTTATTCGCTCCGAATGGACGAAACCGACAGGTAGATTCGCTATAGCCCCAGTTATCATACTACTGTTATTCCGTCACTTACGACTGCAGCAAGCTTGTTCTAGAAAGACGTTAATGTGTTTGTTGTTTTCAGCTATCTGTTAAAATATATGGGCAAATATTCATGGATAAGGTGAAACAATTAACAAAGTGATTTTCGGAAAGCTCGAGAATCTAGTGCTGGAAATAGCAAGTTCAGTGCCTTAATGGATGCGCTGTCATGCTCGTCATTGGTTGACAAACGGCACGTATTCATGTCAGCTGTCTGACATGGCACTTCATTTAGAGCACACACATAGGATTGCCAAGATATGTGTCAGTATTTGCCACTGTAAAGATCCAGTTATATCCGATATCTTGTTTCCACCAAAGTATTAAATGGTAGAGGGTGTATGAAAAATGAATCCCTTGTTGAACGATAGGAAAAAAGGTAACAAGTGGGGGAATTTATTTTATTTGTCAGTGCGATTAAAATGTTAAATGTCACTAGTTACGAAAGAACCTATGAACCCTTATCGAGCACCCGATACAAAGGAATTATGTAGCAGGCAAATAATGTTGGTGTGGCCGAGTTCGCGAAGAACGGCCACAGAATATGGTGAGACATCCAACAGACCTTTCTTTTACAATTAACGCAAAAATGTAACTAAATCTTTCATTGATTTATATCTGAACTGGACTGACAGGTTTTGGTTACCGCAGGCTAATAAAAATTTGATTTATTTCTCCGTATGGTGAAGTTTATATACGGCAATGAGGCGCCGTAGTTGAAGTTTTTTAAGGACAATATACCATTTGTTTATCTTCCTGCTGCCTTTATATTTCACTCAGTGAGAGTGAACTGACTATAACTGTGTATTCCCAACATTTAAGTATGCTTTATTGATATAAAATTGTGAAATGAAAAATCACACTTGACGTGTACAGTCGAGAGCCGTTATTTATTCTTGGAGGTTGTTCAAGTGCTCAGACACACTCCGCGCAATGACAAAATGTTATCAATATGTTCTCAAATGAACATTTAAGGCCTCAGTAAAGTATAGTGTGCTGTTAAAGATAATTTTTCCAGGCTCTTTTTAATCGTGCGTCTTAAAAAAGCGTTGTTTCACACCAGCTGAATTGTATAGAGAGAATTAAACATCAGCATAACATCAGAACAAAGGATATTTCATTGCGATTGACTAAGAGAAAAACTGTGGACGACATCCATATATTCCACAAAGAACGATTTTAGCGACAGAATAAAAAAACAACTATGAAATCGGCAACAAACCGAAATTTTTCTGGTTTTCGGCTCAATTCGATGAATACAGAGGTGAAAAGCGTCTCTCAGAGAGCATTGCTGAGCTTACCTGATGTATGATGAGTTAGTTCGCCCTCGGGTAGCATGGGTGGGACCAGCTATTCCACATTGCTCTCAAGATGGAATACTGATTGAAGGAAGTTAAAAAGCCCAAGCTACTGACTGTTTCTAATACAAAAATAGTTTTAAAGCTCTGTAACATTTATTAATTTGGACTTGCTAGATGGATTGCGGGCAGGATATGCACTACTGGCCATTAAAATTGCTACACCAAGAAGAAATGCAGATGATAAGCAGGTATTCATTGGACATATATGTTATTATAGAACTGACATGTGATTACATTTTCATGCAATTTGGGTGCAAAGATCCTGAGAAATCAGTACCCAGAGCAACCACCTCTGGCCGTAATAACGGCCTTGATACGCCTGGGCATTGAGTCAGAGCTTGGATGGCGTGTACATGTACAGCTGCCCATGTACCTTCAACACGATTCCATAGTTCATCAAGAGTAGTGATTGGCGTATTGTGACGAGGCAGTTGCTCGGCCACCATTGACCAGACGTTTTCAATTGGTGAGAAATCTGGAGAATGTGCTGGACAGGGCAGCAGTCGAACATTTTCTGTATCCAGAAAGGCCCGTACAGGACCTGCAACACGCGGTCGTGCATTATCCTGCTGAAATGTAGGGTTTCCCAGGTATCGAATGAAGGGTAGAGCCACGGGTCGTAACACATCTGAAATGTAACGTCCACTGTTCAAAGTGCCGTCAATGCGAACAAGAAGTGAGCGAGACGTGTAACCGATGGCACCCCATACCAGGACCAGAGTAACAAGTCCTCCACACATCAGTATTATGGTCTATACAACGTATGAAAATAAGATAAGGGCTTCAAACTCATCTAGATGTCCTAATATATGAATTGTTTATGTAGGTGTTGAGTAATGGCTCTGAGCACTATGGGACTTAACATCTGAGGTCATCAGTCCCCTAGAACTTAGAACTACTTAAACCTAACTAACCTAAGGACATCACACACATCCATGCCCGAGGCAGGATTCGAACCTGCGACCGTAGCAGTCGCCCAGTTCCGGACTGAAGCGCCTAGAACCACTCGGCCACCGCGGCCGGCAGGTGTTGAGTATTTGAAATTCGTATGACATTGTAAAGCAAAACATATCGAAAATGAGTTTTCACTTTCTCATTACATTTAACACGAAATGGTTACTGGCCTCATCATAACCAAAACACAAATGTAACCCTACAGATGTTACATGTTAGAGCAATGGCTGTCTAGCTTCTCTCAGAATTAACTCATATAGTGTTTTACATTTATGAATGGGCAAGTAGAGCTCATAAAAAAGATCAGTGTTTTCTATACGTTTATAACATACTAACACGAACTTTGTTCGGTGTGCAATAATTACCGCAGCCAGTAGCAATAGGTAGTTCTATTTAACGATAGGTTTCGGGCATGTGCTCGTGTTCAGGTAATTTACATTCATTTACATGTTTCTACACTCACTGTTGGATTTCAATATAGCTGCAGTATTCATATCATTTCCACTTTACATCTATTTCGATTTTTCACAAGTTAACTGTTACATTATTCACCATAGTAATTACTAGAACTTAAGATGTTAGTAAACACGTTGGACATTGTGAGTGCATGTCCTTCTGCAGATAATAACACGTAAAGTGCCACTAGTTTGTCAAAGGGATAATATGGAAGGTCCAATACTTACAATGGTGACTAATATAACAGTTAACTTGGGAAAATCGAAATGTGTGTGTGAAAATCGAGATAAATGTAACGTGGAAATGATACGCATATTGCAGCTATGTTGAACTCCACCACTGAGCGTGGAGAAATGTGAACGAGTGTAAAGGACTTGATGATGGGCATAAGCCCGAGATAGGTCGTGAGTTAAAATAACCTTCTTTTGTGACTGGTAGCGATTGTTATTATACCCCTACAAAGGAATAGTCACGGAGTTCAACTGCATCTATTATGGGAAACATCCACAGAGAATTTTTTTGTTTTAAATGTCTACGCGCAGTTGCTATCTTCAGAATACCAGTCGTAGATGAGAAACATTCAGTGATATAACTATGTTGACGAAAAGACTAGAAGTTACAGTGTTACATTTTATTTCATATATTGGCTTTTCTGTTGCTCTTAAGCTCCACCTCTGTTAAGGATGGAGTGGATCACCTTCATTGGAGTTGGCTGATTAGTAGTACACTTCCGCTGAATGCTGTCGGCGCCGCAACCTGAAAAACACGAAACTTGTGTCGTTGCTAGAAGACTTAAACGTTTCATTCTCTGAGCCATTTGAAGTTCTTCCAGGCGTCTGTGCGACCTGCTTTTCGAAATTACTAGAGGGCGCGTATCATCTACGAACTAAAATTCCACTCTCTTAAAGATTGCCGACAAACAACTATTGGTAACACAACCGGATGTGGAGGAAGCTTCTGATAGCCTCTGACCTTTTAATTCATGGCTACCAGCGCACATAAACACTGTAGTCTATGAGATCTCTTAGGCCGCGACTATACGGGCGAAAACTCTACAGAACGGAAACCGCGTGATTGCCCATAGCCACGAAGAGGTTGCGAGCATAGTGCGCAAAGTACTCAGCGATATTGTTTTAGCTGAATCCTCTGTGTAAACTGATTTAAGCGGGGCAAAGATCCTCTAGTCTCTAAAATTAATTTTTCGGAAAACTACCTACTTTATGTAGATGAAACTGAAAACCACAGTTTGGGATTCTCACTTTTCCGTCGCTACGCCTTATTACTCACGCAATTTTTAAGAAACTGTTCTATAAAAAAAGTCGAGTATTTCGCGTCTTATGGACTCACATGAGCTTGGTAGTCAACGGGGTATTTATTCATTATTGTGGTTTTTCGAAATGAGACACACATATTGTTTTACTGGAAGAATTTGCAAAAAATGGTTCAAATGGCTCTAACCACTGTGGGACTTAACATCTGAGGTCATCAGTCCCTAGATTTAGAACTACTTAAACCTAACTAACCTAAGAACATCACACACATCCATGCTCGAAGCAGGATTCAAACCTGCGACCGCAGCAGCAGCGTGGTTCCAGACGGAAGCCCCTAGAACCGCTCGACCACAGCGGCCGGTGGAAGAATTTGCAATGTAAAACTTAGTCACTTGGCGATATACGATTGGTTCGTTTTAGACCACTGCATACAAAATATTATGAGCATGCTGGAATTGTTTTTACAGATAGAATGAAAGTCATATCTCTCACCAGTCTGCAGACCACAGATTTTATGGTGGAGGCTAACTCGTCTTGTTGCTCACATAGACGCCACGAGAAGCAATGTTAAATGTATGATTCTCTTTCATAGAAAGTTTATCAAATGATTTATGATCACCATAAATGATTACCTTATTTGTGCTTATTTTTAATTTTGTGGATGTGGCTGAATGTTTAGTATGTCAAGCGTCACATTTACTCACAGAATACCCCAAAAAGTACGTCAGATTTCAATAACGCCCCATTTTCCTTACGATCGGTTGACAGCTTTTACTGTTGTTTGGTTATCATTTAGATTGTGGCTAGAGAAAATCAATCGCTTTATCATCAAATAACGTGCTGTCATAATGGTGACATGATGTAAATTTGTTCAGAGGCACTTCGCAAAATGCATACATTTTTCGGTCGGCGAAAGGTGCCCCTATTCATCGACAGTTCGGTGAGAAATTGAAAAGTATGAGGAAATTGTTTTAAGGCACCAGTTCCACGTCGTACCGGCTGGTGTTTTGAAAATGTTGCCTCATTAAATGAAAGTTAAGCCCAAAGTCCTCAAACCTTGATTGTCCGTCAAACACAAGAATTAATTATTTCCAAGAGCACCTTGAAGCAAATTCCGTCTAGGATTCCTTAACTAAACTCTTACAAAGCTCAACTAACGCAACAACTATTGCCAACCGGACATTTACTCGTGAAGGTCATGGATTAAATGCTGCTAGTGACGGCCCTTAGCGCTGCCACCTTCGCCGCGCGGTTCACGTTCTGCAGTGGGCTATGTGTGTGGCCAGTGGCGACTTCCCACTTCTACGTACTGTCCTTCGCTTTTACTATGAAACGTTCTGAGAAGCTCATTTGTGGGAGTCCTCGAACTATCATAAAGATGAAGCTTTTGGAAAAGAGTTAACGATATTCCCTAAACGTAACATGAAATTTGATCAATTCATTTATTATTTTCATCTCTGAAAATGACGCATACATATAGGTTTAAAGGAGAAAACTGACCACTTTTCCCCCTCACCATTGCCCTCGTATTAATATCCACTTACAGTCGAAATAGGGCAATGCATCATCAAAGTACCATCATTCTACACATGTTACGTTTATTCATCGGTGTGAAGAAATGAAACACATCTTTGCTGCTTTCACAGTGCATTTCTGTAAAGCAGAGATGCCTCTGGGACCTGTCTTCAGGGCCAGCGTTAGTGGGGGATAAGCGGGGTAAAAGTACCCTGGACCCTGCCCGTCGAAGGGCATCTGCTGGTCGGAGTACTTTACTAAATAGATCTCAAAAGCATGTTTTGAAATCTGTACCTATTACTTTGGGTAAAAGGTCCGAATAGCGGTGGATCTCACTCAACTACAAGATAGTTGCTGTTAATTTAATGCATAATACTGGGGCTCTTGATGTAAGACAAGACCAATATATCGACACTGTACAGCAAAAAATATTTTTATTACATATGTACAAGCATTTTTTATTTATGGAAGTATTCTAATATCCATTAGTTGATATCGGATTTTAATGGAAGTATAAGTTTCAGTCTAGTTTCAAAAGAAAATATTCATAGAAAATATTGTATTATCCATGCACGGAGTATCGGAAACGAGATCATCTACACGGATACACGCCGTCAGGTGCGTCCCAAGCAGAGGGCTCTCATTGAGTTTCTTTTGGCAGAAAACAAGAGCATCGCAGATATTCATAGGTGCTTACAGAATATCGATGGAGAGCCGTCAGTGAACAAAAGCACGATGAGTCGTGGGCAAGGCGTCTGTCATCATCGCAACAAGGTCGTGCTAACCTGTCCGATCTCCCGCGCACACAGCTGACTCCTGCAATACTGAATCGTGCGGGCACTTTCAGTGGAGGTGATCGGTGGATCACAATCAAATACCTCGCTGCACAACTGAACGTCTTTGGATTCGCCCACCAACTGGGGTATTCAGTGGTGTGCGTCAGATAAGTTCCTCGCCGCCTAACGGAAGACCATAAAGGCAACGAAGGACCATCTGTGCACAGTTGTTTGCCCGTTACGAGGCTAATCGCGACAATTTTTTGTCGAACATAGTTACAGGTATGGCTTCAACACTTCGAACCGGAAACAAAACGGTAATCCATAGAATAATGGCACACCACCTCTCCTCCGAAGAAAAAGTTCAAAGCCACACTCTCAGCCGATAAAGTCGCAGTGAAAGTCTTCTGGGACTCTGAAGGGATTATTCTGTTTTATGTCTTACCTTATGGAGGAACGATCAACTATCAAGTATACTGTGTTACCGTCAGGAAATTGAAGATACAAATTTAGCGTGTTAACCACCACTTCTCCTTTTCCATGGCAACGCAAGGACTCACATAAGTCTGCGCACTCGAGAGCAGTTCACAAAACTTCATTGGACTATTCTTGTTCATCCACCCTACAGCCCGGATTTCGCACATTCAGACTACCATCTGTGTGGCCCAATGAAGGATGCACTCTGTGGAAAGCAATATGTGGATGATGGAGAGGTTATTGACGCAGCAAGACGTTTTCTCCGACTTCGACCAGTAGAGTGGTACGATGCGGGCATAAAGGCTCTCCCAATAAGGTGGCGTAATGCCATAGCGCTGAACGTAGGTTATGTTGAAAAATAGGTTTTTGTAGCTAAAAGTATGGGTAATAATGTGGCGTACTGTAATCCTGAATAAAACCAACCAGCTTTCAAAAAAAGTGTTGAATTATATTGAAGACCCCCTCGCATTTAAAGGCTACGCACTGCGCTACCACCTATCGGAACTTTATGAAATTTTAGGTGCTGTAGTGGGAATATTCCATGATGTTCCACAACAAAATCCACATTTCTTCAACCGAAATTGGCTGAGAAAAATATGTGTAGCATTACTTATGGAACGCTCGTCGTATTTTCAATGTTACTTTGGATGGTTTTGTAGGGAACTTGTACAATGTATGTAACCATAAACAACGTGATGGACACGTTTGAATTCTTATGAGACTATATAAGCCTACACGGGTCTCCGCTATCAAAGGGCATAGAAAACAAGGCATCTTTATACAGCCTAGAGGTTAGTAAGCAGTATTGGAAAGAAGAAATTTAACAGTTAAAAAGATTCATGCAACTAATGTTTGTTCTGAGCTACTTACGTCTCTGCATCTTCTATGCATAACTTCATTGTTAATAATATGGGTTATTTACAAATACAGTGCTAACTTTTCTAAATATCTGCACTTTGGCTTTTACTGTTGCCCAAGCAGAATGGTCACTCAGGTCTCCTGCAAGAGAACTAAACTCTAGCAAGAGCGGCTTGTTTGATTAGCTCTGATCACAATCATCAGCCAGTCACAGTCACTGTCATCAACAGAAGCCGGTATCACTTTACTTGTTTGCGGACAAAGCTGGTCATGTGTCTCCGCACAGGCGGGCCGGCGCTAAGATTTTCTTCTCCTGTGTAAGTATTCGTACTGCCCGTCCTTTATTCTTTTTATTTTAACTTTTTTTTATTAAACCAGACAATTCAAATGTAAGAAATGAAAAGAGCATTTTTAAGAAAGATTTACACAAATACGTTACACAAATACGTTACTTTACAAAATTATACTTTCTTTCTAGTTTTTTAGATGTGAACTCATTTATAATCCCGGTATAATATAATGAATGGGCTACCTGTTGCTGACTGTCCCGTAGGCTTTCAGTGAAATAGCGCTGCACTGGTGAACATTGCGCGTTCGCTGGGTCTCGCTGCGAACAGTGGAGTTTGCAACGAAAACTCTTGTTGTCATTACGCATGTTTGCAAAGGTACTCATCCCACTTGTCGTTCAACAGTAGTTTATTTGTTGAGTTTCTTGCTTTGAGAGCTAGCAAGCATTAAAGGCTTGTTCTAGACACTTCACTATAAAGATGTTGGCCCATACTGCGGAACCAGTTGTTTACATTTGTGAGCCTAGCATTTTCTTTAGTCAAATTGATGCTTGTGCTGATTATCGACTGAAACTAAAGTCGCATTTTGGCTGAATTATGGTCGCAGATTGGCAACTAGCTGGTGATAGCGGCTCCAGCACTAGAATTGTAACTTATTTGATAGAGACCAGAAACGCAACGAGTGCAAGTCTAATGCTGAGCGTCACATACATAACAGATCAAGGCGCCCCAATTACGGTTGTTAGTCGACGACTCGTTCTGTCTGACACCAAGAAGCGCGCCATTTATTTATTCCTTTGGGCATGGCAACTTGCCTTTGTGGGCCAATAGTGAGCTGCGTAGCTCATCATTCATTTCTAAATCTTCGCCGTGGACAGCTGAAAATTTGGTTTAATAACTTATCACCATTTAGACAATACACTTCATCCTCGTGTCCTGTTTTCTTGTAGTATAATCATAGCCCACATATATAGACTGCCGGAAAATAAGTACACTCTTTTAGAGGTTTCCAATTTACTCAGGATTTATTGCTGCAAGATTGCGTTTGGAGTAAATGAAATGGTTACATTTACAGATTAATAGCACCAGTGGTTCTGAGGTACCAGGTATAGACCATGCTGAAATACCCGTATTAGTGCGTGTTGTAGCCTCGATGGGTGGGAATGCAGGTGCTGTCCCTGGCATCCAGTCGATCGGCCGTACAGATGGCGAATACCGTCCTATGATACGTTATTCCACGTCTGCTTGACCTGTTCACGTAGTTCTGTAAAAGTCGTTGACTGGCGAGTAGCACGAGTTACTTCTCGTCCCATCATATTCCACAGATGCTCGATTGGAGACAAGTCTAGATATCGTGATGCCCAAGGAAGTTGCTGCACATCTTGCAGGGCAGTAAGTGGGCGAGCGTTATCCTATTGAAACACCCCCTGTTGCAAAAGCGGGGAAAGCACAGGTCCAACAACATTCTGAACGTACCGAGCGCTCGTCAGAATCTCATCCAGAAACACCAAAGGTGAACGAGAGTTATGCCTTAGCGCACCAAAGATTATAAGGCCTGGGGTGGGGCCAGTGTGTCTTTGAAGGACGCGCTCTACGAGACAGCGCTCTCCAGGTCTTTGTCGTACATGCAAATGACCATCACTTGCATACAGGCAATATCTGCTTTCATTGCTGAAGACCATGGGGCGCTATTCCATCCTCTGACGACACCAGGCGAGCCGTCCACATCAATTGGCGTGCGTTCTCACAGCCCCACTGCTAATAACCAGTTTTCAACAATTCGTTTTTACACGTGTGGGCTCACAAGCCATGTTATCTGTACCGCTGCCTTTACAATACGACGATCCTAGTCGGCGTCTGTGCTGTGTGAGCGTCAAGAACCACGTCTACAGGTGAGAGAATGTTCAAGTGGCCACCGATACCAGCGTTGTTGCATAACTGTAGCAGAAAATCCAACTTGTGTAGCAATTCTCAGAAAGATCCATCCCGCCACTCGGAAGTCCACAATTTCACCCCTTTCAAAGTCGCTTATTTGGCTGTAGGAACCATGAGTGTGTCTCTACGGCATGATTGCCCACTTGCTTCACACGTTTGCGCCACTCTGAGCTTTCTGGCTGTGAGCATTCCATATTAAAGACACAGGTGGCGCTCTGATAGCTATGTACTACGCTATTTGTTGGCGGACGACGTTGAAACCGTTATCAATACATCTACTACACACCAGGTGGCATACGCAGTTATCGGATCAAAATCTCTACTTTTTTCGGCAGTTTATATGTATAAAGAAAACGATATTCACTGATATCCTGTTAGCCATTGTATTCGTATATAATAATTGTCATGATCAACTCTTGGATGCGTAGCTGCGATACAGCCAGTCATCATCTAGGTTTCTGAACTCGTGCTCTCACTCTCCTTTCTTCTCGGGTCTAATGGAATTGTACCCCACAATGGGTTGAAGTGCGGGCCAGCCGAATCTCCGAGTGTATGGAGACAGCGAGTTCGGAAATGACTTCATAGGAACCGCTGCTGTGTTTGTAGGGAGCTCATTTCTGATCTCGGCTGATTTCTGGTCTCAAACGGGTGGCTCGTAATTCAGCGAGTATTCAGGACCGTACTTACATTCTTATTATTTCTTTGAAACTGTTTGCATGTTCTTCCCATTTATTTACTGAGTGTTTTTATAATCGTAATTAAAGTATAATTTTATGTAATATTGAACCACAGTAACATATAGTCACGCACTGTTTGCTTTCGGCTGCTGGCCACGTCTACTTACATAAGTGTCTACAACTGGAACGTCATTATTCTTGCTCTTCTGTTTCGCCTTAATGTAGTTCATTCAGAAATGATGGTAATGTTTTTGCCCATTCCGAGTACATACTTCCGTACGTCCCATTCTATCGTTTCTAAACTAGAGTTCTCGCTCTTGTGCAACATGTAAGTTGAGTACACTGTACATGCAGGTAATTCACTTTCAGCATTTGTACCAAGTTGTCGCTGTCGAGACCACGAGTTGCGGAAGAGGAGCACAGAGGAGATCAATAACGCAGAATAGCACATGTCGAAGATGCAACTCGCATCTGTTTCAGTGAATAATTTACAGTTACTAATTTCATGTAGAAATTAAGTGTCTTTTAAAGAAATAAGATAACTGCCTTTTGATAACTTTGAGTACCAGGGAAGTAGGGCCTAATGAACATGAATTATCTTAAATTCAGAATTAATACTGAAAGAGCTTTAACGAGATTAAGCTTCAAGATAGATAAATAAATAAATAATAGGCAGGGCGATAATTTCATAGTTATTGGCAAAACTTAGAAAGCTACTGAAAACTGACTGACACTTTTTATGAGACCATCAAAACATCGACATCACATATTTACCTGCTTCCCAAAAAATGTAAATACCTGTGCACTGTGAGGACCAAAGTTGTATGTCTCAGTCTGGGGCGAATGGGTGGCACTACATCTGATTAGCAGGTCAAATTTACCACGGTTACACGTGTCAACGAAATTTATCCGTTTTTTCCTGTCTTACCTTTAACTCTTGAGACACCTTCTATGTCAGAAATTTAGAAGAAAATCTGGCGTTTCTCATATCTTGATGATGAATGCGTAAACATTATCCTGCCTCAGATTCCTTGGTTACTAACTGATGTCACTGATTTGGCTTGCATATTACGCTTGATGACGGCAGACTTCATTAACAATTCCTCAAAAATTTCTCCATTTGATTCCCGTATACTTGGACCAACATCACATGTGTCGAAGTCGCCACTTATTTAGCACTGTAAGAAAAAGTAAAGTTTATGTAATGTTCGACTACTCTTTTGTTGCAGTCTTTACAGTCACCTGGCTTAACTCATCAGAGTACACAATTCTGTTTAATGGTTTTTTTTCTGTTTCAGTAGAGGTATTTGGGTCAATAGCCACTTGCAGATTTTACGAAACGAAATAATTCTTCAACTATTGGGAAATTGATTCCTAACTATGTCATAACTAGTCCGGACACCAGCAGTTACAGTCTCCAATCGTAAGCATCGTATCACGGGGCATGCTGTCTACAAATAACTGAATTTATAGTGTACTATTGACACGGCCCTAGGGGGAGTGGGCAACTCTTGATGCTCAACAACTTATTATAATGGCTGCATATTATTTTTGTGTTGCGGAACGCACGATAGTTAACACTATTAACACCACCAATCTCGTAACTAGTTCTGAGATAACAAAGAGACAATATCCAGTAACTGAGATACGATTATTTAATGTTCGTTCGCAGCTCTGCTTCAGTTTTAGGGCGCTAAGTTGAACTTCCGGACATATCTGTCACCATGCACGCATTTTTAACACAAGTTTCCATTTTGATTCGATCTGTTCATCTTATCCTCTTTACTGCGGCTTGACATTAAATTCTCGAGATATTTTTACTGTGTCATGGGAGGAAGTCGGCTACTTCATTGCTTCCTCTATCTAAGATAAAATATGAGCAGTATGTGCTTACAGGTTTTGCAGTAACTAGGAACATTATTCAAAGCCTTCTCCTGTCCGTATATTCTGGGTTTTCAGTGACTTTTTTATATCACGTCAAGATAATATAGTGATGAAATAAACATACCAGAAATCTGTGGAGAATGAATTTCACTACTTTTACTATTTATTGACATACTTACTTTAAAATGTTTGGAAAACAATTTAGAACTAACTTAGCTAAGTTATGCAATAAACCGATAAAATGTTCTGCAGATGTTCACGGATTGCCAGCACGCTGGATTAATTGCAGGACAGCAACTTGTGCTAATAAGTTCGATATAGAAACAGCGGAAGTTGAAAGATTCACTTTTTATTTACTTGATGACTAGTTTCGTGTTAACTTAAACTATTTTCAAATCATACAGACGGACAAAACAGTATTTTCCGAAACAGCATACAAACCATGTATCATTTTGACACAGTTGTGAGAGAAGTGAATGTGGTAAATTTAACTTCGGGTGATTCATGAGACTTATTTGGTTATTTACGAATGACTGCAAAATCGTACGACATCGTTCTCACAACTGTTAGAGCAAAAGTACAAAAACAAGATACTAATTACGGAGGTAATATATGTCTTGCATACATCTCAATGAAGTGTAGACTGAACTGATGATGTTGTCGCAAGCTCTTCCCGCTTTGAACAGTTACAGTTCAAATCTTAGACGTGGGATTCCTATGTTGCGTGTGACAATAAACTGAAACTGCAGGTACCATTGAATATCCGTGGACGATGCTTCATTCGTTCATTGCCACCACACTCTTTTGTACCATTTGACACATGTTCGCTATCTCTAACCTGCACAAATTCGGTGTGGGCATCTGATAATACCACTCCGTTCTGCTCGACTCCATAGTGGAAGTAAACGAAACGCCACTGATTTTATATGTTGTATAGATTTTTAAAAAATACTACAGTGATCTCCGAACGCAGAGATTCTAGCATTGTAGAAAGTAAAAAGCAGTCCGCAATAGATGAAGATGGTACACTGCATCAGAGACGTTCAGTCCCTGGAGTTACCAGATGTTTCTCAGACAGTTAACACATCTGAATCAAACAGGAAAGAAATTCGTTACACTGTGTTCACAAGCAAAGGCAACTAGTTACTGGATCCTGAGCGTAAGAAGAAAAAAAGGGAGTACTTGAGCAAGACATCGACAGAAACAAAAATGACGATCTTGTGTCCTTCCAGGATAAATAGTTGAAATTCCATGTTTGCAAAATCTGATACTGCGTAGCAATGATCAAAACTTAATTGTTGCAGATTTTCAGTTTGTTCACGATGTCATGTTCCCTTTGAAGTCTGCCGATAATAATTTGTCGTCATCCATGGTAGGGAAGAAACAAACGAAATGACGTAACCAGCAGCGTTTATCAGACAGTTAATCTTCGAAGCCAGTAGGCGACAAGCCGGAATGAACCAACAAGACCGTTACTCTACTGACACACTAACGACTAGTCCAGGTACCTAGTACTCATTGCGACCGGTATCGTGTCTTCAGACCTGTTTGCTTAGCAAGGTGATTCGCCTGGCGAGACACGAGGCTCCCAGGTGCCAAGGGAGGCGCGACTCGTGTGGCCTTAGCCGTAGGCAGCCTCTCTGTTGCACCCGGTTGCATACTGTGGAAGGGGTACGCGACTCCGCTTTTGCTTAGAGGTTGAATTCCTGTGCCGCTCTGACGCATGTGTCTGCCTTTATGGGCCTGCCGCACTGTACTGCTACAAATGATATTATACGGGACTGAGTCACACAATGCATCAGCTACCGGTGGCGACAAGCGGCCGATCCGGTTGGCTCCTCTAGCTTGCAAAAAGACTGATATGGCATGTTTCATCGACTATTCGTGGGCGATGCTTCATTCGCATAAAACTATCACTCTCTTTTGTATCAACTGAAAAGTGGATCTTGAAGTGGTACAGTTATCTTCAAACAGAAGTTCTGTATTTTTCAAATGGCGATACTCAGGTGTTAAAAGAGTGCCAATGAAATTTGATCTGAGAAACTATGTATGTCCTCCTAATTCAGTTGGAATGAATCAAAAGCCATCGTTCGCCTGACCATGGCTTTCATTTAACAAAACGACATAAATGTACTTTTTTAATGCAATGAAAACTGAAACTTATAACCATTCGACAATTCTGATTATATTTCGTAAGTTCATTTTTTGGATTAAAACATCATCATATGTTCGAGTACTCGCGTCAGAGATACAATTCTATGCCTCACAATTTTGTTTCGATACTTTACAAGTAATATGTTTCAAGCAGCAGATTTTTCAGATTTCGAATAAATATTTACATCAAACACAAATTTTTCTTATAAGGCTTCCAATTTACGCATCCAGAATGAACTGCGTGTACTGAAAAACAGGCAAATTTAGCACTAACAGAATGTGCCTTTTTAATCGACCTTCCTCTTCTCAGAATGTTTTTCTAGGGTTATTATCAGTCATTTTTTCAATTCTCATTTATGGTAATTATTACCTTCAATTCATTATTACATTAGCATAACAATTTTTGTAAAATGTTTGTTCAGCATACATATTACAAAATGACGACACAGAAAACTGTACATCTCTATCAAAAGGTTTCGTGCCGTATGCAACCTGTAACTTAATAATATTTGTGCGGTAGGTGAGGTGTAAAAGTCGATGTTGGCACCAAATATGTATTAATGTCTACGAGAATGGTGGGTTGGTTTATTTAATTGATCATTTTTATGTCAGATCAACTGTATGGAGCCATGAAATTTTGAATCTTTCATCAAGGAGAAACATTACTATCTCCAGAATGGAAGAAAGTCTTCCATTAATTGTTACTGCCGTCCCAACTTCCGCTGGTTTATTTTGGTAACCTCATCATTCCTTCGCCAGTATTCTGTGGGTACAGTCTGCCTCTGATCCCCACATTTCCTGCATATATAAACTATTCCGTACTTCTTTGGGATTTACTTCACTAGTTCCTTGTCGCCGTCCCATGATCTTTTATAGATGCCAAAAATCCGTCAGTTTCTGCATTAAGACAAGCATGCATCGACCAGCTGTCGATGGTTGCATAGCGACTACTATAAAAACAATAACAATAATAATAAAACAATTTATTACTATTAATAATACATTTACACATTTACCCGCCACAATGGTGTAGTGATAGAGTGTATCGTAGTCAGCATTCTCGAACCTATGGCAAGTTGTTATTTACTTTATCACTTGAGTTCCTTAAAATGTCACCCACAGCTTGTTATCAAGGAAGTATCCGGATTATTACTGCTATAAGGCTAAAAATCAGCTTGGTATTGATATTTGATTCATACACATTAATATAACCTATAGAGAAAGGGATATTATAATGACGAGGGTGTTAATTATATTACAGCCACTGAAATAACATTATGTTTTATTGGAAAATGAAAGTTTTCGCTTCGTTTTAACAATGTTATTTCAGGAGTAGCTGTGTGTATGCTGTTCTGCAGCTTCAACACATTTTATGAAATGCTTACTGTAATAACGGTGGATTGTAATTAATATTGTATACGTTTCACACAAACTGTTATTTCTACGACAAATATTTTTTTGCGTTTGGTTGTTGTCCATTTCTTTCATCTTGCGCCCGCACAATAAACTGTTTTCATCTTGAGTGCACGGTAGTAATACAATGAAATCCTTCAGACAGTGGAAGATACTGAGTGAGAATATGCGTGTATAAACATTTACCAACTGCATAGATAATTGTTAGCATTTAACACAGTATCATGTAATATAAAGTAAGATAAATGATTTCGGGTCCCAATTTGATGACTGAGTACTGACTTGTGAATCATTATGTTGTAGGCTGATGCAAACCACGTGTGAATGAGATTTTCACGTTCATGGGTAACGCGATGTCGGCTGTAACCAGTTGTTTTAGTGGCCTCTAAGATTGCACTGATTTCTGCGGTGGTGATAGTTGCTTCTGATGATAATTTAAATTTCTTTCGTGGTGTGGTCCAGAAAGACACTTCAGTGGACGGCTACTCTCACAAAATCGAGCGAGGTATGACGTCAGTAGCGCAGCACAGCTGCATCGTACCGTGTTCCCCCACGACAACAGGGACTCTCACGCGGTTGGGTAATTCGTGGTAATGCCGAAATGAGCACCATCACTGAAAATTATGACGCCACTCGCTTGTAGTGTCATTTCAAATACACACACTGTGGCTCGATATGATCAAACCCAGTATGAGAGAGAGGAGTGAGGGGGGAGGGAGGAGGGAGGAGGTGAGGCCACCGGTCCTATTACCATCAGCCGTCGGCCAGAGACACTGGCTGGCGTACAGAGCCCGCTATCTGCAAAGCAGTCGCAGCCATGATGCGATTGCACACTGTGTTGAGCATTTAGATCTGATTCACGGGTTGTGGTGCCATCGCGAGTTGCCAATGGTTGCAGCAGGCGACTGCAGTGATATCGCAACGTGTGATGTGGCTGCCCCACCGTAGCCACCATCGGGCTGACCACACAGCTTCGACTGACGGTAATACAACTGTGTGCGATCCCCACGAGGCATTATCTCTGTTCCTCGCGGTCGCTCTAAACGTGCGTTGATGACGCTGATTGACTTTATTGTGGGTATCATTCCATACATCATAGTTCGCAACGACTTTAATCTCTTAAATGGCTATCTACAGTTTGCAAGTGTAGGGAAATGCGCCACAATAGATAATTCCTTCTCTATCAAATATAAATGTCATAGGACACTGCTCGCTGAAATATTCCATAGGCTTAGGAGTGCGGCCACATTTTCATAATTTTTCCGCCTATTTTCCAGTGCCAATGTGGCCTTCTCTCTCAGCATAAAAAAGTATGAATATTTTCACGCGTCAAAAATTTAGAGAAAATTTTTAAAGATCTTGAGAAAGATACCTTCTCAGTCAGAGTATTTTAAACAGGAGCACCTTCGCCTTTTTGTGTTGCAATAGAAGCATTTTGCCGCATGTTTCCTTATTTTTTGTGCCACATCAGGGCACGTCAGTCATTTGAAAAGAACTTTATTGGTCACTAAAATTATGATAGCTTAGATATGTGAAAGTGAAATAACGCAAAGCTAATTTTGCACCTGAGGCTGGAATTTACGTGCACAAATACTTTTCACGTACTACAACAGACGGTTAGACAACTTTTCTGTGATAAAGCAGACACTTTACATCGTATTTCTGCGCCATATGTCATTTTATAAATTACATTTTCGAATCATACTGGATTTTACGTGTGTGTTTTATGTGTACAAGTAGAGTAAGTTTGAAAGTCTGTATCTCGGAAACGGATAAAGATATCAAGAAAATTCTGAAGATTGTTAGAGATTGGGATCTTAGGAATATGTTGTAAACAGTATACCAATTTGCTGTGCATATACCTATTGGAATCAGCGGTTCGGTTTTGGTACCGAAAAACCAAGTTTTTTGTGCGTTTCTCGACAGTGTATAAAGAGTTTTGAAATCGGAAAGAGGGAACTTCTTTGTAAATGCCTAGAGAATACAATGTTAAAATTTTAGCTATTGTCTGCAGTTATTTATTATTTAGATTTCGCCTCACATCGTATTTTGCTTGTACATGTAAGATAACTTTGAACCCCTGCACCGCGTAAACGGATAAAGATATCAATAAAGTTTTCATAAGTGTTCGAGATGCGAATCTTAGGAATATACCAGAAAATTTCAACCATCTGCTGTGAATAGCCGCCTTGGAATTCACTGATAGTTTTTGGTACAAAGAAACGCAATGAAAAAAATTTTCTTTGCTGGGGTTTTTAACCATCTATGAACTAATGGTTCCTCTATAGGCCCCTTAAGGCTCACTGAAATCCTAATATGGGATGGACAATGGACATGAGATGTGGAAGGGCAAAATCAGGCTGCGCACATAATTTTTTCCTTAAGAAATTACCAAATTTATTTCAAAATATTCCAGAAATCAGAACGATAATTAAAACCACAACATTGTCTTACACCTGATGTATAATAATAAACAACGAGTTTCTCTTACATAAGCAATGTTTAAGACGAGAGAATTATCAGTTTAACCAACAATCTTTACTTACACAAGCAAATTTAAAACGGAGAAACAATAACGGATCCACCCTTGCCCCCACAGTGGGCACTCTTAAAACTCCGTTGACAATAAGTTAAAGTAATCCAAAATTTTAAACGGCCGTAATGCCCTTAAATAAAAGCCACACAAGTAACACAGTGGAATTAAGTAAAAGTTCCTAAATTAAATTACACTACAACCAAGAACAAGAGTCAGTCCTTCAAGAAAGAGGGCAAATTTAGAACTTTAAGTCTGGTAATCTTCCAATGAGTTACAAGAAGTGTGCAATCAAGTTAGACCAAGGTAACTATCAAGAGCAGTGAATTATAGATGGAATTTAAACGTTCAAAACCTTCAGTGCAGTAAATGTTCGTAAACGCAAGTACAGAATATCGATTCTTAGGTTCGTTACTTTAGAACACAAGATAGGGTAGTTATATAAAACACACATGAAATAGAAATTTCATGTGTGTTTTATATAACTACCCTATCTTGTGTTCTAAAGTAACGAACCTAACTTGTTTAGTAGCTGCAGCTGAAATCAAAATTCCAGCGAGAGCTAAGGTCACCGGAGACGCCATCCGTGTAAAATCACTGACCGAAATGCAGGATTTCATACAGGCGACCAAGCGCCGCATCAATTACAATGTCGCAGCTCAGAAGCCAAGCTGTCAACAAATAGCATACTCATTACGACACTAAAGTCAAGTGCTCCGACAACACGATCTTCAGGTATTTCAAGACTTAAAAAAGCACTTAAAGTAACGTAACGTTCGCTGAGAAATTACATATTTCTGCGTTCAGTGAATAAGGCTTAAACCTTTTAATTATAAGTAGAAATTTCAATTAGCGTACTAAAATGGCTAATATAAAAGAATAACGTACTTGTGATAACCACTAGGAAAATTACCAACAGACATCGAATGCTCTTTTGAAACTACAGAATAATAGATACAAGCATACCCTCCTGGTACGGACTTCAGGCTTAACATTTGCATACAAAATTGAGGTTAAAGA
This sequence comes from Schistocerca piceifrons, assembly GCF_021461385.2. Taxonomy (NCBI): domain Eukaryota; kingdom Metazoa; phylum Arthropoda; class Insecta; order Orthoptera; family Acrididae; genus Schistocerca; species Schistocerca piceifrons. The sequence goes on from NC_060139.1 coordinate 644,462,927, forward strand.
CCCTCACTATTTAAAGCCATACAAAAAAATTAAAAAGAACTATTACATTAAAACATCAAAAGCTGACTGAAAACTGCTGGAAACTTACAGCAGATATGGAATTATTTAAAGCAGAGGAACAACAAACGGAAACACCACTCCACATAAGTACCGCCGGCAGAATCGGAGAAGAACAGTTCGAAGACAAATTTACCACTTCAGTCAGTGGCCCAACTATACGAACTTTCGTGTAACACGAGACTAATTCGGAGATTCTGACAAACCAGCTGCCCCTACAACACATCTTATACGCACCTAAATAGAAAACACTAAGAAAATTAGCAAGGTTACACCCACGGCTCCAAATAGGTTACAGTGATTGCGAGGAAACCTCGTCTTTCAAACTCCACAGCCGAGGTTCACTGAGAGAATATACACAATACGCACAATAACTTCTTTAGTACTCCATATACCATCATTCAAAGCACTGGTCCGGTCGCCAACATCCAAACTGCACATGGCGAGAACGTTCCAGAAGGCAGTTGCTGGTGCACTCTCTGCACAAAATCCAGAAATCATCCACAATGGATGCTATAGTGCGCATGAATCCGAAGACACCGAGACGCCCGACCGGCTACGATGTCAACAAACTGGTCCCTCAGTCTGTACATGCTGCTGCCTCGTACAAACACCAACTCGCCATCCGCGGCATGGGTCCCAACGTTTACTCACTCGCAAACAGCAATAAACTGAGCGAATCAATGCAGCACTCGCGCCTCCTACTGGAACGCCAGTCAATCAGAGTATCCACTCCTCAACCACCGCAGATCCCATAAAATGCAGAAAGAATCAACCGATTCACTCCACTTGACTAAGCAGGAGGCAGTGTGTATGACTCGTACTTTGCTCTGTACGGTGGGACAGTGGCGCTAAGACGATCCTTCCGTTGGGTGTACATATGGTCCCAACCCAAGCGCTATCGAAAACATTTGATCCTACCTTTCTGTCGCCAACAGAACCGGAGGTATGAGCCCCCAGAAGAACCCAGTTTCCATGCATGTCGTTCTCGAAAACGTTCGGTTGGTTGCGTGCCGATCAAAATGAGTCGTTTGTATGTATGATTTTACTTATGTAGGTCCTGTCTGCAGGCAGGTAAGGAGCCAAGTTGTGGTCTTGCGCTACAGATTTTATCTCTAAGTTTATCTTTTTAATCCTTTCACATTAATATTATTTGATCGCATCTACATCTACATCTACATACATACTCCGCAATTCACCATATGGTGCGTGGCGGAGGGTACCTCGTACCACGACTAGCATCTTCTCTCCATGTTCCACTCCCAAACAGAACAAAAATGACTGCCTATATGCCTCTGTACGAGCCCTAATCTCTCTTATCTTATCTTTGTGGTCTTTCCGTGAAATGTAAGTTGGCGGCAGTAAAATTGTACTGCAGTCAGCCTCAAATGCTAGTTCTCTAAATTTTCTCAGTAGCGATTCACGAAAACAACGCCTCCTTTCCTCTAGAGACTCCCCACGAGTTCCTGAAGCATTTCCGTAACACTCGCGTGATGATAAAACCTACCAGTAACAAATCTAGCAGCCCGCCTCTGAATTGCTTCTATGTCCTCAATCCGACCTGATGGGGATCCCAAACGCTCGAACAGTACTCAAGAATAGGTCACATAATGTTTTATAAGCGGTCTCCTTTACAAATAAACCACATCTTCCCAAAAATCTACCAATGAACCGAAGACGACTATCCGCCTTCCCCACAACTGCCATTACATGCTTGTCCCACTTCATATCGCTCTGCAATGTTACGCCCAAATATTTAATCGAAGTGACTGTGTCAAGCGCTACACTACTAATGGAGTATTCAAACATTACAGGATTATTTTTCCTATTCATCTGCATTAATTTACATTTATCTATATTTAGAATTAGCTGCCATTCTTTACACCAATAACAAATCCTGTCCAAGTCATCTTCTATCCTCCTACAGTCACTCAACGACGACACCTTCCCGTACACCACAGCATCATCAGCAAACAGCCGCACATTGCTATCCACCCTATCCAAAAGATCATTTATGTAGATAGAAATCAACAGCGGACCTACCACACTTCCCTGGGGCACTCCAGATGATACCCTCACCTCCGATGAGCACTCACCATTTGTCTATTGTGGATACCCTTCTGATAAGCTATGTGATGTCGTCCTAACATCTTCCTATTCCAAAGCCCACACTCTCTGTGTGTTCACGTCCTTGTCTCACTGTACATTTGAAATCTAACCACTACGTTACTACACGGGCTGTTCTTTTGTAAGTACATTGTAGATGAACGTTTCATTTTTAGTGGAATGCCGTTTTGTTGATCAGCACAAAGGTTGTACCCATGTGTATGGATCGCGGGTATACGTACACAGCCATACATATTTGTGTTCAGGCTGCTGGAAATTATGATCAAGCAAGTTACGAGTTAACGTAATAGAGTGGGCTTTGATATCCTAAATTAGTACTTATGTTATCACTTTTAACGTGCCATTACTTTATTTAAATGCCAGATTATTTCATATGGTGGCAATGTTTGCTTTCAACATGCTTGAAAATGAGAAAACATCGAACTGCAGTAGCATTAAATATTTTCAACATTCATAAGCTACACCCATCAAAAAATTTTTTGAATCACCTTGGTTCCGAGAGTTCCGTAATCAGTACAGAAAATTGGAATAGAGATCAACATAAATATACTTTCAGTACTTTCTATTGCTCATGAAAACCACACATTGCATGTAGTACCACCATACAGCGAGACCTTCACAGGTGGTGGTCTAGATTGCTTACAGACAGTTACCTCTAATACCCAGTAGCACATCCTCCTGCAGTGATGCATGCCTGTATTCGTCGTGGCATATTATCCACAAGTTCATCGAGGCACTGATGGTTCAGATTGTCCCACTCGTCAACGGCGATTCGGCGTAGATCTCTCAGAGTGGTTATCCCAGGCATGTTCGACAGGGTTCTTGTCTGGAGAACATGCTGGCCACTCTAGTCGAGCGATGTCGTTATCCTGAAGGAAGTCATTCACAAGATGTGCACGATGGGCGTGTGAACTGTGGTCCACGAAGACGAATTCCTTACCAGTATGCTGCAGATATGGTTGCACAATCGGTCGGAGGATGGCACTCACGTATCGTACAGCCGTTACGGCGCCTTCCATGACCACCAGCGGATTACGTCGGCCCCACAACATGCCACCCCAAAACAGCAGAGAACATCCACGCTGCTGCACTCGCTAGACAGTGTGTCTAAGGCGTTCAGCCTGACCGGGTTGTCTCCAAACACGTCTCCGACGATTCTCTGGTTGAAGGCATATGCGACATTCATGGGCGAAGAGAACTTGATGACAATCCTGATCGGTCCATTCAGCATGTTGTTGGGCCCATCTGTATCGCGCTGCACGGTGTAATGGTTGCAAAGATGGACCTCGCCATGGATGTCGTGAGTGAAGTTGCCCTTCATGCAGCCTATTGCGCACAGTTTGAGTCGTAACACGACGTCCTGTGGCTGCACGAAAAGCATTATTCAACATGTTTGGAGAACATGGCTATGGATTAATAGCGATTAACATAAATTAACTCAATATTAAGAAAACAGTCTTAATAGCGTTTTTTATTTATTTAGTGCCGACCGGTTTCCGCCCATCGCAGGAGCCATCTTCAGGGCGAACATACCACTGGTCGATCGCTGGTGGTCTAAATAAATAAAAAACGCGGTTAAGACTGTTTTCTTACTACGAAATTATTCAACGAGGTGGCGTTGCTGTCAAGGTTCCTTCAAGCCATAATCCGTAGGTAGCGGTCATCAACTGCAGTAGTAGCCCTTGAGCGGCCTGAGCGAGGTATGTCATCGACAGTTCCTGTCTCTCTGTATCTCCTCCATTCCGAACAACATCGCTTTGGTTCACTCCGACACGCCTGGACACCTCCCTCGTTGAGAGCCCTTCCTGGCACAAAGTAACAATGCGGACGTGATCGAACCGCGGTATTGACGTCTAGGCATGGTTGAAATACAGACAACACGAGCCGTGTACCTCCTTTCTGGTGGAATGACTGGAACTGATAGGCTGTCGGACTCCCTCCGTGTAATAGACGCTGCTCATGCATGGTTGTTTACATCTTTAGGCGGGTTTAGTGACATCTCTGAACAGTCAAAGCGACTGTGTCTGTGGTAGAATATCCACAGTCAAGGTCTATCTTCAGGAGTCCTGGGAGCCGGGCTGATGCAAAACGTTTTTGATTTGTGTAAATGCCTGAATTCAAAAAGCCTGCGAGACCAGCCTTTATAAAAAAATTTCTCAGTCAGTTATTACTTTTTTTCCGTCTTAAGCTTATTGCAGTTTCGCTTTTATTTATAAATCTTGTTCTGTGGGTATTCTGCAAATTGCATGCATATGTTTGTACATTTTTATTTGTGTAAGTTTAAAAACAGCATTTTGCTTATTAAGATTGTATGCAAATTGCTTTTCGAGCTCCCGCCTCTTGTTTAGATATTCTCCAAACCAATGCGTCTTTCTTCTTGGTTAGCAGAGGTTCATGTCAAAAGACTTCGTTTCACATACACACTTGGCAGATTTGCCTCTCCGCACTTTTCCTTGAGCGCGCGTGCGCGGGTGTGTGTGTGTGTGCGTGTGTGTGTGTGTGAGTATCGTGTATGAGTGTGTGTGTGTGTGTGTGTGAGTTAGTATAAATACCGAAAATGTCTTATATGTTCCGCAGAGATGTGAGATGAGATGGTCTAGTGATCTTTCTTTTTTTTTGGAGGGGGAGGGGGGAATGGTAATTATAGGAATGAAACTGGAAGGAGGCGGTAGTGATAAATGGAGCCTGTGGTTGAAATTGTATATCCCAGGTTGTACTAAGTGGCCAGTCAGTTTAAAGAGTGTGTGGTTTGCCAGATTGATCTGATCATTTATGTAATATTTTCTTTCTGCTTTGGTTTTCTGAATGTGTAATTTTCTTGTAAGGCGAGGAGTTAATCTGAAACAATGAATATTGTACAAACATATGTATCGCATTTGCAGAATAACCACAGACGATGGCTTATAAACAAAAATGAAACGCAGCTGGTGTAAGATTCTCTTTATTTAAATTGCAGTAAGCTTAAGACGGAGAAATCAATAATAACTGCTTTTAACAGCTGCTGCGAAAGACAGTCAATGAAACAAATTGTGCAAGTGTTCGGTCTGAAGTGTGGGTGTTTAATGTAGAGGACTAAGGACTCAGTCTGAATTGTGGTGTTGTCCGGCCGTTGTGGCCGAGCGGTACTAGGCGCTTCAGTCTGGAACCGCGCTACCGCTACGGTCGCAGGTTCGAATCCTGCCTCGGGCATGGATGTGTGTGATGTCATTAGGTTAGTCAGGTGTAAGCAGTTCTAAGTTCTAGAGGAGTGATGACCTAAGATGTTAAGTCCCGTAGTGCTCAGAGCCATTCGAACCATTTTGTATTGTAGTGTTGTGTTTGAGTTATTGATGATGGTCGATAATGGTCACTATTTTTCATGATAATGGGTTGAATGACTATTGGTGATGATGATGTGGACGATTTATTATGAATTTCTAAGGTTTCCTTGGTTAACTGGTTTATAGTGGGGTTCCGGCTGCTCTGACGAGTTGTTTTTTTTTCAGTTTATGCATAAAATAGAGAAAGGACTTATCAGACCACTGTTAATACCGATTATTCATAATGAATTAATGTGAATGACTGCTTATGAATGATCGACTACCAACAAATGGATGATGGATCGACAGTGAATTGACTTCTATGAACGATCTTCTATGAATTGTCCGCTATGAATGATAGATTACAATCGATATAAATGTTCAAACTGAGATAATATATCAAGAACAACTTATTATGAATAAATATTATGAGTATCGATTATGAGTGTCGGTCGAGAAGGTTCGATTATGAATGATAAATTATGTATGATCAGTTATGTAAGATTGTTAATGTGTGTAGTTCATAATCTTTTCAAATTAAATGCAGTCTCTTCTACAGGTATTTATTATAAAATTGACATGTTTCGTGCCAGTAGCGCATCCTCTTAATTTATGTGAATTAACAGTAACGGATGTGTTACATAAAGTTGTGACTCCGGGTCTGTCCATTCCCTGCTAAGGAACTACTGGCTTAAGTAACTTATAAGAATAATTTACCACACAAGTAAAAAGCAGACATTGAATGGAGCGTAACCACGGTCGTCAAACACAAAACCGGAAGCCTTAAAAGGTAAAGAAATTTTGTGAAAATTATTTCTAAAGTAGATAATTACTAGAATAAATTTTTTTTATCTGTTGGTACGAGGAAGCTATCCGGGTGTTATTAAACAGTCACACTCGCCACATCAGGAAACAAACCGGTGTGTGAGCAGGTATGTGGTGAACAGGCATGTCGCACAATAGTAAACAGTAACTATGCTACGCAGGGTGTTAGCTGTGACAGCGAGCCGCATAATGACCTAACGTGAATGGAAAGCTGATTCTAAGCCACAAGCGATGGCGCCAGTTGTGCCCTGGTATGCGGTCGTCATTTACACGGTGAAAGATAATTAGGAACAATGGTACAAAATAGTTCCAGAAGCATATAGTTCAATTAAATTAATAGTTATTAAATACTGCCTTAAATGTAGTTAAAACATATGAAGTTGGAAATTAAAGGACTAAACGCGTAGTCATAGTGACTGGTGACAAACGATAATCCCGCTGGTGATTCCTTAGACATAGAGGAACTGCCTACTGAAATTTTTGTACATCATAGTATCATAAAAAATTTATTCTTAGTGAGAAGTTGTTCACTGAGACTCAGATCTTCAGAATCCTTCAAAAAATGTGTTATTTCAAATTCGTCTTAATTTTTTACCCTTGGTTACCACGGGAAGGATTTGTAAAGAATCTATTATTGGTTCGGAGCGCGCGTTAACCTATAGATGTTTCATTAAGAATGTTCTAATCTCACGTCCCGCTGTTCGATGTATGCACGTGGGGAATGGGCGTATGTCAATTTGTAGAGCTAAGAATTAGCAAAGAGATCTCTACTAGGTAGTTCGTTATGGATAAGCTGATACTGAATCCGTTTCCGTGTGGAATTAGACATTCTAACACCATCCTTCTTAAGCAGGCCTGCAAGCCTGTGTAATACGTTATCCACAAATGGCAAAGTGATCAGTAAACTAAGACCTATTATGAAAATAGTGGAGCGTAGCTTTTACGCACCAAGTAACGGCACCTAATCAAATGTTGAACTATCTGGTTCAAAAATGGCTCTGAGCACTATGGGACTTAACGTCTGAGGTCATCAGTCCCCTAGAACTCAGAACTACTTAAACCTAACTAACGTAAGGACATCACACACATCCATGCCCCAGGCAGGATTCGAACCTGAGACCGTAGCGGTCGCGCGGTTCCAGACTGTAGCGCCTAGAACCGCTCGGCCGCTTCGGCCGGGGAACTATCTGCATTTAAACCTTCAACTAGTAGAAGGAGAGCATTAGGTATGACTATTTCACAAATACATAACAGGTGATGCTATTATCCATGCATCCACGTGTCATCCTGTAGCTCGTAAACACCGTTTCTTTTTGTCCACAACTGATCGAGCGACTAGTACCTGGCTAACTCGCGAATCATTAAAACTTGAAATGGATAATTTGAAATATATAGCATAGTCCAATAGCTATAACCCCAGTCTTGTAGGTATGATGCTCGAAATTAGCCAAATGAATAATATGCCCACAATTCTCATAATATCCCCGAGTGTACTTATGTAGGCCGAAGTGTAGACCTTGATGGCGACTGCAGTACGTCAATATCACGCAGACAGTTCCGTATGAGGATGATCGTTGTCCTTTTGAAAAATAACACCACGAAACTACTGCATGACTGTTAAAATTCATGGTAAAATCTTCAGCTGTCATTTATTTTGCGCAATTTGCTATGGTCAATGACCATTATCAAGGCTATCTGAGGATAAACAGAGGGAAAGTTATACCATAATATGAACAAAAGTGATTTGCTCTTTTGAGCCCACCATAATACGTAAAAATTTTCTCACATTAGTAACTGTGTACGATAATTTTTGTCAATAAGCCAGCCTACATCAAAGCTAGTAACACACTGATTGTTGCCCGAGAGGTAATACTTCGAGGACACAGAAGGTCACTGCCGTACCAGGAGTAACACAGGGGCCGGCCGGTGTGGCCGTTTGGCTCTAGGCGCTTCAGTCTGGAACCGCGTGACCGCTATGGTCGCAGGTTCGAATCCTGCCTGGGGCATGGATGTGTGTGATGTCCTTAGGTTCGTTTCATAGTAACACAGGCGTACCTCTCGAAATCATTGGAACAATGGAACCTCTGTCCAGGTCGCTCGCTGATGACAGTCATCTGAGGTAGCGCAAAACCGCAGTTGAAATCTAAACACAATCTGACGTCATGCATCAGCGCTCAAAGCTTCTCAGACATCATATCATTTCCTACAGTTGTTCATTGAGACTCAAATCTTCAGAATGTTTCATCAGCGCTCAATGCTTCCTAGACATCATATCATTTCATACAGTTTTGCTAATTTTGTTAACTCCAGCCAACGCAGGGGACTTAAATTCCCTATTTCGGCTGGTGGCAGTTTCCAACTAATCGTGTGCGATCACTCAGGACGTCCATTAGTTCTTCTCGGATGGCAAGTGCAGATGTGAAGGATTACGATGAGCTTGGTGTACAAAGTGGCAGTTGGGCCAATATCATATTCGAATAGCCAGAAATTTGGATATTGCACGACTCGACCAGCCAGCCAAATGGAGACCCACGATGAGGCTCTTGTCAGACTCTGTCAGGTGCTGATAACGCTGTCTCAAAAGGGTACGTGACACTTCTACATCTACATCTACATACATATTTCGCAAATCACCGTACGGTGCGTGGTGGAGGGTACCTTGTACCACTTCCGATTGCAAACAGAAAGAGGGAAAAATGACTGTCGAAAAGCTTCCTAATTTCTCACATTTTATCTTAATAATTCTTACGTGAAATGGATGTTGGCGGCAGTAGAGTCATTCTGTAGTCGGCATTAACTGCCGTTTCTCTAAAATTACGCAATAGCGCCTTACGGAAAGAGCATCGTCTTTCCTCCAGGGATTCCCATTTGAGTTCACCAAGTATCAACGTAAAATTTGATTCATCCTACCGGTAACAAATCTAGCGGTCCCCCTGTGAATTGCTTCGATGTCTTTCTTCAATCAAACTCTGTAGGAATCCAAATCATTCTAACAGCATTCAAGAATAGATCAGACTAGCGTTTATAGGCCTTCTCCTTTAAAGACGAACTCCATGTTACAAAAATTCCCCCCAATAAAACTAAGCTTAGAATTCTCCTTCCCTACTACCAACACGACGTGATCATTCCCTTTCACATCACCTTGCAATGTTACACCTAGATATTTAATCGAATTACCATGACCAACTGCACTCTACTAATGCTGTATCTGAACGTCTCACGCCTGTATTTCCTTCTCATCCCCATTGACTTAAATTTTTCTACATTCAGAGCAAGCTGCCATTCATCAGACCAGTTACAAATTTTGCCTAAGTCATCTTGTATAGTTCTACAATCACTCAACGAAGACACCTTCCCGTGCACCACAGCATCGTCAGCAAAGAGGCATAAATTGCTGCTGACTCTGTCCATCAGTTCATTTACGTATATCGACAATAAAAGCAGTCTCATCATACTTTCCAGTGGCACACCCTTGCCTCTGATGAACAATCGCCGTCGAGGACCATATACTGTGTTCTATTATTTAAAAAGGTTTCGTGTAAATCATTTATCTGTGAACCCAAACCGTATCCTTGGACCTTCGTCAATAGTTCGCGGGGGGGCAACGTGTCAAATGCTTTCAGTGTCGTTTTCAGCGATCGCTCAACATCCGAAGCTATTCACCTACCACACCTGGTAACAACACTAAACACGAGCAACACTAATGTGATCTGGTGGCCATTCGACCTGTTACTGTGTTGCAAGTCTGATTTACGTTCCAGCCTTTGAATTAACATTCGATGATGTCCTGTAGCTGTTTCGCTCTTTTTTTTTTTTCGGAGATACGCTGGGCTTTGGCTCAAATGGCTCTGAGCACTATGGGACTTAACATCTTAGGTCATCAGTCGCCTAGAACTTAGAACTACTTAAACCTAACTAACCTAAGGACATCACACACATCCATGCCCAAAGCAGGATTCGAACCTGCGACCGTAGCAGTCCCACGGTTCCGGACTGAAGCGCCTAGTACCGCACGGCCACCGTGGCCGCCCGCTGCGCTTTGATGGGGTGTGAGAGGGATGCAGCCTACATCCTGGCGGGCTCTCGCTCATTGCTCCGTTTGGAACATACAGTTGCTAGTGGTCACTGCTGACACTACGAATGCACTGCTTCCAGTTTGTGCAGCAGTCGCCTTATGATCAGCATTGACTGTTGGGCTGAAGCGGCGATCCAGGCGTGAATTTGTGTGGCGCTGCGTCCACCATCAGCACTGCGAGCATCTGCATTACTCGGAACCGCAGCAGCAACGTACGAGAGCTAGGCAAGAACATTTTTTCATCGCCTCGAAAAAAAAAATCGTGCTGCGACCATGAAACTGATCCTATATTTACCCATTTCAATGTGACACTTTTTTCCCAACGACGGATGACTTGGTTGGTCCTTCGTTGCATGCGTTTTGAGAACTGCCTGCGACGCATAAGTTAATAGTTTCTTCATCGGAGTGGAATAACTTGTAACATCACGTAATTAAATGTCACTGAACTCCAGAATATGTGAAACAAGATCAGTAATCACTACCTGCAATTTTAAGCTCCTGTGCAGCGCAAGTCCATACACTAGCAATGTTAACTGCTCATATTAAATGGAATTTTACTTTCGTTGGAGTATTTGTCAAGGATAGATGTGTTGTAGAATCTAGAGTCTTTTATGAATGGTAAGTTTTATTGATGTCAGTCATTACGAAAATTCTTTTGGATGTAAAGTTTAACTTACTGATGCGGAAGAAATATAATCCGAATCGATTGAATTTTAGGGGCGTTTTAACTGTTTTCAGAATATAAGCTAAAATTTTATTCACGGGTATGTAGACTTTTGTTAATGTGACGATATATGGTTTCCTCTTTCTACGTGCTACGACGCCCTACAGATCGTCGGAATCGATGAACATTGGTTCGACAGTACGAGCCTGCAGTCACGGCCCGATTTCGTCGAAGGAAGATTGTTATCCTCTATGGAATCGTGTTTTACTATTTTTGCGTGTATTTTTTGTGGACCTATCACGTTTCGTTAGTGGTCTGTCATTGTACATGGGCAGACTCCGGCTGATCTATAGAGACTATTTATGAAGAAATTTTAGTTTACAGAATTCTTGACATACAACAGTAGCGTCGATGAGTATAACAAGAGAATTTCCAGGCAGCTGCACTTCTAATTACAGTACTTTCAAGTATAGTTCTAATGTGCCATTTAAGGAGAGCACACATACTTAAACATATATAAAATTAGTCAACAAAGTATAGTATTAAGTTTTAGGAGGAAAGAGAAAAAAGTCACTGGCTACCATGTAACGAGAATATGGCTGATGAACGCAAACTTGATATGCGAATCTTGTGCAGAACGTGTTGTCGTGGACCAAAAACAGCCCTTTGGTTAGGTCCCAGCGGCGTTTGGTCTTGATTGCGTGTCATAATCTCGTTTGGATTAGGACAGTATCCTCATGCGACGGTTAGTCCCTAGCGAAAAAAATGTGTTAACACCTCCGTGGCATTCCCAAATAAACACTCTGCATCACCTTCAGCGGTGATTCTAGGGTCATCGCATTTTTTTTACTTTGCTTGCGCACTTGTCTCGCTCCTTTCTCACGGGGTTGTAGAACTACGCCCGCACACTACCAAGGTTACCAGGAGGCTAAGGATGTCATATGGACTGTCCTAATACACTTGTAATATTTACCCTGATGGCCTTTTGAATGGGTTTGAGCAGTTGCGGAAGCCAACTGCTAACGAGCTTCTTCGTCTTCCAAATGTCGTGTAAGATAATGAAGAATTACCCACGCATGATTTTCATTTTTTCCACTATCGGCTCATTTATGACACGCCGGTCTTAGAGCAACAGAACCTCCACTGCCATTTGCGATTACTGTTTGTTTATAGAGATGGCGTCACACTTCGTTCTTCGTCATTCACATTTAGATAACCAGTCTGGAAGCCTCTGCGCCGATTAACCACGGTGTCATAACACAGTGCATTGCTGCCGTACACTTCCATCAAAGTATAATGGATTATAACAGTGTTGTTTCTTCCTGAAAAGCGTGCTCCAGTGATATGGCGCCAAAATTTCAGTGTGTACCAGGACTGTAGATATTGACCAGCAAACAAACAAAATACTTCAGTCTTATTTCACAATGATGATTAAACCCTCACTACTACCTCTCGTATACATACCTCCTACGTCACAACCTACACATGAACTGAGTTTGCGGAAAGATCTTAGTCTCCTTAAGTTTCTTTACACGGGCCGTGACAAAAATTTAATAAACGGGACGAGCTGTGGTCGTGGACCCATTTGAAGTTTGGCTACGGCGTTCAGTAAACCAGTACAATGGTTGAAGGATGAGGCAACTCTTCCCAAACACGTAAAAAGTTGTCATTGGCTCACTATATGCATGTTCAGTTTCTTATTTTGCCCACAGCTGGGTGCTTTCAGTTACTGCCTTTACTTTTACCACCATCAATCGGTCGGTGTGAAATGTGGATATGACCAAAATGTAAATGAAAACTCGTGAAGTGTTTTAGGTGAGATGTTGGATACGTCTGTTGAAGATGCAATGAACGATTAGAACCACAAGATATGAGGCTTTAAGGAAATAAAATCGGCGGTGACTTGCATGGGTGGATCACACAAAGCGCCAAAAATCAACAGAAGTAAATGTTAAAATGGCCCTGATTTGAATTTTTGAAACAAGCCAAACATAATACTGGACTCAGTAGAAATGTAGGAGTTAACTTATAATCGATCCAGAAGGAGAACTGCCCCGTAACCGAAAGATAAAGGTCAGTGCTCCTTAAAAATATGTTTACACGTCAAATCGCAGTTGCGGTCCATTTCTCATGTCCCAAAAAAAGAATTTAGAGTATGACAACAGTGACATCCGACAAAGGCTGTAAACTTAAATGAGAAATTTAATTTCAGTCTCATACATTATCGTAGGCCATATTTCTTGAGAATTCTGCTCCTGAGATACACTTCGAAGCCTTGTTCAAGGATCGCTCGTTTTACTGCTGTCAGGGCAGTTAGTCCGCTTTGAGAACTGCTTAATAAGTTTTCAATCTATTTAAAATTGGTTTGCCAGAAGCAACTATGGAATTTTAATTCGTGTTGCCTAAACTGATTTGTCAGAAGCGTTCTGCAGTAAATTTTCCAGTTAATTACATTACCACTTTTCCATTCAATGCTCTCAGTCGAAGTAATTTCGAAAGAAATTAACCAGTGACGACATGAAAACAATTTGTAAAACGTTGATTAGCAGCCTCTTTTCGCAGCCCACTATACGTCCCGAGGGGAGTGAATGTTCGAGAAACCCAGCGGCAGTCGCGTAGTTCTTTCAACAAAGAGCACGTATTTGTTCGTAAAGAATCGATTGTTTTTAACTAAGCGTTTGGAGGAGCTTGAATATGAATAAACGGTACTGAAGTTCAGAGCGTTATTGTAGACATAAATTCTATTTACGCAGGCCATCGCTTCACGGATCGATGATGTTCTGTCGAATGGCCCGTAGTTAACACCGATGTAACGTCAATGTCACAACAAAACTGTGTCACACTGCCAAATAACAAAATCTGAATCTGGGGCTAGAGAGGGCATTCATCTTACAAAGTGTCCTGATTAATATCTGTAACCAGCTATCGACAAAGCACTTCTTTTTCTTCAGCTTCTACATTTTGTTGACAAGGAACCAACAACTTTTTTAATATCTCATGAAGAGTTTATTAACGAACATCTTAACAATTGACGACTACTTTCGAGCCAGCTGGTTGATTTTTAAGCCTGGCCTACTGACGCTGCACTGAAAGTGTCTAATCTTAATAATGAACATCAAAATGGCCGTACGTGCTTTACAAAGTGATGGCAGAATGACAGTCAAAATCCACATAATCCTCTCAGCAACTTTGAGTTTGATTTAGTAAGAAGCACATGTGGATTGTGAAAGTCATTCTGCGAACATTTTATAAAGCGTGTATTGTCATTTTGACGTTTATTAATAAGATCAAGGAGTTTCAATGCAACGTCAGTAGGCCAGGCTTGAAAATGAATCATTTGATTCGAAACTAGTCGCCAAACGTATATATTGCAACTGTTGACAGATTCGTTAGTAGAAGCTTCACGAAGTAACATCTGTATTTATGAAAGCAGAATTCAGATGCATAGGGTAAGTTTGCCACAGATTTCCAGTGATAGATTTGTAGGTATTTCAGCGACCTGAAAGGAGGAGAATTCACGGCTTGAAACCTCTAAAAAACTCTACTTTTTCCTAGTGCTCTCCTGTGAAGAAGGGAAATATTTTATTTTAGCTTCAAGGGGAAGTATCCCGGATCCAATAGGGAGCACCGAATGAAAACCTTTTTAAAACACAGATTGTGTCTCCAAATATCATCATTTACTTGTATCTCTTAAAAAATCTGCATTTGTGTACAGTTGATATTTGAATGTTAGCGAATCTACACACTATAGATGCACGAATCGCTGAAAAAGCAACCTAAAACTGCATCCATACTCTGAAAACTATGTTAAATACATAGCAGACAGTACCAGTACGTCTAATTGTTCTAGTTACTACGGATCCTTCCCTTTGCAATTACCTAAGGAGAAGATGATTCCTTAAATGCCTCCGTGTCAGTTGTAATTAGTCTACTAATAGTCTTCGCGATTCCTATTGGTCTAATACGCAGGAAGATGTATTACATTCCTAGGTCATCTCGTAAAGTTAGTGTTTTGAAGCATACTAAGCAGAGTGATACATTAAATTTTACGGCAGCGACATGCTAATGAGTGGAAGCCACCGGGGGTTGTCGGGGTGTAAGTGCGAGAGGTGTTCAGTAAGTTATGCTACACTTTTTTCTGAAAGTAGGTTGCTTTTACTGAGGATTCCAATACACTGTTTTATACCCCACTCCTTTGGCCACAAAACTCATAATCTCCGTTCAGTGTGATGGCCTTACGCCACATTACTGGGAGTGCCTGTTTGCCCGCATGGCAACACTGAACTGATCGACGTCGGAGCCAATGTACTGCTGCATTAGTAACCTCCCAATCATGAACGTTCTGCTTCACGCGGAGTGGAATCTTCATTGGACCAAGCAGATAGTCTTTTGTTGCTCTTTATGGTATTCTGTTAGGCGGCGAGGAACCCAGCGGAAACTCACCTTTGAGTACCGTAACTGATGGACGATTGTGTCAGCACTATCAACAGACTTTCAGTTGAGATGTTCGATTGTGAACCGTGTCCGCACATTCTAACACTGTACGAGTTACAGCTGTGTGCGGCCAGCCGGCACGCGAGAGATCGGATAGGTTTGATCACCCTGTTTGCGGTGAAGAAGGATGCATCGCCAATGACTCACCCTGCTTTTGTTCACCGCCTGGTCTCAGTAGACATTCCGAAAGCGCCTTCGAATATGTGTGGTGCTCTGGTTCTTTGCTAAAAGGAAATGGCAGCCCTCTGTTTTGAAAGCACCTCCATTGCAGATGCCATTTTGAAGCTATGTACAACGCCTCCGCCTATCTGTACTTCATGAAACTTCAGGGGCTCAAATGGGAGTATTCCAAGATGTCCCACAACACATTACACACTTTTACAACCGAAATGGCCTTAAAGGGATGGGGTTTTCCTTGTTGGTGCCCAGATGTCCTTCCTGCCGCCACAGTCGTATGCCCCATTTATCCTAAGTCGTTGTAACGCGGTCAGTTTTCTCTGTTACTGTCATGCAACATATTTTATGATCATTCCCTTGATCAATGTAGTCGATCTCTGACGCTGCGTAACAACAGCAAGCCAGTTTCAGTACCCCCAGTAACAGCTCCTTTTATTGCTTTCTTTTCACTTCACTTCAGTTGAGAGCCTGCGAGCTGGCTGTCAAAAGGTAACAGTTTCCTGAAAAGGAGCATCCTGGACCGTAAATATATTCAGAATCCTAGGTGGGTCTCAGGTTATCTGACCTGAGGTAACCAACGCGGCGGTCAGTTCGTCCATAAGCGCTCTCTAGGTGGTGGACGGGATGGCTTTTGCTGCTGAAAAACAGCAGTTTTGTTTGCAGAATCCTTTTGAAAGATAAGGAATCTCTAGTTTGGCGTCGCTCTCCATATGCTGTCGTGTGAACAGCAGTTTGCCTCAGGAGCCACGCCGCAAAATACCGTTCGGTTTGAATTTCAGAATATAGCATTCTGATTGGTTCTTACTGTTATTTTATGTAGAGCACGCACTTTGTCTTCTGTGCCTACATGCCGAGTATCTCATAGGTCTGTTTCGAAAGTGAACCATAAAGTAGGAGAGATTTTCTGCTTTCCTACCCATCCCAGGAAACTACTGGTGAGATACAGCGAAAATCCGGAAGAGCAGAAATTGGTTTAATATTTTTATCTAAATTTTACTGGACAGAAGTCGCAGTGTCTTCGACTACTAACCAGTGGGATCCCTGCTATGACGAAATAAACTTTTAGAGTGTTTAAATCAAAAGAATTGCTTCTAGGTGAAGAAAGAGTAATGACTTGCAGCTAGGCGATGGACGATGTCCCCATTTGTGCTGACCTCAGAACCTTCAGTCAGTACCTCTGCTGACTGACATATTTATGCTACGAGTTTGTTAAGATGGGCCAGCACTGTGATCACCAACTCCTTAGCGACATAATATTAGTTCACTTCTTTCAGGAGCCAGTTATTTCATTTTAATCCTTCACAGCCAGCTAGTTGCTTACAATATCCACTTCGGCGATCTTACTGGTGTTCGTACCTATTTTTCCACTCTCCTCCTGTAATTTACTAAGCATGCTTACAGCAGGTGGTCGTATTCATATACTATTTACCTAACTTTGCATTTATCGTGCTCACTCACCTGTGATAATATTAGAATTCACCACTGGAACTCCTTGCCCAAATATTAAATGTTCAGTTGTCTATCTTTGAAGGTAATTCATGTGTTTTGAAGTCGGCCGTTGTGACCGAGCGGTTATAGGAGCTTCAGTCCGGAACCGCACTGCTGCTACGGTCGCAGATTCGAATCCTGCCTCTGGCATGGATATGTGTGATGCGCTTAGGTTCGTTAGGTTTAAGTAGTTCAAGGTCTTGGGGAATGATGACCTCAGATGTTAAGTCCCATAGTGCTTAGCGCTATTTGAACCACGTGTTTTTCTTTTCAATAATAAACCTGTCATAGAGACGACTTGTTTCTCTCATTGTAGTGCTTATGTGTGTGGGGTGATGCCCACATTGTCATGCTTGATTGGACAATCGCTATTAATTATTATTCAGTAAGATGATTTCATTGCACTACGTTATTATTTTCTTTTATTAATTTGCGTGATCCTGTCAGCACAACTGGCATCCCACGTCATGTAAACCTTTCTCCTCCTCCTCCTCTTACAGTGTATTGCACTGTGCGTCAAGCTACTCAGTATGCCACTTGACGACACGTTCTAGCTGTCATGAGGGTATTTGGCTCTGCGGCGTGCTGCCACCTGTAAGCAGTTGCTCTGAAGTGTGCCTAGAGCGACAGGGACAAGGAGTCTGTTGTGAGCTTTCAACCAGGGAGGTACCGAATACCTGTAAACTGACGGCTGCAGTCAGCTAGGAGCAACGGGAAGTGTGAGCTGGTAGTGGTTTGACTCTTAGCCATATTTTCTGCAGCGAGTTGTCTGGTGGTATTGTGGACTGGAATCCAGATTAGCGACCAGTACTTTCTGAATTGTGATTATACAGGAAGATGCACTAAGACCAGATAATGGGTATACTCGGAAGAAGAGACAGCATTGGTCGTATATTTTTGTTTATTATCGCAAAATCGATTTTCGGCCACTTAGTGACCATCTTCAGTGCTAGAAGTTAAAAATCTTTTTCACATTACGATCAGAGAGTATAAAACAGAAAATCACAATTACATCTGCATATGAACATAACACTTGTTAGGAACATACCTGTAATATATAACTTAAATTAGTAAGCACTGGTGTCAATAAGCTTACGGCGATCACATAGACTGAGGTCGCTGTTTACATGCTGAACGTGTAGAATACAGGTCAACCAGAAAATAATTACAGTGAATTAGGAAAGTCCTAAGGGGCCGGCCGGAGTAGCTGAGCGGCTCTAGGCGCTACAGTCTGGAACCGCGCGGCCGCTACGGTCGCAGGTTCGAATCCTGCCTCGGCCATGGATGTGTGTGATGTACTTAGGTTAGTTAGGTTTAAGTAGTTCTAAGTTCTAGGGGACTGATGACCTCAGAAGTTAAGTCCCATAGTGCTCAGACCCATTTGAACCATTTTTTTGAACGTCCTAATGTGATTGAATGAGTGTGGCGCCACTTAGTCGATCACGGTGCCTGTCAGGTTGACTTGCTCACAGAATGCCATGGTCTGCGCATCGTTCGAAGAAACAGTGTCCGTGCTCTGTTGCTGACTGGTCAGACTTACGCCACCTTCTTGCGAGGGCAATATCAAGGTGCCCTAATGAATTTTAAAAACAAATTCAGCAACCACTAAATGTCAAAATGCAGCTTGTAGCCCCTTAGCAGTTATAATGGGCATCGATACCATATGGGCGAATTTGGAGCTAAGTAGACATTAACGTACTGTGTCCACTGGAGCATGTCCACTGTGCGTAGTGTGTGAAGCCTCACCGGTGCACGTATTTATCGTAACAGCGGACAATGTACGAGCACTGCAGTATGTTGAATATGGCAGTGACTGAGTACCTCTTAACATTTGAGCAGAGGTACATTAGTGATAGGCACTGTCATTCCTGGGGCCAGCCATCCGCTCACATCCGTATTATTCATCTTCCGCAGATTGATGATACTGCCCCCCACAGTAACTGCCCGCCATCCATGTGGAGCACTTGTTGATCTCACCGCGGACTGCTAGACTGAGCCACATACAACTGATTAAAAAAAAAAAAAGTTCAAATGTGTGTAAAATCTTATGGGACTTAACTGCTAAGGTCATCAGTCCCTAAGCTTACAAACTACTTAACCTAAATTACCCTAAGGACAAACACACACACCCATGCCCGAGGGAGGACTCGAACGTCCGTCGGGACCAGCCACACAGTCCATGACTGCAGCGCCTAAGACCGCTCGGCTAATCCCGCGCGCCCTTTCATCGAAGTGTACGGTCCTGAAGATGGCGTTGACGCAACGTCAAAACTAGTAGCGAGGTAAATATAAAATCTTAAGTACAGCTGGAGGAATTTCATTTTTAACAAAAATTATACCACATGTGTCCCACCTTCATCCAGTTTAAATATGAATGTAAAAAGACAATCCAAGTTTGTCTCTAATGACCTCGCGGGACGTTAAACCCAATCTTCCTTCCTTCCTTTTCTTCTTCAAGGCCATATCCAGTTCGTCCAGGGTAGTGTCTGCCAGAAGTGTGTCGTCGTTCTGCACAGTTTCAGTTGTTTGCATGTCGCGCAGCACGTCTACCAGTCCCACATCGCTGCTTGGGCCCTCAGCGTAGCAGCTGAGGTAGTAGTGGGGGGAATGCTTGGGAATTATCTGCTTGTCTCACAGCTTGCCTTCCCTCCGCCGTTTAGCATGCCGTAAGGAGAGTGCGTTTGCGCTGAGATCTTTCTCGTACTACGTGTGCAGCAATGTCCGTTCTCCATGAAGACCGTCCTCTATCCCTGCACAGACTGTGATTCATTCCAGCTGCAGCGCAATGACTCTCAGCAAGCGGGTTTTGATGCGTTGGGCGGCCTGTTGGCAGTCTAGTGATGCCGGTGGCATCGCCATTTCCATTAATGCCTTGTAATAAAATTCCGAAGTCGTCCGTTGCCAGCAGTACTTATCTCTGCCATAGCCAATAAATGTCCTGCGTGTGGCAGGTCTGATACAAATAATCAACCACAGCAGATTTGAACTGTAAGCTCTTGGCACCAAATATCGTCAATCTCACGGTGATATGCCTCATCGTGAAGGTGGGAATCGTTCGGTTTCCATGGTCCCCTATTACGTTCTGTATGTTGTTGAGGCAAGGCGAAAGTGCAGATATAATCTTGGTTGTCAGTAAAATCTGGTGGCCATATCTCAGCGCCAACTGTTGCCACGCGGAGTCCTTGTGATACGTACACCGTGGCTGCCCGATTGGCGGGTAAGTTACATATACCTGCGATTGTCGCCGTGTTGTAGGATCCAGGTGTTTTGCAGCGCGAAACTCTTGGTAGTGGTCAAGGTGTGGGTATTAGTCTTCAGGCCACAGAACAAATTTGAAATCGCCGCTCCGTATGTAATGCTCCGCATTTCCTTGAAATAACGAGATCAACTCCTCGGAATGGAAGGCGATCCTTTCCGAGTAGTACTACGGTATCAGATCTCAAGGAAACTTAGACAGACTGTAGCTAGGTCTTTGAGCTTGAGGTAAACCGTGCTGGAGACACGGGACAGATAAATTCCTAGTAGATCTTGTGGTTCTAAGTGCACCACGTCACGGAAAAGAACGTTCGATTAGATGAGCTTTGGGTCGGGTGCATTGTGCGTTGAACGTATGCTTGATCGTCCCTTAAGGTACGAAAGAGCCATTGTGGTTAGAGTCTATGTAAATAACACTACTACACTACGCCATGCTCTGGTAAACAAAAGACTCGCTAGTGGAGCGCGGCTCGGAGTACTGAGAAAGTCCGCACCACAACGCAGTCGAAGGCCAACTTATCAGTTGGCAGCGGAGGCGGACCTACAACTTACAGCACAGTAACTATTTCCAAATTTGATGTGATGACGTCTGGTGTCCTCCACTGCTCGTCGTCCGTGGGAAAGTAATATAATTTCTGCTTGTTTCTAATTGGCCAAGAGTCGCTGCCTGTATAGTAAACAAACTCGACAGCATCAACTGTTGCTTATGTCGATTTATGTTCAAAATGTTCAAATGTGTGTGAAATCTTATGGGACTTAACTGCTAAGGTCATCAGCCCCTAAGCTTACACACTACTTAACCTAAATTATTCTAAGGACAAACACACACACCCATGTCCGAGGGAGGACTCGAACCTCCGCCGGGAACAGCTGCACAGTCCATGACTGCATCGCCTAGACCGCTCGGCTAATCCCACGCGGCTACTGATTTATGACACAGGCTCATATTTACAACGGGAATGTAATGGTTCAAACGGTTCAAATGGCTCTGAGCACTATGGGACTTAAATTCTAAGGTCATCAGTCCCCTAGAACTTAGAACTAATTAAACCTAACTAACCTAAGGACATCACACACATCCATGCCCGAGGCAGGATTCGAACCTGCGACCGTAGCGGTCGCGCGGTTCCAGACTGCAGTGCCTAGAACCGCTCGGCCACGGAAATGTAATGTCTTCAGCTACGTACTTTATGTCTCAGATGTCTTGTTAAAAGTAGATGTGAAACCAAATTTAATGTCATTGGATCACAATTTTCTAAATGAGTTCTCTCTCTTCGTAGTGATGACATGTTTTGGGAATGGAATAAAATGGAGGCTCCATAAAGAAGTGTAGCAATGAATTAAATCCACATTGTTGGATACATTACAATGAAAATTTAAATCATTTCTTACTTAACAGATTTAAAGAACAATAATAGCATGTGCGTCTAGGTTACCATTGGTGTACAAAGACAACTTACGTTTATAATCTCTGTCGAACAACGTGTTCTGTTAAACACAAACGCTTTCTTAAATGCATGGATCTCTGCCGCAAATTACTTTGTATAATCTCATCTAATGGTGTAACAGCGCCTGTGGACTAGTTCAAGTACTCGCAGCTAAACTGCTCTCGGCGGTGGTGCAAGTGGCCGTCTCAGAAGCAGGCTTATGGAGCACGTCTGTGCACGCGGCGCCGCTGCTCCGGGCTGCTATTGATCAGCTGGCGTTAATGAGCGTCTGGAAAGCTACGGCGGGTTAACCTAGCCTACTGCACCCCAGGGCACACTTAGGCAGCCGTGCGGCGCCAGCTTCCGGCGGAGAGACTGCGCACTCCTTGGGAAGCGCTCCGCCGTGTAGCTGCGATTCCTCCCGCTTAACTTCCGTCGCGCCGCGGGGATTTCCACACTGAACTCTGTCGACACTGTTCGAAATGTTACAGCACCAAGTGGTCGTGTACATGTGTGGCCCGCTTCGAACAGTATAAACTAGTCAAAGTTCAATTTTAGGACGGAGTACTTTTGTTTTCGCATCGGTATGCGTGCCACAGCATGTGTACCTAATATACCACAAAACATTGCTCATAAAAAGGAGATTTTTCCGTTGCTTATACTTCGGGTTCTGCTGGTGACAAAGAGGTAGGACCAATTGTTTTCGATAGCCCTTGGGCTAAGGACCATTTGTATACCCAACAGAAAGGCCGTCTTAGTGTCACTATCCTACAGTACAAGGTCAACCTGTGAATGTTGCGCACTTCCTCCTGCTGAGGCATATGGAACAAATCGGTTGGGTCTTTTTGCATTTGATGTGGTCTACGGCGGGCTTCATTGGATTCAGGATGCACCATTATTTTCATAGACAGTTCCTTGGGAAACCTTACAAAAATGTTTTTTTTCTTTTTTACTATATTATCGTCGTCACCAGCGGGTTCAAACCCAGCTGAGGATTCTAAGACAGCTACGCACAGGTAAAGACTTAAATTTTGACGAAATATTCCTAAGATCCCCGTCTCGAATTGCCCCGAAAATTTTCTAGCTATCTTTCTCCGTTTCCAAGATACAAAGATTCGAAGTTACCATACGTCTGCACTTAAAATCAGGTGTGAGACGAAATCTAGACAGCAAATAAACGCATCAAACTTCCAGTTTTGAAACTTCTGTATCCGTTATCGAAAAAAAAACTCAAAACTTCTATTTTGGGTACCAAAACCCGGCAACGAATTCCGAGACGGCTACGCACAGCAAATGGCTAACATTTTATGATGTACTCCTAAGATCCCGATCTTGAACAAACTTCAAAATGTCGTTCGTATCTTTTTCCTTTTCCTAGATACAGAGGTTCAAAGTTACGCTACTCGGACACGTAAAATGTTCAAATGTGTGTGAAGTCTTACGGGACTTAACTGCTAAGGTCATCAGTCCGTAAGCTTTACACACTATTTAACCTAATTATCCTAAGGACAAACACACACACCTATGCCCGAGGGAGGACTCGAACCTCCGCCGGGACCAGCCGCACCGTCCATGACTGCAGCGCCTCAGAACGCTGTGCTAATCCCGCGCGGCTCGGACACGTAAAACACGCACGTAAAATCCGGTGTGAGGCGAAAACGTAGTTTGTGAAGTGATGCAGGAAACAGGAAGTAAAGTGTCTCCGATATCATCTGATAATCCAATGTGATAGTGCTGAGGCACATGCATTATTTTTTTGTGTGTAAAATACGGTATGAGGTGTGAAATGAGTTTTGCGTTATTTCAATTTCACTTAAGTAAACTATCTAAATTTTTCTGCTCAAAACGTTTCTTTCATATGACCTTCTCGCAGCTGAACTACGCTGGTTAGTGATGCAAGTGAACTAGCGGGAAAATTCCCTTTTCGGGGCACAAGTAATGCGAATATGTTTCTGTTTATTTTAAAGACTGACTGAAAAGTGGGATACCAGCTGCCTCATTTTACCTTGCTCAGCACCTTTAAAAATTTTCCCCATAGTTTTTGCATGCGAACATATTCGCGTTTTTTTATACTGAACAATGGGAAGACAGTGGCAGTGGTAAAGAGATGGAAAAGTAACAAATAGGAGACAACGGTTGTGCTACAGAAGGAGCGAAGGTGACAATGGCAGTGTGTGTGTGTGTGTGTGTGTGTGTGTGTGTGTGTGTGTGTGTTTGAGAGAGAGAGAGAGAGAGAGAGTGGCAGTGGAACATAGTTGACAGTATCGGATCAGTTCTAGGAAAAGAATGAAGGAAACAATGCCAGGGACAATGGAGAAGAATGAATAGAGAGACAGAGAAAGTAGAAGTGGGTGAGAGTCAGTGACAATGAGAGACAGAGTATATTACAATGACACTTAGGAAGAGAGAGATGGTGATAATGAGAAGAGACAGCAACAGGAGGACGGGAGGAATGGCATATTGCAGTGAGAGAAATCTAGAGGGAGATAGTGACAGTGAGAAGAGACTATAGTGGTACGGCAGAACAAAGCTAATTGTGGCTGTGGCACGGGAGACAATGACAGAAAAACACAAAGAGATAATGACAATGAGCTGGACTGACTGAGTGAGTGAGAAATGGCAAGTGGGAGAGCGTAAGTATGAACGACTAACAGCAATAGACTATTGAGTGTGAGTGAGTTACAGTTTGGGGTGAGCTGTATGTTACAAAAAGTGCGCCAAAAAAAGCATGCCAAAATTTTTGGGAATATTTTAAATATGCTAAGGAAGGTAGAATGATACAGCAGGTACCTCACTTTTAGTGAGATGAACAGCAAAATATTTGCATTTTTTTGTGCACCGATAGCAGCATTTTCCCTCTGGTGAGTGTGTGTGTGTGTGTGTGTGTGTGTGTGTGTGTGTGTGTGAGTGAGTGTGTGTTTTAGTTAGTTACAGTTATTAACTGTCAGGTTACAAATGTGCAGTAATGAATTTTGTATCTTCAATACTTCACAATTTATTTACTACAGTTCACAGTATACCAAAATATTACGCACATAGAATATTGTCTCGTAGTTACATAATGTACCTATTCACTCAGTCCTTCACTATTGCCTTATTGCTTACCACATCTCTCTTACGACTTCATTGGAGGAAATTCCTTTGCAGATGTTTTCCTTATTCTTCCCGTTTCTGCCACTTTTGTTCCCTCTCCTGTTTTCAGAAGTAGCTCTTCGGTGTAGCTATACCTGTGGTTGTGATACACTCTCTGGTTCTTGTATACATTCTGTTCTGCTCAGGTGATACTTATAGACCTATACAATTATTCTGTTCCATATTAACAGCTTTTGAACCAATTCTTGCAGGACACACAAAGAATCATTGTTGATTTAGACGTATAGTAATTAATATGGACTGAACTGGGAATATTTCAACAACGATTTATCGTTTATTACTGTGTGATCAGTGGGATTTTTACAGCATGATACCAGAGTGTATCCTGTGTTATAATTTATACTATAATTGTAAAACTTGTTTCATGCCAAGTCATTATGGGGAACGACTTAAACTAATGTCTACCATAAATCGTAAAAACACATATTGTAATATAACATTTACTTTGTTGTGATGGCTGTATGGGCACGTTCCGAAACCCAACCCTGATAGTTGATGTTTGGAGAGAGAACATTGCGGTCACAGGTAATCTGCGGAAACCAATTACAGATGTTGGCTTCTAATACATCGTGTTTACAGATGGTGTTAACCCTCTCGGCATCAGCTAAGGCCTGAAGATGGTGCACTGAAGCACCGAAACTGGTGACCATACAATAAATGACATCATAAGGGCGGCTCTAGGTGTTTCATTTTCTTACATAAAGAAAAAAGTACTACTTCTTTCATCAGTCTGCAAATTCATTCCACTTTTAGTGTTTTTCTTCGCACTAAGTATTTTTCCTCTTTCTTTTCCACTGTTCCTGACTGCTGTGATATAATATTGAACTCAGAAAATAAGAAAGATTAAAAAATAAAAAAAAACCTTTGTGAATATCACATACTTATAAGCGGCCTTTGTTTGCTAGGGTTTTCCATTTTATTTGATAACCGCTTTACAGCGGTAATGATCACCTTCTTATCCACCCAGAAAAAAAAAGAAAGAAAAACAGGATGCGTCATACAATCTTGCACAATCTTTTTTTTTTATTTCTTTCGTATTCCAGACATGGCGTCTTCTACATTGCTCTGCTCTGCCTTCTCAGTGAAAATTTCATATTCCTCAACATGATACCTAGGCCGGCATGCAGGGGAATTAAACCACTATGCAGTATTAGAAAACGGACACTAGAATGTACTAATGATGATAGTTACTGTTCTTAACTTGTTATCCACACACCCATTAACCGAAACATTGAATAACCGTAAGCACATTCAAATTTACGTGGGCGCTATATAGGTGTTCCGATGGCGCTGGCTCTAAAGTGGCCATTTCGAATTTTCCATCTTCATGCCAACTGTGCTTGCTGCTATTCCGTTCTGACGTCTAAACATTGGCTTGTGACAAATCGTGCTGTTGTATCTTTCGCAACTAGAACTTAAGATAATCCCGTTTTCTTCAGTGGTACCTATAAGCTTAAAATAACACATCAAAATGAAAAACAAGTAATTCTGCCTCAGTCACCAACTTTTACTTCATCTAGTACGCGTTTCGAATGATAGCCATCCTTATCAGATATATTTTATGGGGCTGTTCTTAGTCGTAAAAATTGGAGGTTTCTTGCAGTAGCATGTGAGGTGTCTAAAACGTTAAGTTGCATCTTGCACTGTGAATAATTAAATTAATTATCCACATAATTTATATGTATAATGTAACAAATAGATTACAGTCATGAAAGGTACCTACAGTACAAAAGGAACAGTTCCTGCCCTTCACTCTGACCACGAAAAAGAGAGGGCTATTTTCTTTTCAAGGTAAGATCGGTCACAAAATGAAGAGCACAGTGAAAATTAAAACTGATTTATTTGCAATATTTAGCTACACTATCCAGCTACTTTTCTACATAGACGCCGTAGCGAGTAAGACATTTGTCGTAGCGCCGTACCAACTTTCCAATACCCTCGACAAAGAAGGCGACTGTCTGTCCTTTCCGCCAATTCTCGACGCTGTTCTGATGCTCGTTGTCTGTGCTAAAATATTAACTTTGTAGTCAGCGGTTTATGTGAGCGAAATGAGAAAATAAGAGAGAGGCAAGGCCAGGCTGTACTGTGGATGATCAAACACTTCCCGTCGAAAACGCTGTAGAAGCGTCTTTCTTTGCAGCTGAAGCATGTGGCCGAGCATTATTACGAAGAAGAACAATGCTGGATGCCAACAGTCCTCGTCGCATGTTCTGAATTGCCTTTTGCCGATGACTTTCTCCTACGCCTGATCCACTCGTTGCACAACATCATCATTTGACATTCACTTCCTTCCCTGACCGCCTATGAACGACTGTACTTCTGCTTCAAAATTCCTGCACCATCGCTGCACTTTACTGTTTGCACATGACAGTTAAGTTACGTGGATTGCATGAGATCAGGGGGAACCATTCAGCACGAAGAAATCAATTGACAACTCGCATTTCATATTTGGCGGGAAACACTACCGTTGTAGGCAACTTCACATGCTCACTGTGCGCTCAGAGCTGAAAAGTGCGACGTGACGCGATCGATGGGTGCATCAGAGACTCTGTGCAACGTATCTACTCACAGTTTCATTGTATTGTCACTGGGCTTTGATCAGGCCTGCTACTGTTCATGATGGTATGTCTCTGATGGAAGCATCACCAATTTTTCGACTGGCAAATGTAGGAAAGCTAGTCGCAACGAATATTGTCAAACGTATTGTATACATCTCTTTTGTAGAGAACGCAATACCAAACCGTTTTACTGAATTAAAATTATTTAAGAACAGTCTTGATCGCAGACGATGTTAAGTTCTGACTGGTTTCGGTTTTTTAATTACGGGCCATCATCAGAGTTTGCACCATCTGGATGACGGCGGTGACGCCTCACCCGCTGTGGAGGACTCACTCAAAGAAAATACAAATAGAGGACGCCATCGAATGGAAATGTTTCTAGAACGCCACCCAGAACAAGGACGATGCAGGCCGCAAGACCTGAAACCCGGAAGGGCTTTCAAATTAGATAAGTTTGTTGTGACTGATTACTTTGTGAAACTAAAAGAGGTAATGCTTCGAATCGGTATACCTGATAAAACTCATCTGTTATATTATAACGAAGAGAAAGGTTGTAGACTACGTTGCACCTCCAAGAAGAAGTTCACGCACGGAAAGGAGCTAAACGAGTTCACTTGGTAGCTCCAGAACACGCTGAGACACAGTTGATACACGTGGCATCGCTGTGGTACGTTTTATATTCCTCCCATGATTTTGTTCAAGGGGCAGAGATGGAGACCAGAGTGGGAAGACAATCTTCCTCCGTGTAGGAAAGATGCGATGACGGCGAAGGGGAGCAAGAGCACCGAAGTATTTACATACTGCATCGGTCATCTTTCCCAGTGTAAGTAGGCTGTTTAGGTTTTTTAATTGGTAACGCCACCTCTGTATAAAAATCACTGGCTGTGCTGTGTGCAGTCTGTGTCTAGTTTGCATTGTTGTCTGCCATTGTAGTGTTGGGTAGCGGCGGCTGGATGTGAACAGCGCGTAGCGTTGCGCAGTTGGAGGTGAGCCGCCAGCAGTGGTGGATGTGGGGAGAGAGATGGCGGAGTTTTGAAATTTGTCATGAACTGCTATATATATTATGACTATTAAGGTAAATACATTGTTTGTTCTCTATTAAAATCTTTCATTTGCTAACTATGCCTATCAGTAGTTAGTGCCTTCCGTAGTTTGAATCTTTTATTTAGCTGGCAGTAGTGGCGCTCGCTGTATTGCAGTAGTTCGAGTAACCAAGATTTTTGTGACGTAAGCGATTTGTGAAATGCATAGATTAATATTAGACAGGACCATTCTTTTGTAGGGATTATTGAAAGTCAGATTGCGTTGCGCTAAAAAATATTGTGTGTCAGTTAAAGCACAGTCGTGTATAGTTGTTATAAAAAGGGGACGTTTCATATGTCAACCCTTAGCCGAGGATACCTCACTGGAATCTTCTGATTTTTTCTTGTAGTTTGTGTAATTAGTGTAGCTTTTGTTTATTGCTAGCGCGTAATTGTAGAGAAAATCTCCTTTGTAGTTGCAGTCTTTCATTGTTGTACAGTAAAACAGTTGTGGCATGCATGTAGATTTGCACCAAGTATTTCGCAGCTGCAATTAACTAGATATTATTTTCAGTACTATGTTAATGTGTTCTCTTATTTTTGCTCTTCAAATTGTGCTTTTCTGTGTTATCGTGTGAAATATTGTCACAATTATGGCCTGTGAAAAACGTAATACTAGGCTCCAAAGTAAACTGAGAAATGACAGTGAAGACGAAAGCAGTGTGTTAGCGCCACCGTGTAATGAATTAACTAATGTTCACAATAGTAATTTGGTAATTGTGCATAGGGAAATGGAGCGGGCTGCAAATAATGGTGTAGGCAGTGAAACAATTAGTGAACAGGGAAGCATTATCGATCGACTGGTCGGCAACAGCTCGCCTCAGGAATCCGAAATGACAGGACACAATCTCGCAAATACTGTAGATTCAGGTTTTGGGTCCTCACCGTTTTCTCAAATGAGTCAAGACACATTTTCTGCTTGTCAAAATGTGAATGTTGCCGGTGAAAATGCACTGCAAGAAAGCATAGAGAAACAAATTCCAGACACTAATACATTCTATTGCAATTAATGCAACAAATGGAACAAAATCAGAGACAAATGGGACAAAATCTTCAAAAGTTAGACACCATGGAACAAAATCTTAAAAAATTAGACGTAATGGAACAAAATCTTCACAACACGCTTGAACAAACACGTGAAGATTTGACTACTGAGTTACATAAAATCAAATCGAAATGTCAAAAAGTCTGTAACGACGTAAAAACACAAATTTCTGAGCATTTTCAACCTATATTTTCGCGGCATGGAAATGCATTACAGAATCACGAAGCAGCCATAAAAGAACTGCAAATTATTGTTCATGAAAATCATGAGACCTTGCAAGCTAAAATTGACTCAGTTGCATCTACCGATTCGGTTACGCAACTTGCAAAACTCAGGAAAACTTAAAGGACACAGTAGAAAGACAGATGGAGGAAATTAGTACATTATCAGAGAAAGTAGTTGAACTTTCGGATCAGGTCACTAACTTATCTACAAAGGTAGATGATGATCTGAATGACACAAGACCTGTAGCCTTCACTGACACAGAAGAGTATGAACAAATTAGAAAATTCAGACAAAATCAAAATCAAATCAATACACAGTACAAAAGAGAAATCCGGGAAGTACAAGATCAGTTGACGCAGGTAATACAAGAATTACATATTTCAGAGGACACTCACGCTTCAGTATGGGAAGAGGGACATAGAAATACGGAACAACCACAAAATAATAACACAGGACACTTCGGAAATTATGAAAGAAATTGGCAAGGCGCATTGGATTTTGAGATGGAACCGCCGACACGACGTAACAATGACCGATATGCTACTCGCCGACACGATGATTACTACACATAAATTCAAAACATTTAAGAATTCTGGCAACGACATTCATCCACAAGCATGGCTCCATCAATTCTCTCATTGTTTTCCTCCCAACTGGTCGTTAGAACACAGATTAGAATTTATGTGTGGCTACTTGGAGAATGAACCAGCTGTAAGAATGCGATCGGTCATTCACGATTGTCACAGTGAAGGAGATTTTTATCATGCCTTCCTCTCAGCATATTGGTCTCAAGCTACACAAGACCGAGTAAAACATAGCATCATAATGATGAAACATTTCGAACAATCTGAATTTTCCAGTCTTGTGAAATATTTTGAAGAAATGTTGCACAAGAATCAGTACCTGTCAAACCCATACAGCCCCTCAGAACTCATCCGCATTTGCTTAATCAAATTGCCTGAACATTTACGACATATTATTTTGGCAGGACGTTGCAAAGATGACATTGAAGCTTTTCAGGGACTCCCACAAGAATTAGAAATTGACACAGACAGTCGCCGGATGCGAAAACAGGAAAACAATCACTACAGGTCACATACGCCACAATTCCGTGACGACAGAAACAATAACTGGACACGACAAGGCTATTCTTACAACGCAAATCGTGACCAAAACAGACACCACCCATATGACAACCACTGGCAGAGTAATAATAATTACAGAGAAAGATCGCATTTCCGTAGTAATGAATATGACAGAGGTTACCTTAGAAACAGACAATATGGGAACCAAAACAATTATTATCAAGGGAGACAGAATAACTTCAGACACAACAGTTCAGCACGCAGGTACGATTCAGGAAGAAATTCTCCACCACATGACCGACAAGAAAGAAACTACAGGAACTACCGACATGACGACAGATGATATAATCATAACGACAGACGTGAATTTCATCAGAACTGGCGGGATTCTAACAGAGCTGGGCCCTCTCGGCAAGGCGAATTTGTAGAAGTTAGGTCTCCTAATCCCAATAACGACGCGCGCCAACAAAGGGACAGACAATGACTCGCACAGCAGGCAGCCGCGTGCGCCCGCTGGCTCCGAGAAAAATAACATAAGACGTTAGCCTTGAGAAAAATTTTAGCATTCTTTACCGATGTATACAACATGATAATTGCTTTGAAGTTGAAACTCTGCGTACTAGGAAGAGTAAAGGTTTACACCACATTTCACATGTAAAACCGGTTATTGAAAGATAATCTGCTTTTTAACTTAGTCTTTGCCATAAAACTTTTCACTTCACATTTCTAGTATGCTTTGTCAGACTTAAGAAACTGTCAACATGCAACAATGTTTGAAGTTAAATATTCAGTCTAGAACCTAGGGAACATTTTTAAACAGAAATTACGAATGCACTGTTATAGTGAACAGACATCACAGTGTTATTGTGTGTGTACATTCTTGCTTGTTAGTTGCACGATTACGTAACGACTATAAGGCTCACATACTTAGAACATTTACCAGTACTGCTAATGAGATTTTAATGCAACATTTTGGTTTACTTGAAATTTGGTGTATCATGAGGTAAGTACATTGGCTTCTGCAGAACTTAGCTTTCGGAGGATGATAACTACGACACTTCTACAGACATTATCTTACAGCAAGACGCACATTTAGCGCTACAGGACACGTATTTGAGTGATTAATTTCGCACTTAAAACATGCATTTTTTAAGATATTTGAAGTACAATGATACAAGGGTTTTCCGTGATATATTTCATTTCATTGCTGTAATCTGTAACACCTGAGGGTATAATTACATTAATCCTCAGGGGGGTACACGCTTACTTTGTGTACCATGTGTTTGGCAAGCACAAGGAGCCCTAGCTAATATGGTATTTGCTTATACAACTTTACACATCGGTACCATATTTCTCTAACACATAAATTACACAGCTATCTGATTATTTAACAGAGAAACAAACATTTTTTTATTACATGAGTGACAGATGTTTACACAGTTACACAGTTGGATAACTTCACACTTATGAAACTGTATTTTGTCTGTACTTTGTAAACTGTTGATATTTTTTCGGAACCATTGTGATACTATGAGAGCTTTGAATGATGTATTTGGTATGGGATCATGATTTTTAAAGTATGTTTGAGGCAGATGACACTTTTGACATGAGCAGAGAATTTTTTTTTAGGTTTTGACACTATTGGAGGAAGCTACGACGATTTTGAGATTTGGCTGAGGTTTTATGATGTTATTATTACGATGATGATGTGTATTATGCTGTTGCCATATGTTTATGATCAATAAGCTGATGCTATATGAGTTATTTGATGATGCTACGTATCTGTTACGATGAAATATTGAAGAAGTGTCGACGAATATTTATATGTGTAATAAGGTAAGGAGTAATGAATAGTGGTTAGGGACTCTGATTTGTGAAAAAGGTTGTTGGAAACCAAGAATCGTACTTTAAGAGTTATGAAATGTGTGTAAATGTGTGAATGTATCACAATGCAGGTGAAAATTTTATGCACACTGTTATATTCATAGGATTTTGTTTCTACACATTTGTAACACAAATTTTCGACCTGTGAAATTTTTATATGAGACTGCCACTGTAGCGGAAACTGCTGTCGTAAATATTTCCATAAGAAAGTTAAGTGCACGTAATGCGTCGTGGGCACCCAGCTGTGTCAGACGCCTGGAGAAAAAGCCATTAGTGTGTGTGCCATTTCAGAGGCACAGGTAGAAAAGACAAAAAAAAAAGGGAGGACATTATCCTCGCTATTGACATTGCTTTGTAGAAAGCACCGCAAATACGACACGCTCATTACTTGGAAAGATACTTACATCTGCACACCTGATTATGACAAGCGTCTTTCTCGAGAATTGAGAGAATTTTTATTGCCTTATGAAATGCCATATGGCTAGTGAATGATGTTTCATGCCATCCTTTGTACATATTTGCTCATTTTCCTTAATATCTAGTTTCTAGCTGCACTGCAGCATTGGTTAAAATAAAATTTAATATATGTACTAATATAGTTATTTTATGCCTACAGATCCAGTCAATAAGAAATTTATGATCGACTTCCAAGAAAACGAGGGCACCTAAATAGACTTTTCCCTTCACAGGAATTGCATAAATAATTTCTTTACGATTTGGTAACTTATCTGCTAGTGTAAGTTCTCGTGATGCATCACTCTAGTGTTAAGATGTGACATAGGTATTAGACATGGCCATTTTTAGTGTAC
Source organism: Schistocerca piceifrons (assembly GCF_021461385.2). Classification (NCBI taxonomy): domain Eukaryota; kingdom Metazoa; phylum Arthropoda; class Insecta; order Orthoptera; family Acrididae; genus Schistocerca; species Schistocerca piceifrons. The sequence continues at coordinate 644,496,656 of NC_060139.1, forward strand.
TATTTTTTCTGCTTGAGCTTTGTCATGCTTAGGTATACGTTATAGCATTTACTGCTGCTGTTTGCCAGGCATAGTGTTACTGAATTTGAATTTGTGTTACTCTGCTAAGCCAGATTTATTTTTCTTGTTTGCTGCGCATTGACTCATATTAGTTGTAATGTGAATTGCTTGGTAATTTAGATTTACTGTAGCTTGCTTTGCACATTTCCATTTTTTTCATTGTTGTTTGCGTTAATTGTTTTGTGCTGCTGCATTGCCTCGTCCCTTAGTTTAGCATCTGAGCTCAGTAGATTTAAGTTAGCTTAAGAGGGGGTAGAGTATATAAGAAACTGACTAAGGACAATAGGAAAAAAATGCATTGAGAAGTCATACGAAAAAAGTACAGAAAGCAGGTATAGATAGGACTTTTTGGAAATAATGAGGAACGAAGGGAGATCTCCGAGAAGTAAAGAAAGTTTTTTTTTTGCAAAATACTGCAGTAAAACAAACCCTGCCCTTTCCTCTTGTGTCATCCCTCTATGTGTTTGTGTACCCTTGTGTATTTGTGTTTTTCCCATCTTTATGTGTTTAGCTAACAAGATTTATGTTGTAGAATTTTTCAAATACTATGTTATTTTCTTCGTAAAGGTGTTTAGACATTATTTATTCTGTTTTGTTTTAATGCTCATGTGTGAAGTTGATGTTTCGAAAGTTATTCTGATCTTTTATGTATGTACTCATGTCATAATTCCTGTAACACTGACGTATATGTTATTTCGATTCTTTTGTAAAGCCTGTACTACAAATGTTCTCTGTATTGTTATGTTCTTTAATGATGTATTTTGTACCTTTGTTATTGTATTTTTATGTTATCAAATTGTAATTGTTACCAGTTCTTCAAATTAAGTATCATTTCACTGCACATTCTGTTGGTCATAGTATATGGACAATATGTGTGTTAATAATGCAGCAAGGGACTGGATAACAGCATTGCTGGTTCTAAGGACAATTCCAAAAACTTTGTGGGTGCCCAAGTGGTGGTTATGGACTTGCTATATTATCCGCAAGACTCTTCAATGGTGATTGTGCACCTGCACAGTCACAACAGATGGCTGCTGGCCGTCTCTACAAGGACTACAGTGGGTCTACACCTTTGATGATTCATCAGTACCATTATTTCTACAAGGACTGTAGTGGGTCTGCACCTTTGGGGGCCCACCTACACCATACTCTCTACCAGGACTACAGTGGGTCCACTCTGTGATGACCTACCTACCAATATTCTTCAAAACTTCGACTGACTCTGCTGTGGGTTTGCTCTGTTGTGGCCCATTACCTGTCAGCATGTCAAGAGTCAGCACTGTCTTTCCATTGGGAGGACAACGCTACTTCTTCAGGACTGCATGGAAATCCACAACTTCCGTGTGCATTTTCTTTTACTGCTCAGACTTTGAGAAAAACACTGTTATTTTACTGTGATGAACGATTAGGACTGTCTTTATGGACTGTGAGAAAATTTTAGCTTTTGACCAACATTGTATCAATAAGCGTGTGTATTTGATATCTTTGTTATTGTAATTATGAAAAATTTTATCAAATCATTATTGGCCACTGCCCAAAACAATTTGTAAAATTTTTTGTGGGGAGCATGGAGGCTATGTAAGTAGGCTTTTAGGTTTTTTTATTGGTAACGCCACCTCTGTATAAAAATCACTGGCTGTGCTGTTTGCAGTCTGTGTCTAGTTTGCATTGTTGTCTGCCATTGTAGTGTTGGGCAGCGTCAGCTGGATGTGAACAGCGTGTAGCGTTGCGCAGTTGGAGGTGAGCCGCCAGCAGTGGTGGATGTGGGGAGAGAGATGGCGGAGTTTTGAAATTTGTCATGAACTGCTATATATATTATGACTCTTAAGGTCAATACATTGTTTGTTCTCTATTAAAATCTTTCATTTGCTAACTATGCCTATCAGTAGTTAGTGCCTTCTGTACTTTGAATCTTTTATTTAGCTGGCAGTAGTGGCGCTCGCTGTATTGCAGTAGTTCAAGTAACCAAGATTTTTGTGAGGTAAGCGATTTGTGAAATGCATAGATTAATATTAGACAGGGCCATTCTTTTTTAGGGATTATTGAAAGTCAGATTGCGTTGCGCTAAAAATATTGTGTGTCAGTTAAAGCACAGTCGTGTATAGTTGTTATAAAAAGGGGACGTTTCACCAGCACAACACCAATGTAACTAAAACATAACTTATTTTTGAGGATTTTCTCAGCATCTTGATATTGGTGTTGTTTCTGCAGCGGAAAGACTAACTATTACTCTGTTTTGTCTCCCGAGTAATACCACCCTCGATTTGCAACCATCGGATAAATTAGTCCTTAAATCCTTTGAAACGTTACGGGATAATAATGTGCAACAGTACTATCTAATCCGGAACATAAAACAGGTAGAGCTACAGTTGAGAAAATATTTTCTAGCGTTTGGGATAGACTCATGACTGCTGCGAACTTGCTACCTGGACCAAAACAACAATATATGCTCCTCAACTTTGTCCGAGAGCTCACCGAACATTTTTGAGAATAATTTTTCGCCGTACACACCTCCTGCAGCGACACGTCAATTACCGAATACAAATATGGAGACTCCCCGTTCTTCAAATTCTTGTGCTTCAAATGTTTCCCCAAGAGAAATACTGTCCACGGCTAGAATGAAACAGTAAGAAACGTCTAGCCTTGAATTTCAGGAGTCTGGTAGTTGTGAAGTCACTACGCGCAAGCAACAAGAGTAAAAAGACATTCGTGGCAAGTAGGTCTACAAAGCAGTCAATCGCGAGCAAACGAGCAGAGTATCTCCACGAATGTCTCTCAGCCAAGCACAAGTTCTATAAAATTCATCTGTCAGCTGTTAAGTTGTTTTATTTGCAAAGAAGATCATGTACGTGATATGAGGCATTTTGTTCAGTGCAGCAGTTATGTTTATGAAGTGTGTGTTATACTAACAAAGAATGTTACAGACAGTTTCATTTGCCAAAAGTATGCAAATTACTTCCTTTTCAAATTCGAATTTGATTGTAGCACATAAAAATGCTATTCAGTATTTTATGAATATTATAACAATACATCGTGTATGTATTAAAGAGATTTACATAAATTAAAAAACGCCCAGGTCATTGCGGCTAACAGATTATTTCAGTAATGTGATGTGGCCTTTTGGTAGCACCTTGTCCCTAATGATGCCGTTGCGCGGAATTATAGTTACACCACATCAAAATTATATTATCCTTCCGGCAAGGTCAATTAAATGACCAGAGAAGTCTACTAGTATCAAAGATAGGCCTTAATTTGAGGAAGAAATTTCTGAGAATGTACGTTTGGGGTACTGCATTGTATGGCAGCGAAACGTGGACTGTGGGAAAACCGGAACAGAAGACAATCGAAGCATCTGAGAAATGCTGCTAAAGACGAATGTTGAAAATTAGATGGACTGATTAGGTAAGGAATGAGGAGGTTCTGCGCAAAATCGGAGAGGAAAGGAAATGTGGAAAACATTGACTAGGAGAAGGGACAGGATGACAGGACATCTGTTAAGATATCAGAGAATGATTTCCACGGTACAAGAGGGAGCCGTAGAGAGCAAACTGTAGAGGAAGACAGAGATTGGAATACATCCAGCAAATAATTGAGGACGTAGTTTGCAAGTGCTACTCTGAGATGAAGAGGTTGGAACGGGAGAGGAATTCGTGGTAGGCCGCATCAAACCAGTCGGAAGACTGATGACTCAAAAAAAAAAAAAAAAAAAAAAAAAATATTATGCACGAAAAGTAATACATTACAGTGTAAAACATTTATGCCCTCCAAAAATAGTTGTAAACCGTAGTAAGTCCTTAGCCCTTAGCCGGGCTACCTACCTTAGGCTATAAGTCAATCTATAAGGACAGTTTTGCGTTTAGTTCGGTGTTTCATTGTTCCATATTTCTATGAACAGTGGTAAAATATGTTTTCGTAAACGATTTGTTATAAAATAAATCAGTTATTGGAACACGTCTTGCTCGGGGGGTCGCATTGCAGGAGTAACTTCAGTTTAAATGTTGCAACCAGAATTTGCAGCATGGTGGATAAGTATACGAGGGTTGCCCAGAAAGTACTGAAACGCGTTTTTTTCTTCAACAGTTCATTACTGAATATAATGAGAATTACACACACGAGAGAATGTGATTATATCTACACACCCTATTTTGCTACGTAATCTCCATCCCGTTCTACGGCTTTCCTCCAGCGCGAAACAAGGGCGTGTGCGTCCTGTCGGTACCAATCCTTCCCCTTGTGGCGGAGCCAGTGCTTTTCTGTGTGAATCCCCTCCTCATCGTCCTCAAAATGTCTTTTACGAATGGCATCCTTTAATGGCCCAAACAAGTGGAAGACCGACTAGGCTAGGTCAGGTGTGTCCGGTGTGACAGCCGTGGATATTCTCCCCGACCTCTGGAAATCGTGGAGCTCCGCCGAAACGTTGAGCGTCCTGTGCAGTACTGCCAACTTAGTTTTCATACCAGTCATCTGCTGCGGTAAAAATATCATACTGAACTGGCGCATTGAAAAGATGCTCACTTGATGTGTGATACAAAATGGCTACAAAAACAACACAAACATACACAGCTCACGTACAATACTCCCACCACAATTTCTAGAATGCATTTCAGTAACTTTGCTTCGAAACTAACAGTAGAACGCTATCCGCGCGGAGTGGCCACGCGGTTATGGGTACCATGTTACGGATTGCGGGGCCACTCCCACCTGATGTTCGATTTCTCCCTCGGGCCTAGATGTGTGTGTTGTTCTTGTAAACTAATTTTTACCGACTCGCCTAGGACGCTTGAGCTCACCTCAGTTTGTAATTAACACACTACGTGTTGACGTTGTTTCTGTTTTCGTAGCTATGTGGCTTGAACGGGATTGCCACAAAATCATCGTTGCTTGTCGCCTGGTTCATTTCACACGTATTTCGTGTTGATAATTGTGGTTGTTGTGAAGCGAATCATTGTTATTTTGGTCCTGCTTTGTAAAAGAGATGAAAAATGTTCTAAAAACGATAAAATAATTTTTAGTAAATATACCAAATATTTTCGCAATCTTGGAAATAGACTAAAGTAAATAAAACAAGTAGCAGAGTTCATGTCTGAGTTATAGAGGTTCCTTTATATAAAAACGTAGGCCTAAGAAAAGGGAAATTTAATTTTCATTAAAATTAAGTGGCAAAGGCCTTGCTGCAGTGGATACACCTGTTCCCGTGAGATCACCGAAGTTAAGCGCTGTCGGAGGTGGTCGGCACTTGGATGGGTGACCATCCGGGCCGCCATGAGCTGTTGCCATTTTTCGGGGTGCATTCAGCCTCTTGATGCCAATTGAGGAGCTACTCGACAGAATAGTAGCGGCTTCGGTCAAGAATACCATAATAACGGCCGGGAGAGCGGTGTGCTGACCCCACGCCCCTCCTATCCCATCCTCCACTGAGGATGACACGGCGGTCGGATGATCCCGGTACGCCACTTGTGGCCTGAAGACGGTGTGAGTGAAAATTAAGTAATTCCTTGTTTAAGGTTAATTCTGAATTGAATAGAACACACACAGTTATACGATAAATACACGACGAATACATGGAAAAGCTGAAAACTGTTTTCAATAAACGATCGATAATTAAATAAACAATATCCAATAAGAAAGTCTGAGAAATTCGGAAAAAGATGTACTTCTTTAGAAATTGACGATAAAGTGAGACTTCGCTTAACGAGCATAATTCGCTTCTGAGTCTTAATGTGGGTTGTGAAACACTTGCTATGCGAAACATTTTTCTGTAGGAATTGATATACAAAACAAGATAATGCATTACATTTCGAAAAAATATTAAAACAGTTTATAAAATAGTAATCTAATGGTTTAATGTTCAAATGTGTGTGAAATCTTATGAGACTTAACTGCTAAGATCATCAGTCCCTAAGCTTACACGCTAATTAACCTCAATTATCCTAACGACAAACACACACCACCATGCCCGAGGGAGGACTCGAACCTCCGCCGGGACCAGCCGCACAGTCCATGACTGCAGCGCCCTAGAACGCTCGGCCAATCCCGCGCAGCCTAATGGTTTAATGCTGAACGTCTTCGCGTGCAAAGAAGTTGTCTAAAGACATTTGTTTTTGTTTACTTCTCAAAATGTGTGCCAAACACAGAAAACGGCTAGTTGAATGATACATCTCACAACATATTGTTTATGGGCAGCTTTACTAAATTTACGTAGGTTAACGATGACAGATCTAAAAAGGAATTCATAAATAAATATTTCAAGGTCATGAATTAACATGAGTCTTCGAAGTTAGAAGAGCTAGCAACAACGTCACAGAGAATTTGCGACATCGTCGAGGCTGGAGCGTACGTAACGGGACATAAACAAGAACACGAAGTCTGTCTCTAACAGCACAGCTGGATATTGCATTGTCGGCGGCATTGTCATTGGTCGGAGCTGCTACTGTACAAGGGTAACGCTTACAAAATTACGTTGTGTATCTACATCTACATTTATACTCCGCAAACCACCCAACGGTGTGTGGCGGAGGGCACTTTACGTGCCACTGTCATTACCTCCCTTTTCTGTTCCAGTCGCGTGTGATTCGCGGCAAGAACGACTGCCTGAAAGCCTCCGTGCCCGCTCGAATCTCTCTAATTTTACATTCGTGATCTCCTCGGGAGGTATAAGTAGGGGGAAGCAAAATATTTGATACCTCATCCAGAAACGCACCCTCTCGAAACCTGGCGAGCATGCTACACCGCGATGCAGAGAGCCTCTCTTGCAGAGTCTGCCACTTGAGTTTGCTAAACATCTCCGTAACGCTATCACGGTTACCAAATAACCCTGTGATGAAACGCGCCGCTCTTCTGTGGATCTTCTCTATCTCCTCCGTCAACCCGATCTGGTACGGATCCCACACTGATGAGCAATACTCAAGTATAGGTCGATCGAGTGTTTTGTAAGCCACCTCCTTTGTTGATGGACTACATATTCTAAGGACTCTCCCAATGAATCTCAACCTGGTACCCGCCTTACCAACAATTAATTTTATATGATCATTCAATTTCTAATCGTTCCGCATGCATACTCCCAGATAATTTACAGAAGTAACTGCTACCAGTGATGTTCCGCTATCATATAATCATACAATAAAGGATCCTTCTTTCTATGTATTCGCAATACATTACATTTGTCTATGTTAAGCGTCAGTTGCCACTCCCTGCACCAACTGCCTATCCGCTGCAGATCTTCCTGCATTTCGCTACAATTTTCTAATGCTGCAACTTCTCTGTATACTACAGTATCATCCGCGAAAAGCCGCATGGAACTTCCGACACTATCTACTAGGTCATTTATATATACTGTGAAAAGCAATGGTCCCATATCACTCCCCTGTGGCACACCAGAGGTTACTTTAACGTCTGTAGACGTCTCTCCATTGATAACAACATGCTGTGTTCTGTTTGCTAAAAACTCTTGAATCCAGCCACACAGCTGGTCTGCTATTCCGTAGGCTCTTACCTTGTTTATCAGGCGACAGTGCGGAACTGTATCGAACGCCTTCCGGAAGTCAAGGAAAATAGCATCTACCTGGGAGCCTGTATCTAATATTTTCTGGTTCTTGTGAACAAATAAAGCGAGTTGGGTCTCACACGATCGCTGTTTCCGGAATACATGTTGATTCCTGCAGAGTAGATTCTGGGTTTCCAAAAACGATATGATACGCGAGAAAAAAACATGTTTTAAAATTCTACAACAGATAGACGTCAGAGATATAGGTCTATAGTTTTGCGCATCTGCTTGACGACCCTTCTTGAAGACTGGGACTACCTGTGCTCTTTTCCAATCATTTGGAACCTTCCGTTCCTCTAGAGACTTGCGGTACACGGCTTTTAGAAGGGGGGCAAGTACTTTCGCGTACTCTGTGTAGAATCGAATTGGTATCCCGTCAGGTCCAGTGGACTTTCCTCTGTTGAGTGATTCCAGTTGCTTTTCTATTCCTTGGACACTTATTTCGATGTCAGCCATTTTTTCGTTTGTGGGAGGATTTAGAGAAGGAACTGCAGTGCGGTCTTCCTCTGTGAAACAACTTTGGAAAAAGGTGTTTAGTATTTCAGCTTTACGCGTGTCATCCTCTGTTTCAATGCCATCATCATCCCGAAGTGTCTGGATATGCTGTTTCGAGCCACTTACTGATTTAACGTAAGACCAGAACTTCCTAGGATTTTCTGTCAAGTCGGTACATAGAATTTTACTTTCGAATTGACCCGTTATGCGAATCACTCTTTGTAGAAGGTGCTCGTTAAGCGAATTTTGACTGTGCTTTTGTCGTAGCAATAATGCTGCTGTAAACATTAGTCTATTTATTCTTACAAATATTCTGTTATACGATTGTATTTCTTTCCCAAGGAGAGTAAGCCATACCATCACGGGTAAAGTCAATAACAATAATGATGCGATTCAGTTGTTATACGCAAATGCACAGCGCTTTATCGGCACATCTGCAATATGATGATGTCTCTCATTTGTATAATTTAAAATCATGATCAATGCTTATCAGGAGTTTATTGTTTTAAGAGTTTCTATTCGTCGGGCGACACCAGCGAAATCTGTCACTGGCGCACTGTAGGGTTGCAGTCTTATACTCAATAAAAATACAGTTTCAATGAGAAGGCTGTGCCTGTTTATATATTACTAACTTGTAAAATAGTGATTCTGTTTTACAAACACAATTAATCAAATTAATGTCTAATTGAAACCTATTTCTCTTCTTAGTTTTTATGTTCATTACTGAAGAAAACGCTAAATCATGTAGGTAGGAAGTAGTAATTTCAAAACTTCCCTTGACAGCTGTGGATATTCTCCATTTGTCTTCACCCAGAAGCCGTCACTCTTTTGCGAATTAAATTCCATTTTAAACATGCCGTCAGCAGCACAATCTATAAGTGTTTCTTTCGTCCTCATGCTCAGAGAAACCAGCCCTGCTCACATATCTAAAAAAAGGATTTAGTATCCCTCTGTACACGTTGTCAGCTTCAGAGTTCAGTGCCGGAAAGTAGCTTAATAGCTTCCCTGCGAAATTATGCAAGCTATCTACCGCCGAGTGGCTCATTGCAATTTCGCCGACAATCTCCTGAAGCAAGGGAAAGACTCGAATATGATCTTTTCTAAAGAAGTTGACACAAACGAAGTTTTCCGAGGAATCCTTTGATTTTATCCTTGGTCGTCATAATGTTTTCTTCACTCCCTTGGTGACTCTTGTTTAAAATGTTGAGTTGGTTGGAAAGATCAACGTGAAATAGCCAAATAGGGTTACAAAAATAATTAGCATATCCAGATTTAGAACCTTGCAAGAATGTTAAAAATTCAGCTTTTAGATTCATAACTAGTACCAATACCTTTCCTGTGGAAAGCCACCTGATCTCTGTGTGATTAAAGAGATTTTGATGGAGCGAACCAATGTCAATCCTAAATAATTGTAAATAGCCAGGTTTGCAAAGCCTTACGTCTAATAGAATTCACAAATTTGATAACATCTTTAAGTACATCATTTAAATCAGAAATTAAAACAGTGACTGCAAGATCTTGTTGATATAAAAAGCAGTGTGTCAATGAAATATTTGGCATTATTGATTTCAGTTTCCCAACGAGCCTCAGTCATTGCTTTAGCACTTTACTACAAAAGGTGATACATTTGGTCGTAGATGAGAGTGCTTTCTAAAAGCATGTCGTACGAACACTGGGTAATAGTGTTCGCAAGAAGTGGTTTACAATATAAAACGTCTTACGTGATACTTACAGCTGCTTCAGAGTTCAAAAATACCATAAATTGCGGACAGTCTGAAACATCAGTATATACATCAAACTGCAAAGGAAAATGTGGACTCTTCTTTAATTTTTCGACAAATTATGCTCTATTGTCAACGGACACATCGCTTATTCTTTGTTCAGTTGTAGTATCACAAAGTGGTATGCTTTTTAGCTTGTTTGCCTCCTGATTACCTCACATAATTTAAGCCATATACAGGACTGCCTTAGCGACTCATTATGTGACTCGGCAGTTAGCCGAAGACTTTTTCTCGTTGACGCCTAGAATCAGTTAAAGAAATCGCCAGTAGCATAGTAATATTGTTAATCAAAAAATGACAATACTAGTTTATTACCTGAATCACAGTAGTTTGTCGTTGGTTGAGGGTATTCAATTTCCTTTCGAAGAAATCCAACGTTTATGAGCGTTCTTGATTGTTTATTTGAGAGATGACGCGTAAGATTTGATGGTTTCATATTTTCACGTGACAACAGTTTACTGCGAATTACACATAGAGGTTTATTGTTCACTGCAGTAAAACCATACTTCAAATAAGTGTCGCCACATAGTCTTATTTTTTTCGATTCTGTTTCGCTGCCACTAGTACCGGATGTAGAGGGCTCTGCAGCTCTTTTGAGAAACTTTTTCATTTTTTGCTCGTTCAGAACGAAGCAGAAAGAATAATCACGTCCGTACTGGCTGGGGTATTCGGACAGCTGACTAAAGCGAGCAAAAAGGGACGTCTATGCGACCACTGACCCCTCTCGCCGACATGCGTCAAATGCGGCAAAGAATACATTACTTCCCACAGAGCGCTGCAGCTACCTTGTACGCGCATTTGATTTCTCGATTGTACAGTATTAACAGGAAGAATATTAAATATGTTGCGTTTGAAGTCACCGATATAATTTCATAACGGTTCATGAGGGTCACCAGAATTTTTTACTTTGAATGGGATCGTGTACTCAAAACGGATGAAAAATACTGTTTAATGAATGTAAATTCATAAAACTGCGACCACTCACTTTTTTGAGTAATTGTTTATTATACCATGATCCGGTTTTCGAACCTTTTCAGGTTATTCTTCAGATGATTTCTGGAAGTTACGTCATTATTTGTAGAATAATACTGGGTGCTGGCTTGCGACAGTAAGGGCGACTTTTTTCGTTAAGTGTCCATCTGTCTGCTTCCATTTTGATGGCCAGTTGGTATACCACTTAACACACTTTCACACAATCTGTGTAAACAGTACCGGGTTCTAAAACATCCCTAATGGATAAGCTCAATCTTAAACTGCTCTACTGTGCTACAATATTACGATGAGGCGACAAAAGTCATGTTACAGCGGTATGCATGTATACAGATGGCGGTAGTATCGCGTACACAAGATAAAAAATGGTAATGCTTTGGCGGAGCTTTCATGTTACTCAGGTAACCCGTGTGAAGAGGTTTCCGACGTAATTTTGGCCGCACGTCGGGAATTAACAGACTCTGAATGTGGAATGGTAACGGGAGATAGTTAGGGAATTCAATGATGCGAGAATGCGCTAAGAATACCAAATTTAAGACATTATATCTTACCACGGACAACGCAGTGGCTGACGGCTTTCACTTAACTACCGAGATCAGCGGCGTTTTCGCAGAGTTGTCAGTGCTAACAGACAAGCAATACTGCTTGTAATAACCGTAGAAATCAATGTGGGACGTACGACTAACGTATCCCTTACGACAGTGGAACGAAATTTGGTGGTAATGGGCTATGGCAGCAGACACCTGACGCTATTGTCTTTTCTATCTGCACACCATCGCCTGCAAGACCTCACCTGGTCTTGTGACCATATTGGTTGGACCATAGACGACTGGAAAAACGTGCCCTGGTCAGATGAGTCCCGATTTTAGTTGGTAATAGCTAATGGTAGGGTTCGACTCAACGAAGCCATGGGCCCAAATTGTCAAGCTGGTGATGGCTCCATAATGGTGTGGGCTGTATTTGCTTGGAATGGACTGGGCCTTCTCGTCCATCTAAACCGATAATTGACCATTTTCAGCCATTCACGGACTTCAAGTACCGAAACAACGATGGAATTTTTATGGACGACAATGTGTCATGTTACCACGCAACAATTGTTCGCAATTGGTTTGAAGAAAATTCTGGAAAATACGAGCGAATGATTTGGCAATCCAGATCGCCCGGCATGAATCCCACCGAACATTACTGAGACATAATCGAGAGGTCAATTCTTGCACAAAATCCTGCACTGGAAGCACTTTCTCAGTTATGAACCGCTATAGAGGACGCATGTCTTAATATTTCGTCATAGGACGTCTAATGACTTGTTGAGATGCCGGCCAGAGTGGACGAGCGGTTCTAGGCGCTACAGTCTGGAGCCGCGCGACCGCTACGGTCGCAGTTTCGAATCCTGCCTCGGGCATGGATGTGTGTGCTGTCCTTAGGTTAGTTAGGCTTAAGTAGTTCTAAGTTCTAGAGGACTGATGACCTTAGAAGTTAAGTCCCATAGTGCTCAGAGCCATTTGAACCAACTTGTTAAGAACATGCAGCATCGAGTTGCTCCACAACGTTGGGCAAAGGATGTCCGACACGATATTAGGAGGTATCCTATAACTTTTGTCTCCTCAATATAGTGTCAAATACTCGAAGGAACAACGAAGCAAGGCATTTCCCGGTCATCAGAGCGGAACATGTAGGGAGCAACGTCGGAGGCGGAAGCCGCAGTATCCGTCAGGCAGGGTTGGCGTCGAGGTTGCCAGATTGTTGACAGGGCGCCGGGAGACACCTGCGTGGAATGGCCCTTGGCCACGGCGCGTCCTGCATCGTAATGCAGGGAGGCGTTCCCGAGGTGTGGCACTGGACGTCGGCCAACTCTCGCTACATTTCCTATGCCTCACACGGCAGAACCGTTCACGTTTCCTCGGTATCTACGTGGAAAAGTTGTCTTTCTATATTTTTATATATGACGTGTGACCATCTAGAGTAGTATGTGAGATACAATAAAAGTAAACAGAGTTTTTTTCTGTTATTAAATCGATGACACTTCCCTTGTTAGCCTATAAGGACGACAAAAAGCGAGGAAACTCTTAGTAAAAGTAAACAGCATCCATAATCACATCATGTTCACGATGGAGGTTGAAAAACAGGGTCTCTTCCTTGACGTCCTCGTACGCGGAAAAGCCATTATGTGTCTCAGCCACCTCTTATACTGAAGATAATCTCACACGGACCGGTATCTTCTTGTTTTCAGCCATCACAACCTGGCCCAAAAGCGCACTGGTTTTAGGATGTTGGTCGGTCACGCGCTAGCCGTCTCCGATGTTGAAAAATTTCTAAAATGACTGAACCAGTAACGAAAAGTTCAAGTGAGAAAGGTTAAAAAAGAAATAAATATCGAAGCATCTTGAGGAAATATATAGAAGCAGATCAGCGCCGGAAGGGAAAGGATTGCCTTTTATCATTCAGCGTTTCAGTCACGGGAATGATAACCGGTTTCTCATGGAATATTACGTCAACTCATTCTTCAAGCTTACAGTTGAAATAAACTAACTCGTAAGGCTTCTGAAAGATAATGTAGAGCTGCGAACTCCCGGTGTTTAGAAACTATCGTCTGAGTGGACAGTGTAGAAACCGTGGGCTCGACAGAACCACGACGCGTGGAACACGAGAGGTTTCTGCCACTATTCTATCCAGAAAAACCGTCGACAGCTGAAGATGCTTTGGAAAAGGATACAAAATTGCATTCAATGACACCTCTATCATCTCGAAGGCTAACGATTTATGGAATAGCTTAACTAAACAAGGTATGGAGATTAAACTATTTGATGATGCCACCATTAGCAGACGGCTATTGTGCAGCTGAGCACAGTGTGGAACTCAGTAACAGTGATAGAGAGCGGCTGCATTAGACGCAACGTAGAAACATTGTCTCATTCGGCGATGGACTCAGCACTGATAAAGCCACAGTCAGTACAACAGGATGAGGGCAACAACCACTTGGCAATGGGCGAGAGGCGCTTGATCGAAAGCTTCTGGACGTAAAACCACTTGACGCAGCTGGAAGACCAACAGGGTTTTATTCAAGTCTTCCACACCATTAACGATGTTACGCTTGGCATAACCAAAGAGGAACGTGCGTGTCTAATAAATAAATGACGTGGTTATCGAATGTGACGTTTCATGCTTCCAGTTTCTCCGAAAATCTTAGTTGTAATGGCTGAAAATAATGGGCCACTACAAGTATTAAGCACTCAGCGAAATCTTCATTTGAATGAGATATTGTAAATGAGTACACACAAACGTAAAAACTTACGAATGCTTACGTTATGATTTCTCGAGTAGCCAATAGATGTAGCGTGCATAAGCTTATCGCACAGTACTGCGCTGCAGAGGCTATGTTTAAAGCAGCATTTACTTAAAAAAGACACCAATCACGATATCACCACACTGGTGGTGTTTACACACTGCTTTAGAAACGTGTAGCGGAAGGCGATGAGAGTAAGTAAATCACAAAGTAAATAATGAGTACAGTATGAGGAACACATTCAGCAGCACAAACTTCACCTGTAATGAGTTTTGATTTCTCGCGCTAGTGTTTTTTGTGGTTGCTGGATAGTTTTTTCGTGATTTGACCTAATAATCTAGAAACCTGTTAGTAACAAGTAGACATTAATCAGATAATTATTTATGACGGTGTAGTGGTTCCGTAGTCACCTTCACATATGACTATTCTCAGGCTATCTTCACACGCGTTTTGTTTGTCATTGCAAAGGACGCGATACGTGGTAACAGTCATGGTTGCGGCACGCTCTGAAATGTCCCGCTACATCTCACAGAACGTGCTCCCCATCGCGATATGCGACAGCAGCGCTCTCCAGCACCAGTTATCTGGCACATCTGACTCGCTAATCACGGCGTCACTTCACGAAAATGGACACGCAAGAATGGTTGCTTTAACTCTTCTGCCGATCGTCGAAAAAGAGGGAAGGAAATCCCTAATAAGACTGTGAGCTCGTCGATCGAATGAGCAGCGAATTGCTGTTGTAGGAAGACTATATACGCTTCACAATGATTTGAGAAACATAATAGCAGAAGTTATTCGTTGACTCCATTTAATGTACATCATATTTTCGGTTTTAAATAGAATGTAGTTAAAGTATAGTTCCTAATGCCAATTTGCACATGCAAAATCCCGATATTCTTGATGTCGAATTCACTATCGTCACTCTGAAGTAATGTGCTTCAACAAATAGATTTCAAGATCGAGAATCGTTCCTAATTTCATTCGAATAGAAGATGACACTTTTTGGAAGCTTCCAACACTGAAGAAGGTATTTACTGGCAAAATACAAATATGAGGGAGTCCATAAAATCAAGAGATTGGTGTATAACCTTTACACAAAGTTTCATAGGAGCAGACACAATGTGAACCTAATCTTTGCTTTCTGATATAGAGTGCCAATGGTGGCAGTCATGTTAAGATTCTAGTCACTGGGGAAGCATTTCAGACATTGGTTTACGCAACAAAAATTGCAGCAAATACATTATTTTTAGTAAATAACATCGAGCATTTTAGATGGCACGTTACTTGTACTAAATTAATAAGAAAGCCCCAGAGTCTATTAAAAAACAAAAGGTGAAAAATGTGGAATGAGCTAGATGCGAACTTGCTGCCGTTATTTTCATAGTTTACGACGCTATCAACTATGTTACGGCTTCAGCAAATTCGTTATACGGTACACAGTGTTAAAAGACTGTAAAAACGAAAGTAATTTTTGATATTTAACTATGATAAATAGTACCAAAACGACTTACTTTTTGACAAATCATCATTGTACCGTAGCATAGGAACGGTATACTTTGATATCACACGAAAAGGAAGGGCATCGGACCAGCAAGTTCAAAAAATAAGAATTGGCAACTCATGAAAAAGTGGATGATATACTGGACGGGGTAAACGCTGCGGTAAAGAAATAGTTCTTCATAGTTTACCGTCGAGCGGGAGGTGGGGGTGGATCGACAACGCAGTAGCTATGTGTGTCCAAATTCCATACTAAGTAATTCTATTAATTTGTCCATCTGAGCTGGTATGAGCATAATAGGGCATAGCTGACCATGACAATAGTTTATCAACTAAATCTCTGGCTATTCGTTTCCACCAAAGTTCTATGAACCACTCCCTGAGTTCATCATTTTTCAACTGGTCAACTTGAGTACACGGATTTCAGATTGAAAACGTTTACTAGAAACTACCTATAGATCGGCCGGAATATCGAGTGTAGACCCGTGGTCTAGGGGTAGCGTCTTTGATGCATGATCAAAACGTCTTCGGTCCCGGGTTCGATCCCTGCCACTGCCTAAATTTTGATAAATAATCAGCATTGGCGGCCGAAGACTTCCGGCATAAGAAGCCAGCCTCATTCTGCCAACGGCCTTGTCAAAGAGGGCGGAGGAGCGGATAGAGGTTCAGGGCACTCTCTTGTCCTAGGGGTGGGAAATTGCCCCTAAAGGCGGAAGAATCAACAATGATCAACGACTTGAGGATGCAGAAGGCAATGGAAACCACTGCATTAAAGACACGTAACGTGTATCCACAGGACATGTGGCCTGTAATTGAAGAAGTGTCATGATGATCTCTCCATTGTCAAAAGATTCCGGAATAGTCCCCCATTCGGATCTCCGGGAGGGGACTGCCAAGGGGGAGGTTACCATGAGAAAAAGATTGAATAATCAACGAAAGGATAACGTTCTACGAGTCGGGGCGTGGAATGTCAGAAGCTTGAACGTGGTAGGGAAACTAGAAAATCTGAAAAGGGAAATGCAAAGGCTCAATCTAGATATACACTCCTGGAAATGGAAAAAAGAACACATTGACACCGGTGTGTCAGACCCACCATACTTGCTCCGGACACTGCGAGAGGGCTGTACAAGCAATGATCACACGCACGGCACAGCGGACACACCAGGAACCGCGGTGTTGGCCGTCGAATGGCGCTAGCTGCGCAGCATTTGTGCACCGCCGCCGTCAGTGTCAGCCCATTTGCCGTGGCATACGGAGCTCCATCGCAGTCTTTAACACTGGTAGCATGCCGCGACAGCGTGGACGTGAACCGTATGTGCAGTTGACGGACTTTGAGCGAAGGCGTATAGTGGGCATGCGGGAGGTCGGGTGGACGTACCGCCGAATTGCTCAACACGTGGGGCTTGAGGTCTCCACAGTACTTCGATGTTGTCGCCAGTGGTCGGCGGAAGGTGCACGTGCCCGTCGACCTGGGACCGGACCGCAGCGACGCACGGATGCACGCCAAGACCGTAGGATCCTACGCAGTGCCGTAGGGGACCGCACCGCCACTTCCCAGCAAATTAGGGACACTGTTGCTCCTGGGGTATCGGCGAGGACCATTCGCAACCGTCTCCATGAAGCTGGGCTACGGTCCCGCACACCGTTAGGCCGTCTTCCGCTCACGCCCCAACATCGTGCAGCCCGCCTCCAGTGGTGTCGCGACAGGCGTGAATGGAGGGACGAATGGAGACGTGTCGTCTTCAGCGATGAGAGTCGCTTCTGCCTTTGTGCCAATGATGGTCGTATGCGTGTTTGGCGCCGTGCAGGTGAGCGCCGCAATCAGGACTGCATACGACCGAGGCACACAGGGCCAACACCCGGCATCATGGTGTGGGGAGCGATCTCCTACACTGGCCGTACACCACTGGTGATCGTCGAGGGGACACTGAATAGTGCACGGTACATCCAAACCGTCATCGAACCGATCGTTCTACTATTCCTAGACCGGCAAGGGAACTTGCTGTTCCAACAGGACAATGCACGTTCGCATGTATCCCGTGCCACCCAACGTGCTCTAGAAGGTGTAAGTCAACTACCCTGGCCAGCAAGATCTCCGGATCTGTCCCCCATTGAGCATGTTTGGGACTGGATGAAGCGTCGTCTCACGCGGTCTGCACGTCCAGCACGAACGCTGGTCCAACTGAGGCGCCAGGTGGAAATGGCATGGCAAGCCGTTCCACAGGACTACATCCAGCATCTCTACGATCGTCTCCATGGGAAAATAGCAGCCTGCATTGCTGCGAAAGGTGGATTTACACTGTACTAGTGCCGACATTGTGCATGCTCTGTTGCCTGTGTCTATGTGCCTGTGGTTCTGTCAGTGTGATCATGTGATGTATCTGACCCCAGGAATGTGTCAATAAAGTTTCCCCTTCCTGGGACAATGAATTCACGGTGTTCTTATTTCAATTTCCAGGAGTGTAGTAGGGGTCAGTGAAGTGAAGTGGAAGGAAGACAAGGATTTCTGGTCAGATGAGTATCGGGTAATATCAACAGCAGCAGAAAATGGTATAACAGGTGTAGGATTCGTTATGAATAGGAAGGTAGGGCAGAGGGTGTGTTACTGTGAACAGTTCAGTGACCGGGTTGCTCTAATCAGAATCGACAGCAGACCAACACCGACAACGATAGTTCAGGTATACATGCCGACGTCGCAAGCTGAAGATGAACAGGTAGAGAAAGTGTATGGGGATATTGAAAGGGTAATGCAGTATGTAAAGGGGGACGAAAATCTAATAGTCATGGGCGACTGGAATGCAGTTGTAGGGGAAGGAGTAGAAGAAAAGGTTACTGGAGAATATGGGCTTGGGACAAGGAATGAAAGAGGAGAAAGACTAATTGAGTTCTGTAACAAGTTTCAGCTAGTAATAGCGAATACCCCGTTCAAGAATCAGAAGAGAAGGAGGTATACTTGGAAAAGGCCGGGAGATACGGGAAGATTTCAATTAGATTACATCATGGTCAGACAGAGATTCCGAAATCAGATACTGGATTGTAAGGTGTACCCAGGAGCAGATATAGACTCAGATCATAATATAGTAGTGATGAAGAGTAGGCTGAAGTTCAAGACATTAGTCAGGAAGAATCAATACGCAAAGAAGTGGGATACGGAAGTACTAAGGAATTATGAAATATGTTTGAAGTTCTCTAACGCTATAGATACAGCAATAGGGAGTAGCGCAGTAGGCAGTACAGTTGAAGAGGAATGGACATCTCTAAAAAGGGCCATCACAGAAGTTGGGAAGGAAAACATAGGTACAAAGAAGGTAGCTGTGAAGAAACCATGGGTAACAGAAGAAATACTTCAGTTGATTGATGAAAGGAGGAAGTACAAACATGTTCCGGGAAAATCAGGAATACAGAAATACAAGTCGCTGAGAAATGAAATAAATAGGAAGTGCGGGGAACCTAAGACGAAATGGCTGCAGGAAAAATGTGAAGACATCGAAAAAGATATGATTGTCAAAAGGACAAACTCAGCATACAGGAAAGTCAAAACAACCTTTGGTGACATTAAAAGCAACGGTGGTAACATTAAGAGTGCAACGGGAATTCCACTGTTAAATGCAGAGGAGAGAGCAGATAGGTGGAAAGAATACATTGAAAGCCTCTATTAGGGTGAAGATTTGTCTGATGTGATAGAAGAAGAAACAGGAGTCGATTTAGAAGAGATAGGGGATCCAGTATTAGAATCGGAATTTAAAAGAGCTTTGGAGGACTTACGGTCAAATAAGGCAGAAGGGATAGATAACATTCCATCAGAATTTCTAAAATCATTGGGGGAAGTGTCAACAAAACGACTATTCACGTTGGTGTGAAGAATATATGAGTCTGGCGATATACCATCTGACTTTCGGAAAAGCATCATCCACACAATTCCGAAGACGGCAAGAGCTGACAAGTGCGAGAATTATCGCACAATCAGCTTGACAGTTCATGCATCGAAGCTGCTTACAAGAATAATATACAGAAGAATGGAACAGAAAATTGAGAATGCGCTAGGTGACGATCAGTTTGGCTTTAGGAAAAGTAAAGGGACGAGAGAGGCAATTCTGACGTTACGGCTAATAATGGAAGCAAGGCTAAAGAAAAATCAAGACACTTTCATAGGATTTGTCGACCTGGAAAAAGCGTTCGACAATATAAAATGGTGCAAGCTGTTAGAGATTCTGAAAAAAGTAGGGGTAAGCTATGGGGAGAGACGGGTCATATACAATATGTACAACAACCAAGAGGGAATAATAAGGGTGGGCGATCAAGAACGAAGTGCTCGTATTAAGAAGGGTGTAAGACAAGGCTGTAGCCTTCCGCCCCTACTCTTCAATCTGTACATCGAGGAAGCGATGATGGAAATAAAAGAAAGGTTCAGGAGTGGAATTAAAATACAAGGATATCAATGATACGATTGGCTGATGACATTGCTATCCTGAGTGAAAGTGAAGAAGAATTAAATGATCTGCTGAATGCAATGAACAGTCTAATGAGTACACAGTATGGTTTGAGAGTAAATCGGAGAAAGACGAAGGTAATGAGAAGTAGTAGAAATGAGAACAGCGAGAAACTTAACATCGGGATTGATGGTCACGAAGTCGATGAAGTTAAGGAATTCTGCTACCTAGGCAGTAAAATAACCAATGACGGACGGAGCAAGGAGGACATCAAAAGCAGACTCGCTATGGCAAAAAAGGCATTTCTGGCCAATAGAAGTCTACTAATATCAAATACCGGCCTTAATTTGAGAAAGAAATTTCTGAGGATGTACGTCTGGAGTACAGCATTGTATGGTAGTGAAACATGGACTGTGGGAAAACCGGAGCAGAAGAGAATCGAAGCATTTGAGATGTGGTGCTATAGACGAATGTTGAAAATTAGGTGGACTGATAAGGTAAGGAATGAGGAGGTTCTACGCAGAATCGGAGAGGAAAGAAATATGTGGAAAACACTGATAAGGAGAAGGGACAGGATGATAGGCCATCTGCTAAGACATGAGGGAATGACTTCCATGGTACTAGAGGGAGCTGTAGAGGGAAAAAACTGTAGAGGAAGACAGAGATTGGAATACGTCAAGCAAATAATTGAGGACGTAGGTTGCAAGTGCTACTCTGAGATGAAGAGGTTAGCACAGGAAAGGAATTCGTGGCGGGCCGCATCAAACCAGTTAGTAGACTGATGACAAAAAAAAAAAACCAAAAAAAGACATATTGATCATATATCTAAAAATTGTGTCAGTTTAAATATATTCCATCTAATGATACTCGTATAATTGGTCCTTTCTAAAGTCGATCATTTTTGTATATCTTCTACAACTGTTATGCACACAGCGCTGGCGTCCGGAGTAATGAAAAATCGACATTTCGCGCCGTTGTTCTGTAATTTGGCATTACTCTTACGAACGACGTAAGGAATACCCTAGAGGCGGCAGCATACTACAAACAAGCGAAACGCGACCGCAATACCAGATTGAAATGGCAGCCTTGATTGCGATACGCACCAAGGAAGAACAGCTGTCCGCCATACGTTTTCTGAGCAGTGAAGGTACGAAATCTATTGAAATCTATCGGCGAATGAAGGTCTAGTATGGTGAATGGGTGGAGTAGAAAGTTCGGAAATGGTGTGACTTCCGTGACAGACGTTCAGCGCCCAGGCTAGCAGAAGACGTAGTGGCATCAGAGTGCACTGCGGTAGTTGAACCCATTGTGATGGAAAATCATCGTGTGACTATGGATGAAATAGCCGAAGATCTGAACATTAACTGTAGCTCAGCACTTCGCACCATTCACGAAGTGCTTAAGTTTCGCAAAATGTCTGCAAGATGGATGCCGCGGCAGCTCACTCCAGAATTGAAAGAGCGACACGTTCACGTCTGTGAAGAATTTATGTGACGGTTTGAAGCAGAAGGTGATGGGTTCGTCGAGAGAATCATCACACGAGGTGAAACATGGGTATGCTATCACAGACTCGAAACAAAGAGATCAAGAAAGAAATGGCGCCAATCCTCATCACCGAAACACAAGAATTTCTAGACGCAGCCTTCTGCAGGGAAGGTTTTTATGATTCTCTTTTGGGAAGAAAGAGACATTGTCTTGCAGCACTACAAGACAAGGGAAAATCTCATCATCAGATTGTCACATTCTAATATGTTGAAAAATCAGCTTCGGCTTGCAATAAGATCAAAGTGACGTGGAGGTCTGACTACAGGTGTCAGTTTGCAACATGACTATGCTCATACTGGCCTTATAGCACTTGCAGCCATCGATGACCTGCACTTTGATACTCTGTCACATTCACCATACTCACCAGACCTCGCACCGAGTGATTACCACAGGTTTGGACCACTCAAAGAGGCAATAGGAAAAGTAAATATCGTTTCGACGAAGGGGTGCAGCAGGCGGTGCTCGAATGGCTCCGCACCCGACCAAAATAATTGATTTTCGGAGGAATATGTGCACTTCTTACGCTCTGGAGGAAGTGTGTTGAATGACCGGGAAACTATGTCGAAAAATGGTACACTTACGTTCCGTTTCTGAACAGTAAAAAAATAATTTTAAAGTCAAGGTTTTCATTTGACTAGCCCTCTTACAATTTCAAAATCTTACATGAGCTAATAATACTGCACGCTGCCTCTCTGTGAGGACCTCGTCTCAACTGTGCGGCAATTTATCCCGGTACTCATTCTCCTAACAGTTCATAAGTAAGGCGCTTGTACAGTGTCTGTGGCCCGAATCAGCTAAAAGCTGGAGTATGTTAGAGATGCAACGCACGCTTCTGGACGGCGAAAATAAATTGTGTATAGTTCTATTTTGGGTCTTTCAGTATACTGCAGAGCCAGTGAAATATATTTTTCTCTCTTCTTTATCGAACGCGTAAATACAGTGCTGGTCCCGATTCACACTTACGTTCAAACGGTAGGTGGTTGTAGCTAGTGGTTCCCAGCACAGACCCTTTCGAGGTATGCTGATCCGTTACGTATTTCTCCTTTGACACTGCGCAGGCCTGAATTATAAACATAGTTAAGTGGCTGGAAGTCCGGAGGGAGCTAGAATGGGCACTGCACTGACAATTTTCTCTGTCGGCCGGAAAACTGTCTTGGAGGATTCATGGCGCCTGGCGTGGCCGTAAAAGTGCCACTGGCGCCATTGTGGCAGGATTTGCTCTCGAGCGAACGCCACTAATACGAGCTGCCGGTAATTTACGGGCTTCAGCGTTAAACGCGCATTTCCTTCCAGGCGTGGAAGGCAGAATATATTAAGAGCAAAATAAAAGTTTTCTACAGTGCGCGGAGGCAGAGAAGAGCGACAAGTGAATGTTTCCAACTGCGCCTTTTCACTCTGTATTCGGAATTTTGAATCTAGCATGTAACGACACACCTACGTCAATTTTCTTACCTGTAACTGAATAGTACGCAACAGTGACGTAACCAAAACACCGGACAAGCAGAGGCATCCGTTTCTTGGGACCAAACAGTGAGTGATGAGAAAGTATTACCGGTGAAACATAATATAGATATATATTATTTTGGTTACATTAGAAAAAAACTTAAGACATTCACAGCAAACTCAAAAATGGTGCACAAAACAACGCTTGTTGCTGTGAAGCACGATGACATTGTTAACGAGACCGCACTCGACCGCTAACGAATGTAATCCCCACAGTAGCTACGTCCTTTTTCACGTCTGTAAGCTGCCCGAGGAAAAGAAAACAACAAATACGTTTTGATGGTCAGTAAGATAATGAGATACATTTGAAAACCAGGGAAACGTGCAAGCCGTATAGATAAGAATACTAATGTTCGCAGACAACTTAGTAAGAGGGGTTTAGAATTTTTAATCGATTTAATAGGCTACTTAGACCAATGTTAAAAGTAAAAACGTGAATATCACTCACGTATTAGGCCTTATGCCTGTTGCGACTTCCCGAGTGCTGCGTACAAAGCCGTACGAGAAGTGATCTCTGAGTGCTGGACATGCGACCATCACATCGCCACTCCTTCCAGCCGTTATTGCCGTTCACATGATGCCGCTACTTCTTTATCTAAGCTTCTCTTCACTGGGATTCACAACGCTGAGTGGACTCCGTTTGAAATCTTTTGCATCTCAGAAAAATCTGTCGAGGTAAAGGAAATTGAACCCAGGTCATTCCGCACAGAGGACAGTGAAGCTAACAATTCGGCTACAGAGGCGGTCACTGTTAGACGTGGTGATAAAAAGTGGTCAAGGTTGGTAGGCAGGAGATGACATGGCATGGGAAGGCACAATTGCAAAATAATTGAACTTTGTTAAACCAAGATACATAAGCTATTCGGTAACGTGCAAAAATGTACTGACCTGTTTCTGGACAGCTTCCACTTGCCCGTAGTTGAGTATTTTTTTGGAGTAGTTGTATTGTATTGTATTGTATGTTAGCCGGGGGCCTAGAAACGACGAAGAGGCTCCGTCCACGCCGCAGCCGCAGCGGTCCACAACCCCATGACGACAACCGCAGTCCACTTCACCCCTCCACCGCCCCACACCAAACCAGTCTTACAGGGTTATTGTGCGGTTCGGTCCCCGGTGGGCCCTCCAAAGGAACGTCTCACACCAGACGAGTGTAACCCCTATCTTTACGTCTTAGAGTAATGGTGGTGTACGTGTACGTGGAGAACTTGTTTGTGCAGCAATCGCCAACATAGTGTAGCTGAGGCGCAATAAGGGGAACCAGCCCGCATTCGCCGACGCAGATGGAAAACCGCCTAAAAGCCATCAACAGACTGGCCAGCTCACCAGACCTCGACACAAGTCCGCCGGGCGGATTCCTGCCGGCGACCAGGCTCTCCTTCCCACTCCAGAAAGCCGTGCGTTAGACCGCACGGCTAACCGAGCGGGCTCTGAATAGTTAACGAGGTTAATGAAATTTAACTGTGCAAAACGATACTTGCCAAATTTGTTTTTTTTTTCTCTGATCATATAGAGAAATCTTCTTCTGAAGCCCATATAAACTGCAAGCCAGGTTGAATAGTACTGCGTGCCATTACAGCTTCCATTAAAAGCCAAGGATAACAGTTGATGCAGTGATAGTTGCCCGTACTGCTTTTAGAGCCAGAACTTTGACACCAAACGCCGACGGAAAACTTTTAACGTTGAAATACGCTGTTTCAGTGACTCGTGTGAATTGTATCGACTTCCGAAAGTCGTTGAAATATATGGTTGTTAGAAACAGAAGCCATGTGGTGCATTTGAAAAAAGTTTTATTCTTCAAATAGTGTCAAATTTTCGCGTTGAACAGCGCTAAATCTTTTCGAAATTATAAAGCTTCATTAAAAAATACTTTGTAACGGAAACAAGGACAGTTGTAAGACTGCAGAAGAATAAACTGAGAGGGTTTGGAATGTGGTGTCACAGGAGGCTAGAAATTTCGACCATAGGTAATGTTCAGAATGAAGAGTATCTGGAAAAAAAGTGCCATCTCTCACACTATTCATTTATTTCAAACTAGTGTCTTGTTTATATTAAAATGCCCAGTGTTTACTTATAACCAGCCAACACGAACGCTCTGTTATTTATTTTCTGGAGTCGTTAAGTATTCTGGCACTAAAGTGTCCATATAATTCTGACAAAATTTTTTAGTCCTGCTTCTTCTGCTGTTGGGCTATAGCAGCTACAAGATGACGAGACTTGTCACGTAATTCCTTCCATATTGGTTGTGCGTGCTTTTGTATTTAAACCATGTCTTCTGTCACTCCTTTCCACGAAAATTCAACAGGACGTTATTTGCAAACAAAGTGATTTTGGATTGGCATGCATAAAGAAGACTCGAATTATGAGTTTGGACGCATCTGTTCAACACATCTGCTCTTTGTAAATGTAAAACATAAATAAAACCCACGGGTTAGATCTTATGCCTATTGCAACTGCTCTGTACAAGGCTGGATATGAGGTGGTACGCGGGGTAGCCGCGTGGTCTACGACGCCTTTCCACGGTTCGCGTGGCTATCCCCGTCGGAGGTTTGAGTCCTCCCTCATGCTTGGGTGTGTGTGTTAACCTTAGCGTACGTTAGGTTAAGTTAGATTAAGTAGTGTGTAAGCCTAGGGACCGATGACCTTGGCAGTTTAGTCCCATAGGAACTTATCACAAATTTCCAAAGGAGTGGTAGAGCTTATCCTGTTATGTTTAATCCACGTAATCTTTGTCACTTTGTCTATATAGCGACTGTCCATATTATGTTCATTCATAATTGGCCAATTAGTAACACTGTGCTCGACGAGATTTGCCACCTCACTGTGGTGAATGGGTTTGGGTGTCCTGTTATATTCTGAGAGCTATGCTGGTGGAAACTTAAGTTCCTGGCAGGGTCACCCAATCCAGACAGGTTGAGATGCTGGACAAAGAGCAGACTACAACGAGGCCTCTGTAAGTTTCGTATCAGGCAGCAGATGTCATATCGATCTTTAAAAAAGGTAAAAGAAATGCAGTGATTGTCGTGGTATAACCTTAGCGGACACAGCCTATGTGATTTACGCAAATATAATAACTCAGTGTCTACAAATTATTGCCAAAAAATGTTAGCCGAAGATCAAAATGGTACCAAAAACGCCAGATCCTGTAATGATAATGTTTTCGCACTTAAACAAGTTATAGAAATACATAGAGAATTCAATAGGGAAACACATCACATTTACAGACATCTACATCTACATCTACATCCATACTCCGCAAGCCACCTGACGGTGTGTGGCGGAATACCTCTATCGGTTCTCCCTTCTATTCCAGTCTCTTATTGTTCGTGGAAAGAAGGATTGTCGGTATGCTTCTGTGTGGGCTCTAATCTCTCTGATTTTATCCTCATGGTCTCTTCGCGAGTTATACGTAGGAGGGAGCAATATACTGCTTGACTCCTCGGTGAAGCTATGTTCTCGAAACTTTAACAAAAGCCCGTACCGAGC
The DNA here is from genome assembly GCF_021461385.2 of Schistocerca piceifrons. Classification (NCBI taxonomy): domain Eukaryota; kingdom Metazoa; phylum Arthropoda; class Insecta; order Orthoptera; family Acrididae; genus Schistocerca; species Schistocerca piceifrons. The sequence goes on from NC_060139.1 coordinate 644,523,266, forward strand.
TACTGAGCGTCTCTCCTGCAGAGTCTTCCACTGGAGTTTATCTATCATCTCCGTAACGCTTTCGCGATTGCTAAATGATCCTGTAACGAAGCGCGCTGCCCTCCGTTGGATCTTCTCTATCTCTTCTATCAACCCTATCTGGTACGGGTCTCACACTGCTGAGCAGTATTCAAGCAGTGGGGGAATAAGCGTACTGTAACCTACTTCCTTTGTTTTGGGATTGCATTTCCCTAGGATTCTTCCAATGAATCTCAGTCTGGCATCTGCTTTACCGACGATCAACTTCATATGATCATTCCATTTTAAATCACTCCTAATGCGTACTCCCAGATAATTTATGGAATTAAATTGCCATTCCCTGCACCATGCGTCAATTCGCTGCAGATCCTCCTGCATTTCAGTACAATTTTCCATTATTACAACCTCTCGATACACCACAGCATCATCTCCAAAAAGCCTCAGTGAACTTCCGATGTCATCCACAAGGTAATTTATGTATATTGTGAATAGCAACGGTCCTGTGACACTCCCCTGCGGCACACCTGAAATCACTCTTACTTCGGAAGACTTCTCTCCATTGAGAATGACATGCTGCGTTCTGTTATCTAGGAACTCTTCAATCACACAATTGGTCTGATAGTCCATATGCTCTTACTTTGTTCATTAAACGACTGTGGGGAACTATCGAACGCCTTGCGGAAGTCAAGAAACAAGGCTTCTACCTATGAACCCGTGTCTATGGCCCTCTGAGTCTCGTGGATGGATAACGCGAGCTGGGTTTCACACGACCGTCTTTTTCGAAACCCATGCTGATTCCTACAGAGCAGATTTCTAGTCTCCAGAAAAGTCATTATACTCGAACATAATACGTGTTCCAAAATTCTACAACTGATCGACGTTAGAGATATAGGTCTATATTTCTGCACATCTGTTCGACGTCCCTTCTTGAAAACGGGGATGACCCGTGCCCTATTCCAATCCTTTGGAACGCTATGCTCTTCTAGAGACCTACGGTACACCGCTGCAAGAAGGGGGACGTAGAGAAAGCCTTCGATAATGCAGGTAGGAAAATCTCACCGAAAATGCTACACAAGAATGAATACTATCCATCATCAGGCCACGAGTTGCCTACCGGGACCATCCGACCGCCGTGTCATCCTCGGTGGAGGATGCGGATAGGAGGGGCGTGGGGTCGGCACACCACTCTCCCGGTCGTAAGATGGTATTCTTGACCAAAGCTGCTACTATTCTGTCGAGTAGCTCCTCAATTGGCGTCACGAGGCTGAGTGCACCCCGAAAAATGGCAACAGCGCATGGCGACCTGGATGGTCACCCATCCAAGTGCAGGCCACGCCCAACAGCGTTTAACTTCGGTGATCTCACGGGAACCGGTGTAGCTACTACGGCAAGGCCGCTGCCACCAAGAATGAATACCCTCAGCAAATAATAAATTCGGTTCAAAATGGTTCAAATGGCTCTGAGCACTATGGGACTCAACTGCTGAGGTCATAAGTCCCCTAGAGCTTAGAACTACTTAAACCTAACTAACCTAAGGACAACACACACATCCATGCCCGAGGCAGGATTCGAACCTGCGACCGTAGCGGTCGCGCGGTTTCAGACTGTAGGGCCAGAACCGCTCGGCCACCAGCGGCCGGCCAATAAATTCGGTATAAAGCCTACATAGAGGTACAAAAATAAAAATGAAGACTAGTTATGCTGTATTAGAACACATGCCGATGAACCAAGGATTTCGTTAAGGGTGTAACATACCACCAACACTTTTTATTATATTCACTGATGACGCTTTCTGCAGAGGACCTTTCAGCTCTACAGGATAGTGAGACTTCGCTACAAAGATCCATCTATAGATTGAATGAAATTTTTGAAGAATATAATATGGAGATACCCAATCCAAAAGTAAAAGTGATGGCTTCCATAGGGACAAAACCGTTGAGGACTAAGATCATAACAGGAAACAAAACTACTGAGCAAGTTAGTCACTCCACTCTACTTGGAAATATAGTATTATGAGCTACCACAATGAACTTGACATTGACAAAAAAACTGCAGAAATATCAAATTATATGCCGAACAATCAACAGAACATCGAAAATTAAAGTAACAAAAGACACAAAAATGAAGTTTTTTAAGGTAATGACCACCCCACCTGCCCCGTCCCCCATTGCTATTTGGTGCATAAGGTCGTTGCTGTTTTGTTTTGCACGTTGTTATTCCAGTTGCTATGGGTTCATTTATCGATTCTCATTTTTTATTTGTGGTTCGCTATTGTCATTCTGTCTTTTGGAAATAGTGAACGGAACTGTGGACGCTAGAAAATGGGTTACCAAGTGGAGAAATCGGATAATTTCCGACATTTTATTCTATTGAAGTTCAGCAGAGGGGTGACAGGAACGGAGGCAGCCAGAAACATTTTTGACTTGTATGGGGATAATTCTAATGGACAGAGCACGGGAAGAAAATTGTTTTCTCGGGTTAAGGAGGATCGTTTCGACATTAGTTACTCTCCTCGTTCAGGAAGACCTTCGGGTTCGACAAAGATCATTTGAACGCATTAACCCACAATGGTCCATATCAGAATAATCGAGAACTAGCAAAAGTAATGAAATGGGCAACGTGCAAAAATCTGGTCTACGGGTACAGCTTTCTCTACGCTAATGTCACAAAAATCAGCGGGTGGCCATATGTGCATCTCTGCTTGCTCGTCTTCAATTGGTTCGTGACAACACCAACAAAACATATTCGGTGTGGTTACCGGTTACGAGAAATGGCGTCTCTATGCTAACATAAGGAAAAGAAAGGAATGGTTGGGCCCAAAGAAAGCAGCAAAACCCCTTAAGAGAACTGCGCGCATCCACGAAAGATAATTTTATGCATCTGGCGGAACAGTGGCGTTGTGGTATACTACGCATTGCTTCCCCGAGGTGTAGCCGGCACTGCTGACATTTATTGCCTGAGACGTCTGAGATGTCTTGAACATGCAGTCCAAATGTGTGTGTGTGAATTCCTAAGGGACCAATCTGCTTAGGTCATCGGTCCTTAGACTTACATATTACTTGAAGTAACTTATGCTAAGAACAACACACACCCATGCCCGAGGGAGGACCCGAAACTCCGGCGGGAGGGGCCACGCAGTCCGTGACATAACTGCAGTCCAAATACAACGACCAGGAACATTGCGTGAAGTGATGCTATTCCACGACAACGCCCGCCCGCATTATGCTAGGCTAAAAAAAATCTATACAGTAGTTGTTTTGGGAAGTCATTTCGCATCCACCTTATTCACCTGATTTGTGCTCTCACATTTTCAACTTTTGCGCTCTCTATCGAACAACTTTCAACGAACTTCCTTTCGGGATTAAAATGCGCTCCTAACGTGGCTTGAGGAGTTCTTCGCCTGAAAACCTCGTGTTTTCTACTGTCGCGGAATCGAAAAGATACCTCAGCGTTGGCAGATTACTGTAAATAGTAAAGGATAATATATTACTGATGACTAAAGTCTATGTTATGAGTATCTGTTATGTTTATTAGGCTTACAGATAAACGCTACGAACTTTTGAACCGACCAAATATTTGGAAGTGAAATTGGACTATGTTTGAAAAGCAAGAAAGTAAAATCCAAGTGGCAGGAATGAGATTTCTAAGAGGAGTTACGGCTTGTGGAAAATTAGATAGGCTAAGAAACAAAGAAATAAGAACAGAGCTTGGAATGTATGCTATAAATGAGAAGATCGTCCAACATATTAGAATAGACTCCACGGATCTGGCTGTTTTATTCAATGACGTACTTTTTTTTAGCTGCATTTTATTTTAACGGACAACAAATGTTGGGAACCAAGTTCCGAGCTTTCTAGCTCTATTGCTTTAGTAATACGTTCACTGAAGATGTATCTCCTAGTGCCATGAAAGCGGTAGTGATTTGAAAATAAATACAACTGAAGCTGTTTATTAATACCTAAGATTTCTAGAAACGATTATCTGTGATGATCGGTGCTATAGGAAACACTGTGGCTTTAGCAGACACTACGTAACTTGTGTTTCTTTGGTTATCAAGATCGTCACGCTTAGTTATACTGTTCCTTAGTGCGGTGAAGATTTGTACGTTGCTTTCTATTATGGTGGATGCGAACTATTACAAGTTCTTCTCGAAATACAGTCCCAAATGTTTCTAGCATAGTGCAACATGCGAGTGTCGTGATACGAATTGTCCAGCCATGTCAAATGGAATGCAACGTATGAGACCGAAGAGACGAGGACTGTGTCGGTTGCTAGTCGATTTACTCGGTTAATCAGAAGGTTGTGTTGGAAGATTTCTCACATTCGATACATTGGCCCTGAATTACATTTTATCCAAACAATCCGGAAAGGGTAGCTTTTGAACACATTTTGTCGAAACTTGATTATGATAATCAACATTAAGAATGAAAAGTCAACAACTTAATCAAATAAATCCATTATCAAGACCAAATGTAAAAAAAAATGATAGTATCAAAAATGATTAGCCGAATTTTGTATGAGTTTTATTTCCTGTTTCACAGCTTATAGGAGTACCAAACACTGTTGCTTTTTACTGGTATCCGATAGAGTTTCTTTAATCGACCTTTATTTATTTCAGATTTTTGTTTTCATTATCAGTCTAATATTAGTGAGCAGTGGGAGTAGAAATACGTTTTGCTAATATTTTCTAGCTTTATTTCGTAACTAGTTGGATCTAATGATAAAGAAATGTACTTCGCATACAGTAATGAAATACGCTAACGATAGCAATCGTGTCTTCGAAAACATATTGAGTGAACAATTTTCAGAAGTTTCAGTACGATACGTTTGGCGTTCTTCCTGTCAAATTCAGTTCTTAGTATAGAACACATTATCAAACTACCTGAATCAGTTACATAGAAATGACAATTTTAAAACTTTTTCTCCCTTTGGATAAGTTTTTGAGGACGCCCATGCATCTACCTAGCTGACTGGATTACAGTACACAGACTTCACACACACACCACTCATCAGAAAATTAATCTATAATCCATCGCCGTTGTGTGAGGTCTGTGTACTATATATAAAATTTTTCAGTAACATATCCTACAGTACATAGTTAGGATAACACAGACTCTGGAATTTGCTTTAAGGCTTAAAACGGAGTAATGAGAGAAAATTTTCCTTAGTTAGTACTACCTTTTCATATTTTTGTACTTAAATACGCCTTGTTATTGACTTTAATGATTATTGTCAGCCTTCGCTGAGCGTTCGGATCATTAAGAGAATTCGATTTGGCACTACGTCTGTTTTCGGTTTTTTTTTTTTTGTCGACATTATGGAGTTGCTTAGACAAGATTAATGATCTTATCTTCTCTGGTGAACGTCCATCTCACTGTGCTGCTATCTGTTTGCAATGATCACTGACCGTCGATGCACTGCACAAAAGTATTATTTGGCACCTTTAATAATATTCTAACAGGTGACAAATGCCAGTTGTTGTTTAAATTTATCTGCCGTGAACATACATTCTGCAGACAGTTTTACTGTTCTGAAAAAATGAAGAATAGCCTGAAACAACCACAACTCGGGATGTGGTCGGTAAATTTTCACTATAGAGCAGGAAGACTCACTTGCTTGGACGCACAAATCTTTGTATTTATTTGTTTTTGTATTCATCTGTTTTGTACGTATTTTGGAAAACAATGGGTTTTCTAATGACTGGTATTCTGGCCACTTTTTGTTCGCAGCAAAAAAGAATTATCTTTCATTCGTTGCGCAACACACGTATATTTATCTCAGCACTGATTTCTAGCACAAAGAAAACTGTGTCGTTAAAATTTCCAGTCTTCTACTCTTACGAACTCTGCAAAAACGAGCATGAGTCATCAATGTGGCTGCTGTTTCCCTCACAGCATATTCTCTGCCTCTCTCGCTGACCTCTTTCACATCAACTGTTTGTATTTCCCTCTCCCTCTACCCCGACTCCCCTCCCCCTCTCTCTTTTTCTCTCTCTCATTCGCCCGACCCTGTTATATATACACTGTAAAGATAATCATCGGGATAAATGCAACTAAGACTCGCGCATCGACGGTTCCGCAAAAACTTAATTGTGTAAATAGACACACCACCCATTCCGGGAATCGAGAATTTCGACGAGCTTTCCGTGTTAGTGATATTGATATTGGCGAGATATTCGTCTACCCATTCCTGATAAAAAAGACAGACAGAAAGTCGGAAAAGCAATCTCAAACATTTTTTTCTTGTGATATAATTACAGGATAACACCTTTCAGATTCTTTTTCCTTTGCTTGTACTGCGAAACCTTACTTCTTGCCAAATATGACTACCCTAGGTCAGTGGGAAGTAGCTTATAGGTTTTGATGCGTAGTGAGTTTGTGAGTATCTACATAAGTGACATAAACGGCTTTTGACTGCATTGTCTTAGAAACTTCAATTTTTTGCTCCTCCAACAGACCGTAGATCTTAATAAGTAGCATAAATTTCAACTTCGTACTGAGTCATGCACGCTTCGTGTTCATGCCATTTATTGTTTGTCATCTTTATTAAGGTACTGTCACCTCGTTTTCTTATTCCATTCACTGGCGTCACTAACTTCCTGCCTTACTTGTCCTTGAGTGGCAGCAGCAGCAGCGCGTATCGATAAGTGCACTGTCGTACCATCTCTGGAGCGACCGATAGTATTTACGGGTCGTCATGGTGTGTCTGGCAGTTCCGTTCGAGTCAGACCAGCAGTGCAGGCGGGATGCAGCGAGAGTGCTGTCGGGGACGAAGCCCCAGCGAGGTCCGCACAGCCACTACCAGCGGGAACAACCGTTGGTTTGTCGTTCGTTCGTTCGGTCGAGTCATGGCGACGTCTGTTTGGGTCGGTTCCTTCCTGTGCAGAGATGTCGGTTGTGTTACCTCTGCATGGTTGGGTCCCAGCCAGTGTCTCTGGGACGTCGTACGTTCGAAGGAAGTCAGTGAGTTGGAGCCGCTGGCGGCATGCACGCGCGGTTGGAGTGTGAGGTGCTGCTTCCCAGTGCTACGAAGATCGTCGCTCAACGATCTTGGACATGAATGTTGAGTCCTAACTGAACTTACTATCGAGCCTCAACTATTTACATTTCTTTGTTTGATTCTGTGTGTCACATTATTGAAACGTTGTGGTCTTTTTGCTGGTTGCGTCGAGCGGAACTCATTTGGTTGATTGTTCGATCGGCTGCCGGTCAGTTGGGTTGCCTTCCGGTTAAGAGATTGTTGGTCAGGCTGTCTGTCTCGCCTAAAGGGGCGTTAGTGTTACAATTCCAGGCCGACCCTTGGAACTTCTGAGCGCCGTTCCGTGTCTGTGACATAGTAACTTCCCTGTTTGAGTTTTAGTTATTTGGTTGATGTGTGGCCTTCAACCGAGTTTTATATATCCTCAATTAATGTTCTTGTCTTGCCCTTAAGGTCTTCAGCAGAATTTTACATCAAATCTTTTAAGGCCTTAAGACGTTAAATTATTGTATTGATGTGTGGCCTTTAGCCGAGTTTTAATATCCCTTAAATTAATGATCTTGTCTTGTCCATAAGGCATACTGTTGTGATGTTTTGGTATCGGGTCTTCAACCGAATTTGTTTCAATTGTTTTAAGATTAGGCCTTCTGCCGTCGAATTGAAACACTTCTTATTGCTTAATATGCGGCCTCCAGCATAGTTCCATTAAAATTAAAGTGCTAAGGCCTTCAGCCTGTTAAGATTGAAGATTTAGAAAATATTTTTGGGTGATACCTCCAGAGGAACCTTCTACGTCAATTTCTTACTTAGGCCTTGCGTCTTGGATTTTGATTGTGGAATTCAGCCGATGTATAGTTAATCAAAGGAGGTCGATTAAAGTTTTTAGTGTTTACATCCTTGTTTTAATATTGAGTATTGATAAATAAAGTTTGTATGTTGAGTGCAACTGACAGTAACTCTTTTCTGGCCCACTTCCACAACCTACGCCACTCTGGCCTGCTTGCCCGCGGGCGTTTCAGATACGTCCTCCTATTACTGACAAAAAGGGTTTTTAGCAGTCAGACACAGACAGACGGACAGACGGACAATAAAGTGGTACTACAAAGGTTCCGTTTCTATCGACTGACGTGCGGGACTCTACAATTTTGGAATGACTAATTCATAATATTCCAAGGATGTTCTAGATTTCGTACAACATACAAGCTTATAAATATATTGAAGTAAGTGAATGGGAAATAGTATGCATTCCGTTATGAAGTCTATTTACCATCTAACTTGCAGAAGGACCAAGCTTTTAGCAGTATTGGTTAAGAAAACTTGCAAGGAACTATTCAGAGGAATAGAAGCTTGAAAATGTTTCAAGTACACCACCTCTACCAACCGATTACAGGAAATTTCTATTCTGGACTTGTCTAACCTGTTGGAGCCATTACTATTGAAGTAATCGGCTCCACATTCTGTATAAGAATGGGCATTAATGTGTAGTAGTGACTTATGACTGACCCCATTATTAGACACTGAGTCTTTGAAAACGGTACTGCCAATACAAAAAATTACGTCGTCATTCTGATGTTGTGTTTCATTCCTAAATTAAATGATCGCAAGTTGACAGTCTTTTCCAGGATGATGGTCTTCCATCGCAATGGTCACTACCTAATCCGAGTCCAGTGCAAAACTTTACCTGGCCGTTGGCATGCCAATGGTGGAACATTCTACTCACTTTTAAGTCTCTACAGTTATTAATCTACATTACTCGTTGCCATGCGAAGTTAGCTGTTCATGAACGTATTGTAACATGTCCTCCTGACGTAACACTTGAACTTTTCCTGGTCGCTTGGTTGGTAGACATGACGAAAACCATAGCCTTCCGATTACTTTGATATTATAAACGTGGAATTTTTCATTGTCAGTTGGAAATCATATTAATCCAAAGTGAACTTGTAAAACACATTTTATGGCACTTTGGTGTCATAGGATTGCTGGCGTAGTTGTTATCAACTTTCTAGAGTGCCCTTCTTCTAATCTTCTGAAGAAGGGCATTAGGGGCCTCAAGCTGGTAAAGGAATTTTTTGTGCACCAGTCACTAATTTTTTGAACAAGTATACTTACAGTTACTGAAAATCGATAAAGTGCTTTAGTTATGTAGTCAGTGGCAGTGTTATTTCTAAGATGAAATATGACACGAAATATATATGTGCAGTTTTGTGTTTAGTTCAGTGTTCCTTTGTTTAATATTCATATTAATACTTGTAAAATAACGGCCAGAAAGTTTCAGTGGTACAACTTATTTTTGTAAATGATCGGGTTTCCAGAACACCATTTATCCGAACATCTTCACCTTCCTCTCATCCCAAATCATTTCGTATTGAAATGCTTTACTTTAATGGATGTTCAAAGGACGAGCCAGGCTCCGGGAGTCGACGACTAAGGCGTCATTGGGATTAACGAGATCTTTGACATGTTTCTAGGCCTTTGTGCTAGAGCTACGTGCTTTTGAAGAGAGCTGTACTTCAGTAAGTCAAGTACAAATATTGAATGGGTGTTGTGTGATGTCCTTAGGTTAGTCAGGTTTAAGTAGTTCTAAGTTCTAGGGGACTGATGACCATAGATGTTAAGTCCCATAGTGCTCAGAGTCATCTGAACCATCTGAACAAATATTGCATAAATATTTCCTGATTTGAAAATTGTCGGCAGATTAATGCTGTGTCCCGGACTGACGCTCGAACATTGGATCTTTGCCTTGTGTGGGCAAGTGCTCTGCCAAGTGAGCTATAAAACACGTCTCCCGACCTCTGCTCACAACCTTATTTCCGTCAGTACCTTGTCTCCTACCTTCCAAACTTCACAGAAGTTCTCGTGTGAAACTTCTGCGAACATAAGATGGAAGGTCGAAGGTGGGAGACGAGGTACTGGCGGAAGTACGGCTGTGAGCACAGGTCGGGAGACGTGTTTGGTATCTCAGTAGGCAGAGCACTTGGCTGCACAAGGCAAAGATCCATTGTACTAGTCTCAGTCAGGGACACAGTATTAATCTGCCAACACTTGAAACTGAGGAAATATTTACGCAATTGTTGTACTTGACTTACTGAATTACAGCTCTCTTCAAAAGCGCGTAACTCTAGCACAAAGGCTTATAAACATGTGAAAGATCCAGTTAATCCCAATGACGTCTTAGTCGTCGACGCTACCGACTGAGCTACTCGAGCACGACTCACGACCCGTCATCACAGCCATACATCCGCCAGTACCTCGTCTCCCGCCTTCCAAGCTTCACAGAAGTTTCGCAGGAGAACTTCTGTGAAGTTTGGAAGGTAGGAGACGAGGTACTGGTGGAAGTAAGGCTATAAGCAGAGGTCGGGAGACGTGTTTTGGTAGCTCAGTTGGCAGTGCACTTACCCGCACAAGGCAAAGGTCCCGAGTCCGGCGCACAGTTTTAATCTTCAAGGAAGTTTCATATGGCAGCACACTCTGCTGCAGAGTGAAAATTTCATTCTAGTTCCTCATTTCCGTCGAATCATAAGCCCTCGTCATTTTCGGGTAAACAGCTGCGCCTCACCGAGCTGTTGGAGAGTGCAGCTGGCTCCCTCATCTATTAAAGTGCTTTCGACGAGACCTAAAACTCACACGAGGAGTGTGCAGCCCGTCCAGGTGGCGGATGTCTCAGTACAGCTTAAGGGCCGGGAATGGGACCATTATTACTCTACGGTTTCAAATCTTAGGAGCGTCTCCGGGTGCTTATAAACTCGTTCCAGAAGTTAAGTTTTCATCAAAGGCTCCACTTAAGTGCGTCCCCCTCTGGCTGGTGCGGGTGGCAGCGCCGGAAGTTGGGGGGTCATAAATTACAGCCACGGAGCGTCGCCCGTGCCGCGCTGAGCCGCGATGAAGTATTCATGACGGGGAGGCGCTGGGCTGCTGCTCCCCTGGCCCCTGCGTCGCTGGTTGCCTGCCAGCAGGCGGCGGCGCTGTGTGGCGGGCCGGCAGACACGGCGCTATTGTCTGTGCGGCTCCTCTCCACTTTCTCTCACAACGTGCCGGGCCCAGCATTGCGTGAAAACACGGACCTAGGGTGCTACACGTACACTATCACTGTGAAACACTCCCTCTGTTCATGGACTATCCAAAACGTTGAAATACCGGGTGATCAAAAAGTCAGTATAAATTTGAACACTGAATAAATCACGGAATAATGTAGATCGACAGGTAAAAATTGACACACAGGCTTGGAATGACATGGGGTTTTATTAGACCAAAAAAAAAAAGTTCACAAAATGTCCGACAGATGGCGCTGGACAGCAAAACGTCAGTGACTGCGCATGACAATCCTGTAGAAAAGGAGCTGTAATGAGAGAGAGAATCAGATGCGTCAGCAGTCGCAGCTTGTTGATGTTACCTGAAAAGGCGCTTTTAGTGAAGCTGTATTATCAGAATGGGGAATGTGCTTGTTCAGCGTTACGTTCCTATCGCCATGGGAAGGGGATTCGAACGGGTAAACGTCCGTTGACAAATGCAGCTGTGGCGAGAATGATTTCGAAGTTGGAATCCCCGGGTTGTTTAGACGATAGACCCCGTAGTGGCCGACCGAGCACAAGGCGTAATGCTGCTGAGACAGTTCAGGAAGAAATGGAGACTGTAGCGGGTTCGTCTACGGACGGGGAAGTCAGCGCTCGTGCAGTCGTACGTCGCACCGGCATTCCATACACTACTGTTTGGTTGGCACTTAGGCGTACCCTCCGATGGTATCCGTATAAAATCCATCGGCATCGTGAACTGTTACCTAGCGATTTAGTGAAGCGGAGGGCATTTGCGGTGTGGGCGTTTCAAAAGATGGCGGAAGATGACGATTGGTTGAGTTACGTGTTGTGGACCGGCGAAGCTCATTTCACGCTCCGAGGGTCTGTCAACGCCCACAACTGCAGAATTTGGACTACCGAAAATCCTAGAACTGTAGTGGAAACTCCATTGCACGACGAGAAAGTCACGGTATGGATTGGATTTACCACATCTACCGTTATCGGGCCTTTTTTCTTCGAGGAAATGTGTGATTCTGGTTTTGCAACTGCTACCGTGACTGGTGAGGGGTACGCCAATATGTTACAGAATCGCATTATCCCCAGCCTGGCTGATAAACACCTGCTGGAACGTACGATGTTTATGCAGGCTGGCGCTCCATCCCATATTGCTAGACGCGTGAAAGATCTCTTGCGCGCGTCGTTTGGTGATGATCGTGTGCTCAGCCGCCACTTTCGTCATGCTTGGCTTCCCAGGTTCCCAGACCTCAGTTCGTGCGATTATTGGCTTTGGGGTTACCTGAAGTCGCAAGTGTATCGTGATCGACCGACATCTCTAGGGATGCTGAAAGACAACATCCGACGCCAATGCCTCACCATAACTCCGGACATGCTTTACAGTGCTGTTCACAACATTGTTTTCAAATTTATATTGACTTTTTGATCACCCAGTATTGGCAACAGGTTCTTAGGTGGGACGCTCTTTCGCCGTGTGACATGGAGTTTTCGTAGTTACGAGCTTGCTATTGGACAAAGCATTGCTTTACATCCTCTATCTTCCTTTAAATGCAAAGTCGTCTGAATTCCAGAAACGTTAGTCGAAATAGGTGAGAAACACTCCGTTACCAAGGTATGTACTGGTGACTGTGCCTGAGACTTCGAATATATGGAATTTATTTTTGAGTTATAAAGCTCCTTTGTACGCACTGGGGTGATAAAAGTAACTGGTTAGCGATGTGCACATGTGTAGGTGACGGTTGGTATCGCGTACACACAGGATATAAAAAGACAGTGCATTGGCGGAGCTGTCATTTGTACGCAGGTGATTTGTTTGAAAATGTTTCCGACGTGATTATGATTGCACAACGAGAATTTACAGATTTTGAACGCGAAAGGGCAGTTGGTGCTAGACGCATTGGAGTGTGTTAGATTTCAGGCATTATCTCTCACGACGGACTACTCACAGGCCGACAGTCTTCACTTAAAGACCGTGAGCAGCGGCGTTTGCGTAGAGATATCAGTGCTTACAGACAAGCAAAGTTGAATAAAATAATCACGGAAATCAATGTGGGATGTACGACGAACGTATTCGTTAAAACAGTGCGGCAAAATGTGGCGTTAATGGGCTAGGCAGGTTCGAAAATTAAACACCGCGGCCGTTCTCAGACCTCTGCAGCAAAGCTCAGTCAGGTAAATCTACCTGAAATCATAAAATTCTCTACTGTTGTAATTACATTCGTATCCATTGTCCAGCGATCATCCATGTATAGTAAACGTGGTTTCAGGTACATGCTGAACATCAAGTGTAATGAATGGGGAGAAAACGGACCATGCATTATCTTTATGTGAAGCAAGAAAATATGTGAATTACACTGTTAGTCACTAAAATTAAAAAGTCGTGGAAGTGGCACTCAAAAAATACCAAACTCGCCTAACTGTGAAAGCCGTCAGATGTTACGATCTGGTAAGAGATTTGTTGAGCACTTGTAGTTAATGTTTCCATCTACTTGAGTAGCCTTGTCTTTCATTGGGAACTACAAGGGATGTCTCTAGCTAGTACTCTGAAGGTTGAGTCTATCTAGCAGATAATACTGCTTGCGTCGAGACTAGAGTTCGCGAGGACGATGTGGCCAGCTGGTCAAGGACTGTTTCGTCTACCACCTGCCGCTGTAAAAAACTATCTACGGTTGCTGCCGCAGTTGAAACGATTTGTCACGTATAAACGCTTTGTGTTGTGATAATGAGATTGGTAAATCAGAGCTATATCGTTCAGGAATTTCACGAGAGGGTTGCTTGTTCGCGCTGCATTTGAATAATTATGATACGTGAATTTTCAGTTTAATTACACGAGGTATATTTCAGATTTATTTCATGTGAACAGCGCTAGTTTCTTGTTTAAATTTATGTCTTAGAACACGTGGGGGTCGATATCGAATTTCTCTTGTGTTATCTGAGCGTGCTGTTCACTTATATCGTTACCTTACAGTCATGAAATAATTTTGCAGACGTTTGTAACTCTATAAACGTGCACGTAGTACGTTGGTGGACATTTGCATATATTATTCACGAGGCTTTTTTATAGATCTTCAGAACATTGAAATATTTTGCATTCAGTTTCCAGATAATTTATGTTTCTTACAGAAATATTTTTCACGTTTCTTCTCATTATTCTAAATTCTTCGTACTCCTTATTAATGAAAAAATTACATTCCAGTGTAATATATTCAAACATAAGAGCACAGGAACTGCCCACAGCAGAGATAATACTTCTTATATGAAAGGAAATTTCTAACTAGTTAAGTGAGGCTTGCAGTGGACTTTCAAGATACGAACTTTGTATCGACGGGGACAACGAGATCAGCCGTTAAATGAGTCATTCTAAATTTTTTAGGTATAGAATACAGTGTGTAGGTACGTCTGAATCGCACGAATCGCTTCTACAATGATTTAACAATGCTGGTAAGTTGTATTAGATCACTCGTAAAGCTTATGAGTTCAATTTCCCATCAGTTATCTTGTGTTAAATCCCCTTTTTAATACACGAGGTTAGTTTATATGTAGTGACGGCTTTAGGAGTATAACATCCTTGCATACGCAGATGACCTGCATTTTAGAACAACCGCACGTTGTTGGGAGGAGTAACGCATCTACGTTGCTCTGTATAAGAAAAACTCACACAGAAGGTTAATCATACAGTAATCGTATTTGAATGATCGTTCTCCGTGAGAGGACTGCGTCATTCCCCGTGTAAGAACGTATACTGAATGTGTCGGAATGGGACAGTGGTATCACAATGGCCATTTATCGCTGCGTTGGTCGGGATCCCAACATCGTCTTCCGAATAAGAAATACATGACTTCAGGAGGGCTATACTCTGTCGCATGACTAGCACTAGAAGGGACAGATGCTTGACGTGCAGGGTCATACAATCACGCCAGGTTCCTTTCGTTAGGAAATGGTTCTGGTCTCTTGCCTTCAGGGAGTTTGAGGAATGAGAAATCTTGTTCGCCGGCTGTCGCGCTTGTAACTGTTTATATGATCTTGAATCGTGATGAACTGACGTAATCTGTTCAGTGAATTCCAACAATGACTTCAGTTACGATGTAACTGGGATATATCTGATATAAGAATAAAAGCAAATTTAAAGTTTAATAACGTGTAGGCTACAACACTGGTGGTTTTTATGTCTAGTGTAAGTGGAGAATCTGGACGCAGCAACTCACCACAGATCTCTTGTGGACAGGTTTACGGTCTCCCAATAGAACTGAGAAAACATGTGTGGCATTACATTTAGGGAACCTACCTGGAGTAAGCAGTGGCATCAGATTTAATACGAAAAGCATAAGCAGCCCAAAAAGCTGGCACTATAGTATGGTGTTTGACTGTTGTTCTGGCCAGCACGTTCTTCACGTCTCTCGCCCACTGGAGACATCTGGTCATTAGTTTCTGAGAGACTGGCACGCAGCCTCTCATCAGCCATTATGACAACTCTAAGAGAGAGTTTGAACTACAGGGAATCATGTCATACAAGTTCGATTCTATGACCAGTCAGGTTGGAGCCGTTGTTGTCTCCAGCCTCCAGCTTTTGCATCATATCTGCATCACAAAGACACGCAAGAAGCCGAAGTGACGTAAAAAAAAAAGAAAAGAAAAGAGACGTACCAGGCGGTCGAAAAAATCCCGGCAAATAATGCTATACGATCATTTCGTTTACCTAAACTTTGAACATCTATTTTTCCTATTAAATGTATAAGAACAATAATTTAAATCATGTACCTTGTTTTCCTTCGTGCTACTGCAATTTTAATGGCCAGTAATATAGGAGAAAGCCTTGCCGGCTAGCCGCGCGGTCTAACGCGCTGCTTCCCGAGTGGGTAGGCGTGCCGGTCCCCGGAACGAATCGGCCTGGTGAATTAGTGTCGAGGTCCGGTGTGCCGGCCAACATGTGGATGGTTTTTAAGGCGATCTGCCTCGGCGAATGCGGGCTGGTTCCCCTTAATCCGTCTCAGTGACATTATGTCGGCGATTGCTGCGCAAACACTGTCTCCACGTACGCGTGCATCATAATTACTCTATCCCGCAAACATTTGGGGCTACACTTCTCTGGTATGAGACATTCCCGTGGGCAGAAGGGGGAGGGGGGGGCTCCACTCTGGGCCGAACCACACAATAACCCTGGGTACGGTGTGGGGCGGCGCCGGGGCGGGTGGACTGTTGTGGCCTGTTGTGGGGTTGTGAACCACTGAGAGCTATGGCGAAACGACGCCTCTCCATCGTTTCTAGGTACCCGGTACAATACACAGTACTCAATGTAGGAGAATGTGCTGAAAATTAATGCCTCCGAATTTTCATACGCCCTAATGATTTTTATGTAGAAACAACCGTTATTAGCATTCCATATCTTTATTCTTCACATCGACAGAGTTTTTATAAACATAGACACTAAACGAGAGATCAGTTGCTTGATACCGTCCCTGCAGAATGTTTGGCTTTGCTGATGGAGTCACAACCTCACTTTAGCTTGCACCACTTCATCACTATCGAAATGGGCCAAGCCAGGATTGTATAGAGGATGATCAATGACAGTGCACTCAAGGCGTCGGATTTTCGGAGAAGTCGCAGCGCTCGTGTGTGGTGTGCTCCATGTGTGGACGAACTCTTCAAAGTGGTGCTTTGACTTTTGTGAGGGCCTCACAGTACCTTGCAGAGTTTATGGCGCCTCCCTTCGGGATGAATTACAAATGCAGCACACCTTGAACATCCCAGAAAACTGTGAGCGTGACTTACCCTGCTGATGACGTGATCTCGATCTCTTTTGGCGTCTTTGATCCCTTTTGACAGAACTCCGTTGAGGCTCTCTTGTTTTCAGAGACAAATTGGTGAATCCAGCTTTCATCACCTGTCACAGTGTTGTTATGGAATCCATCACCTTCAGGCTCAAAACGGAAAAGAAACTATTCCAGGAGTCAGCATTTGAGACACCCACAGTGCACACAGTTTTCTGTAATGCAGTTCTGCGATGAATACGCTCTCGCGATATGCCACACTTACCTGAGAGCTGTGTCTGTGCTGTCCGACACTTTTTTCTGTTGAGTTCACGAACCCGATTCCGATTAACTTTGTCGGTTGCAGAGTGAGGTCGTTCAGTTCGACCTCTGTCACAGACTTTGATGTTAGCACCATCGTTTTCTTCATTACTAGCACGAACCCGAAGCCGCACATTACTGATGTTGATGCAAGCGCCACCATATGTAACTTTCATTCCTGTGTGGATGTCAATTGGAGGGACGTTTTCTGTCGGTAGAAACTCGACCACATCACTCTGTTTCTCACGCACCGACATCGTTACGTTGTACACCGCCATCTTAGACGCTACACTTCGGTGTCACGTAGCGCCAGAGGGTTGCAACTTGCGTCAGAAAAGTGGGAGAAACGACTGAGTAATTCCGCAACCGATTCTGAGAACAGAATAAAAATTCGGAGACATTAAACTCTTACTGCAATGAACCTCATTTAAAACTTTCTGGACGAATGGCCATTACTGGCGGATGAAACTATTCGTTCCGGTCCGAGAAAACATCTTGAGTGCCGAGACGGAAACCGCATCAAATACTCAGGGCGCTTTCAATTTATACGCGTATTTGAACTACGTATAGGGGAGCAAATTTATGATTTTGCACATTAGTCACCGACTAAACGCAGATGGTACAGTGTATGGGATGGTTGATAGAGACCAAATCTGACACTCTGGTTCAACGGAGCTTACTGACACGTTACAGGAGCACACCACCTTTACACCCAACCATCACACAGCGGTAAACGAGCCTAAAGAATCCGAAAATGTCGTGCAAGGTACGAGTTCCAAGCGACCGTGCACGAGTGTTATCGATATAGAAAAGATGCAACAAACATATATCTGGAGCCCAGCAACATCAATCCGTCAAACGTCTCGACAGTTCCAGTGGCCACCAACAACGGTGCACAGCGTGCTCCACGAAAGACTCAAATTTCGTGCGTACAAGGTGCAGCTGCTGATTACAGCCCAGTGCGCAAAATATTTGCAATTAGGATTCTGAGTCGCAACGACGGTGACCCAAAGTATCTGAAGGAGGTGATGTTCACTGGCAAAGCTTGCTTTCATCTGTCCGAGAAGATTAAAACAACGCAATATGAGTATCTGGGGCGACTAGATCCCTCACTTTAGAGAGGAAATTATGCACGATTGTCAAAAAGGAAAAGTATGGTGTGGTCTGCTTCACGGCTGTATCCAGGGATCCTTTTTCTTTGCAAAGGCTCCAAAAGCGTTGACTCTTTATCTGGACATTACAGATACTGATCTGCAGAAGATGAGTGATGTGAATAAAACTGGAGAAATCACTCACCACCATAGTATCCCTATCATATATGCAGTACCACTCATCTGCTAATCTGCTGTTCCTGGACCGTGGAGTTTTCTTGACTTGGAGGCGTTTCATAGACTCAATGATAATTTAAGGAGAAAGGGACCGAGTGAAAACTTCAGAACGATGATAGCCACAATTTCGCGCCAGTGGCATAAGGATGGGGCTAGTAACGGCATTATGTGGATGCAAATCAGATTTTGTTTAAATACACGCTATAACGGCCGTAAGTGTTAGTTATCTTAGAGATTGAAAGTGGTGAGTTGATGTTACTCAAGAATGCCTTTGAGGTGACAAAAACGCCTCTATCATCACCTCACAAAGTTTGAACGAGGTCATATAATAGGGCTAGGAGAAGCTGAATACTCCTTCTGTGATATTGCAGAAGAACTTGAGAGGAATGTAGCCGCTGTACATGAATGGTGTCAGCGGTGGTCACGAGAATGTACTGTCGCAAGACGACAGAGCTCGTATGGCCACATGACACTACCGAGAGGAAGGACCATTGTGTTCGGCGTATAATGCAGGCTTACCGTACAGCATCTGCAGCATCAATAGAGTGCACATTGCAGGGCGTCTGGCATGGAATTGCCCTGCACAAATGCAGCAATTGGCACGACAGTGATGCAATGAGCTGTTACAAATCGGTTTCTTCAAGAACAGTTCTGAGCCAGACGCCCTATAGTGTTCATCCCCTGACCACAAACCACCGCTAATTGCTACTTCAGTGGTGTTAAGCGAGAAATAATTGGACGGCAGGCTGGAGAACTCTCGTGTTTTCTAATGAAAGCTGGTTCTGCCTCACTGCCAGTGATAACATGTATTGATTGGAAGGAGGGTAGTTGACGGTCTGTAACCAACCTCGCTGCATACTAGGCACATTGGACCTACACACATAGTTACGTTCTTGGGCGCTATTTCGTATGACAGCAGGAGCACTCGCTTGGTTATTCCACACATCCTGGCTACACGTCAGATTCGTGATTCGACCTGTTGTGCTGCTGCTCAAGGAGGTGCCTTTCAACAGGATAACGCTCGCCCACATACCGCTGTTGTAGCCCAACATGCTCTACAGAGCGTAGGCATGTTCCCTTGGCCTTCTTGTTCGGCAGATATGTCTCCAATCGACCAAATATGGGACAACATCGGACGACATCTCCAGCGTCATCCACAAATAGCATTAACCGTTTCTGTATAGACGACCAAGTGCAAGAGGCACGGAACTCCATCCCACAAACTGGCATGTGTACAACACAATAAATGTACGTTTCCATGCTTGCAAGATTCTGGCGGTTACACTGGTTATAAATGTACCAGCATGTCAGGTTCGTAATGCCTTATCTCAAGGTTTCATTAACCTGTGATCTTGCAATGTCAATCAATCACTTACGCATGTTACCTAGGCAAACGTATTCCCAAAATTTCTTTACTCATTACAAGTTTTTCGTGTCGTGATTTCTTTCCGTGGGTGTATATATCGCAGTAAGGCACACAGATGTGAGGTAGTCTGTCACATTGTTTTATGGAAAGCATCCACAATTCTGGACAGCTTGGCAAAACTCATCATTCACAGTGGAAATCCAAAAGAGAATAGGTCCATTCCCTAGAGACTAAAAAAAAAAAAAGTCAAGAAACTGAGTGACGCTTGCCACGAGCTACGTACTACGAGCACAGAGGTAGGGACAGAGTGGCAGGGTTTACCACAGTTTGATCAGTGGATCCGCGATGCCGGATTGTCACGGTGGAAAACAGCATGATGACCCAAACGTAAGCACCATTTCCCAACTAGAAACATGCTGACCAAACATCTCCCAGCGCTGTAGAAGGCAACATTTGAGTACCCAAAATGGTGGTAACTGCCGCATTTCTCCGATCTACTACGTATAAGCGTCCTACCGTCGTGTGCATTTTTAGTTGACAAGTAGCTCCCAGTAAGCAACACAGGGATGTTGGACGTGGAAACATTTCTGCAGCTCGGGGCGGCATCTTGCCTTGACGCTCAAGTTGTGACATCTCTTTGGGCGCGAATTATCAGAACGAGGGATGGGGCTGTTATGGCTCCGGAATCCCATGGATTCACCGCAAAATTCAAATGTAAGTGCCAGGGTCTTAAAAGGAATATTCGCTATCTTGGGCCAAATAAACAAATAAAAGAATGTGGAAATCCTGCCCTTCCATTAGATTTTCCTCCGTGTAGTCAATCCATCGGTGGTACTTGTTGGCATGGCAATATTAATGTAATTTCATAAATTGATCAGTTAAGTTTCCTGACATTGTAAATAATGATCTGTTCGGTCTGAGATTACCACCAATGAGCACTGTGTACTTCTTTTCGTAGTACCAATGTATACTTGACCACAGTTGTTAGCAATGTACACTTGACCACAATTGTACCGAATTTTGTACACAACAGTGGACGCTAGTGTAGACGAATACCAGTCGTAGTTCCCAGACATTCTTTAGTTTTTTCCAGTGCGGCCTGTAACCTTGTTCAAAGAAGAGAGGAAAACTTCGCCTGTTGGCTGCCATAGTTCCTCGTTAGTACTAAAATTCTCTTTTCTCAGACATGGTGTTTTGTCGTTAGCATCTTTATTTTATTGTCAGTTCACTTCAGACCGTAAATAACTCTGTTCTTATTTTAAGTAAATTGGCTTGCCTACCGTTTTCGCCCTAGGCTCGAATGTTTTAATAATACTCGTTTTCTTGTTTTCGTTAATGGCTGTCTTCCATGTGTAGGTATGGGTCTGTTTGATTACTGATACACCCAAGAAATTAAGTTCCTCATTGAACTCTTTCTTCATCAGTTGAGTTTTTTTGGTTTATGCTACTGAGACGTACCTGAAAGACATATAAGTCCTCTATACCCTGGGCCCATACTAAAATACTGTCATCCACGTGGCCAGTAATTATTATCTGCCGGAATGACTGTTGAACCTCCATAAACAAGCTCACATGAGCAAGGTTAAGAGGGATGCTGACGACAAAACAATTTATTTACTTCTAAACTGCATTACTGTACCGGAGATGTGTTGTAGTAAGACTAAATTACTGTCTATATCGGGGAAAATCTGTGCTTGCAACAGCTTCGTTGACAGATAGTTAATACGGACGCAATAATATCACTCGATCCCAAGTTGTTGTCGTTCATTTCCCAATAAAATGTGCTGACTGTTTACAATTGTCAGTTTCTTCAACACAAGGAGTCAGTTACTTTGGCTTTATATCATGGCAACTTGTTGGTAGAAGATCATATGGCAATAAGAGTAGCTCTGAAAGGAACCTCAGGTTTGTGCAATTCGAGTATGTCGTAAGTGTCGGTCGATCAGCTTCTATGTTGGAGAGTTGTCTCTGTTGTCAGTTGCTTAGTTATTCTTGAAACTTTCATTGCGGTATTTTTCTGAAACATTTTATAAGTAGTTGGATCCAAAACGTGATTAATCTTCCTACCATAACCCTCACCCTTCATCACAACCCTGCCGTTACCTTTGTCAGCAGTAATGGCAATTATCTTCTAAGCTGCATTGCCATCCCCCGTCGCCTTCCTTTCCGCTCGCGACTAATTGCAGATGAAAGCCTAATTCTGCGTGACCGAACGGAGATTAAAAACCTAGCCCTTCCCGATAGAAAGAGAGAAGGAAGATCAGGACGTCCCTTTGATAACGAGCTCATTAGGAAAGTTTCTCAAGGTCGAGGTTAGGGAACGATGGCGAGGAAATCGGTCGCTTCCTTTTCAAAGCAACAATTCCAGTGTTTGCCTTAAGCGATGTAGGGAAACAGCGGAAAATATAACCTGCAAGGACGGGGATTTTAAGGGTCGTCTTCAAGAATTTGAGGGTGGTATCTTACCTCTGCTCCACATCGCATGGTTTCCAAATGGGAATACACAAAATGCCCCCAAAGTAATGGTTAATAATTCAAATTCAATGCTAGAGAAAAATTCCACATTTACCCACAGTTTTCCTGGTTGTTTCCTTTATATTTAAGTATTATTTACTTGTATGTACTTTCAAATGTGATACAACTCCACAGGCGAAAATGTGCGATATCCTCTTAATAATGGGTATTCAATATTCTGTCCTCTTTGACGAACATAGCTTTTCTCTGATGATGGCTTTGTAAACTGAAAACCGCTTCAAGAGACGAATTAACGCCGTAGGTGGTGCACAGCTTGCGTAACTCATTGGAGGGTATTGCAGGAGCACAAAATACGCATTACCATCTTGCAAGCGCTCGGACGTTGTACGGAATTCCTGCTGTGGTGTCTTCTTAAAAATGATAATGAGTCTGCTTAACATACAGTCTGTTAAGTAAGAACGTGGTCGGAGTTACACACAGATGGTAAATGATATCGCCTTAATTCTTTCACAACCCAACACGGAGAAGCTTTGTCCTTTATGAAATGTCCATAAAGCATTTGTTTACTTTGAATTCTTGACTGAGACACGCAAGAAGAGACATAAGCGCATCTTACGTGTCGCTTTTATCTTATATATTTGATCCCGTCTGCTAAACGTTGTTTCACCGATAAAAATGCAGATTGACTACTGCAGGAGGACAATGATCCGAAGCACCGCAGTAAGTTTTGCAGCGACTACAAAACAGATAAATTTGTGCAAGTACTGGATTGGCCTTCACAATGGACTGACGCTAATCCTATTGAAAATGTATGGTGTTAAATCAAAAAGAAGTCGCAAGGAAAAAAGATCTTCACCTACAAATGGGTGTCTACACAAATTCGACGCAGTTTGAGGTCTCTTACAAGTGAATATGCGGAGAACTTGGTTCCAGGCATGCCTCAAAGATTCCAAGCAATTATCGACCGTGCGGATGACTGGAGGTATTATTAATTATGACAGAATTTTCTTTAGTTCATATGCGATATATCTATATGTTTTAGTTTGTTGTCAAATATATTCTCTTCTGATTAGCTTGCTTAACAGACTGTCCATACGTGTCATTCATAGGTAAGGCATGCCTTACGCTTTTGTGTACTTACATGTAGTTCTATTAGAATCTACGAGATTGCAGTTAAATCGCACCAACGAAGACTATGCGTGAAATTTTTTGCTGGTATGGTTGGAAGTAATCTATAATTAACTGGAGGAGCACATCAGTTTATGCATGTCAATTATAGAATTTCGGGAAACAGTTTCACGTCCTACGTGCAGCCATTATGAATCACCTTGAAGAAAATGACTTACTGATACATAACCAACACGAATTCAAAAAATATCGTTCTTGTGCAACACAGCTAGCTCTTTATTCCCATGAAGTAATGAGTACTGTCGACAAGGGGTCTCAGATCGATTCCATATTCCTAGATTTCCAGAAGGCTTTTGATACCGTTCCTTACAAGCGTCTATTAATCAAATTGATTGTATTTCGAGTACCGTCTGAGTTGTGTGACTGGATTCGTGATTTCCTCTTAGAGAGGTCACAGTTCGTAGTGATGGACGGTAAATCATCGAGTAGAACAGAAGCGATATCTGGCGTTCCGCAAGGTAGTGTCATAGGCCCTCTGCTGTTCCTGATTTACATAAATGATCTAGGTGATAATCTGAGCAGCCCCCTTAGATTGTTTGTAGATGACGCTGTAATTTACCGTCTAGTAAAATCATCAGACGATCAATTCCAATTACAAAATGATCTACGGACAATTTCTGTATGGTGCGAAAAGTGGCAATTAGCACTAAACAAAGAAAAGTGCAAGGTCACCCACATGGGTACTAAAAGAAATCCGATAAATTTTGGGTATACGATAAATCGCCGAAATATAAATGCTGTCAATTCGACTAAATACCTAGGAATTACAATTACGAGCAACTTAAACTGGGAAGACCACATAGATAATATTGTGGCGAAGGTGAAATAAAGACTGCGCTTTGTTGGCAGAACACTTAGAAGATGCGACAAAGCCACTAAAGAGACAACCTACATTACACGTGTCTGTCCTCTGCTGGAATATTGCTGCGCGGTATGGGATCCTTACCAGGTAGGATAGACGAAGGACTTCAAAAAAGTGCAAAGAAGGGCAGCTCGTTTCGTGTTATCTCGCAACAGGGGTGAGAGTGTCACAGATATGATATGCGAGTTGGGGTGGCAATCACTGAAACAAAGGCTGTTTACTTTGCGGCGAGATCTATTTACGAAATTTCAATCACCAACTTTCTCCTCCGAATGCGTAAATATTTTGTTGACAGTCACCTACGCAGGTGAGCAGCGATCATGGATGATTCCCTATTTACCGACAGAATGTTTGGCATTGTAAACAGCCGCATATCCCATTCTCGTCCATCTACACCACGCAGAGCATTATCTTCATTTGTTGTTGATGCCCTGCTGCTAACAGAACTACACTCCACTTCTTCCTCTCCTTGAAATCGGCGCATTTATTTCTTCAAGATCCCAGAACTCCGAACGTATGTTGTGCATCATCTTTGAAGTGACAAAATTTGATACAATATGTAAATCACTTTACGAAGCAAGTGTTCACACCACTTCAAATCACATTCACATGTCCAGTTTCACTTACCTCATAATACTTCCTCTTCCTTTAAAAATGAATGTCATGCACACTTTTTATACCATGAATAATAGATAATTTACCTCACTTCCATCTTTAAAATCTTTCTTAGGATCGAAATCAAGCACAATACACGAATAATTTTTTTTTTACGTGACTACCCTTCAAGAACTGTGTAATGCAAGAGCTTCAATGGATTGCAAATAAAAGCCAACAAGTGATCGGCTGTTATTTCAAATACTCTGCATATTTGCACCTTGAAACAATTTTTCCCCTGCTTTATAAAGAGTTTTGAGATTAGATCAGTACCATTTCTGGCCCAAACAGTTCTTAAGTCAAAAACATTCACTGCGTATACTGTACAAATACAGGGTGTGTGAAAGACAGAACAACAACCCCTTTCATTATTACTTCGAAAGATAAGGCTATTACCACGACATTTTGTCGTTGTGTCAGACTTTCTCTACATATTCGTCTTTGAATACGGCATACACTGACGGGAAAAAAAGTACAATATCAAAAGATTAACGTAGAGGACTGTAACTATGGGAATTCATTTGTCTAGGTAACATACTTAACTGATAAACAATGCAAGATCACAGATTAATGTGAGGGTGAAATAAGTTATTGCAAATGTGAAATGCTGGTACATTAATAACAGGTGTAACCGCTAGTATCTTAAATGCAAACACGCGAACATGGATGTTGCACAGGTGCAGGACGTCAGTTTGTGGCATGAAGTTCCATGCTTGTTGCATTTGGTCGGTGAGTGATGCATGTCAATATTGCTGGAATCTCGATTGGAGACGGATCTGGTGATCGAGTAGACCAAGGTAACATTTCGACACTCTGAAGAAGAGCGTGGCTACAACAACGGTGTGTGGACGACCGTTATCCCGTCGGAAAACACCCCCTGGAATGCTGTTCACGAATGGCTGTGCAACAGGTCAAATCATCAGACTGACGTACAAATTTCCAATCAGGATACGTGTGATAAAGATGAGAGTGCTTCTACTGTCATAAAAAATCGTACCCCAGATCATGATACGAGGAACGGGTCCTGTTTGTCTAGCAAAGACAGGTTGGATGCAGGCCCTCAAATGCCCTCCTGACCAACACACGGCTATCACTGGCTCAGAGGCAGAACCAGCATTCATCATAAAATGCAACAGACATCCGCCCTGCCCTCCAGTGAGCTCTCGCTTGACACGACTGAAATCGCAAATGGCGATACTTTGGGGTCAGTGGAATGCGCACTACAGGGCGTCTGGCTCGGAGCTATCCTCAAAGTAAACGATTTGTACCAGTTCGTTACGTCACTGTGGCACCAACTGCTTCAAAAATTTTCTGCAGATGCAATACGATGTGCCAGAGCCATAAGCCGAATACGATGGGCTTCCCTCTCGGTAGTGCTACGTAGCCGCCCGAGCTGCCATCAATCATGCGCAGTGGCTCCATTCCTGCCAAATCTTTCTGCAATATCGCAGAGCGAACATTCATCTTCTCCTAGCTCTATTGTACGACCTCGTTGAAGCTCAGTGAGGTGTTGATAATGACGTCTTAGTCGTCTTAATGGCATTCCTGACTAACATCAACTCACGACGTCCATTCTTAAGGGTAACTAAAGCTCATGACCTTTAGATCGTGTATTTAAAACAAACCTGATTTCCATCCTCATAGTGGCGCTACTAGTGCTCTTTGCTATGCGACTGGTGCGACATTTGAACAGACATCGTCTTTCAGCTGTGGGAACACGCCTACAAACTTCAGTTTATGTCTCATAACTCCTTGGTGTTGCGAATTTTGTTCGCCAGTGTATTTCTACCAAGTATGGAAGTTGGCGTTTTGACCGTTAATGAAACGTCGCACCTCAAAAATAACCTCGTTCTCTTTCTGTGAAGTTTGGAAGGTAGGAGACGAGGTGCTGGCAGAATTGAAGCTGTGAGGACGGGTCGTGAGTCGTGCTTGGGTAGCTCAGTTGGTAGAGCACTTGCCCGTGAAAGGCAAAGATCCCGAGTTCGAGTCTCGGTCCGGCAGACAGTTTTAATCTGTCAGGAAGTTTCGTATCTATATATGTTCGTTCCACATGCCCTCCTAAGCCATTATACTTATTTCTGTGAAATATGGCACACATATAAATTGCTATCTGGAAAGAAGCGCTGTGGGGATAAGAATCATCTGCCTCTCAAAAAGGCAGCGGCAGTTTTGAAGAATAGGAGCAACGCACTGCATTCAAATAACCACATTTTACTCATTCAGTATTTGAGAATGAGATCCCTTAGTAACTTCTCAGAAACTTTACACATACTTTCAAACCAATAGCAAACGTTTTCTTACTGACACCTCCCACAAAACGATGAAAGGAAAAGAAGTATATCTTTTACTACATTTTTTATATTCATGGAGGAAAACTGCCACATCAGGCATGCAGTTTTAATTTAATACTTCTTCACTATTAACTCTATTCGCAGCACAGTTTGCAGGCAGTATTCATATATACCACTAAATTCACCTCCAAAATTATATTATTGTACGACTCTTAGTTCAGGAGACAAGATGCCATAAACACTGAGG
Source organism: Schistocerca piceifrons (assembly GCF_021461385.2). Classification (NCBI taxonomy): domain Eukaryota; kingdom Metazoa; phylum Arthropoda; class Insecta; order Orthoptera; family Acrididae; genus Schistocerca; species Schistocerca piceifrons. Next base: position 644,550,766 of record NC_060139.1, read on the forward strand.
TGCACGAGAAACGGGCGCATCATGCATGACGCTTTAGTTTATTACTTCTTTACTATTAATTCTGTATGCAACGCAGTGTATACACAGTACTCACACATACCGCTGAATATACCCGCAAAATTATATCACTGAACATCTCGTAGTTCAGGAATTATGACGTCATAAACACTGAGCTGCGTAAAAACGAAACTTCAGGGCGAAATTCACTAGAGATACAGGTATAATACCTGTATAAATAGGTGTGAAATACGTTAAATATATGTGACATGTGCGTGTTTCGGGGAACATCAGGTTAAAAGCTGCTGCTAAGACCTTGAATAGAATACCACCAGGGGAACATCAGGTAAAAAGCTGCTGCTAAGACCTTGAATAGAATACCACCAAATCTGGTACACAGTACTTATTATTTGGAAGGAAGTACTGTGCGGGGAAGAACCATCGTCTTCTAGTTGGTGATGGACAAAGAACTGGGGAGGGGGAGGAAGAGATGGACAGAAAGGTAGAGGTGGAGATGAACGAAGAGAGTGGACGATGATGGACAGAGAGAAGGTGGTGATTGTGAGATGGACAAAGAGATGGAGGAATGCCAGCTGAACGGAGATACTGGGAAAGGAGAGGCACAAAGAAACGGGGGAGGAGAAGAGGGACAAGTGGTTCAAATGGCTCTGAGCACTATGGAGAGACAGGCAGGATTCGAACATGCGGCCGTAGCAGCCCCGTAGTTCCGGACTGAAGCGCCTAAAATCAGGTAGCTGAAAGCAGGGCCACCCTTGTTTCATACCTATATGAAAAATAATGATTCTCGAGCTATGACGTGGTTGCAGCAAATGAGCGATATATCTCCGGGCAACGCCGGGTATTCATGTGGTATAAAGATAAATTGAATAGCTGGTGCCCTCGATGATCTGTAGGACTACAGATACAATGTAAAGGCCTGTTTCCGCGATAGGGACGCGGCGTTTATGTCGACAAGCCAGATCAAAATTTTGTGCAGAAACCTTCACTGCCGTCAAGGGATGAGTAGGTGTTACTATGTGCATAGAAGCCGAATCCATTGCTTTGAGAATGAACAATATATGTTGGCTGGAACAGCGCAGACAGAGAGACGTGTCGTATTACGTGCTATTGTACCGCGGCGAGCGGCAGGCGGGCACAATGGCCAGGTGGTGGGCATTTCTCGCGAAAGCTATATTCCTGCAGTGGCGGCGAATTAAGCGAGGCAGCGCGCGAGCGGCCAGCACCGGCCCGGCTAGGCCCGGCCACACAAAGACCCTGCTAACGAGCCGGCTAATGGCTGCGTAGCGTCGTCGACCGAATGATAATTAGCGTGAAATGACAGCCCTTCCCTCAACCAGTTCACACACCGAGCCCGTACCCGTTCTTCCACGCCACCTGCTCGCCAGTCTCGCTCATAAAGCGAGTACACACACACAGAAAGGGAAGTGCGACAGGGAAATAGAGAGATGCGGTGACAGGGGCAGACAGGCGCGACTGGGGGACGGTGATTCACAAGCACAGAGGCATTTTGCAGTTGGTCCGTTTAGGTTCGGTAGCGGAATAATTTACTACGTCCTCTGACTCTCAGATTGTCTGAGAATCGCCGGGTGCGTGCGTGGTCCGTAGCTGCAAGAAACTATCCTGTGATGGCTAGTTGTCTGATAGAATTATGGACAGCTCTTAATGACAGACAGGGACCTACTGAGTCAGTAACAAGGTTTTTTGCACAGCAATTTTTTTTTACTTATTTTATTTATTTATTTTACATGACGACAAACTAACAGCTACTTCTTTTCTTAATACGTTTTTTACGAACTATAATGTGCAGTCACATGAAAACGAGACAGTTGGGAAAAAGTTTTAATTCTACGAATTTGCACGTTTGTTTGCGTGGCCATCCTCCGCAGCAAGCACAGAAATATTTGTTGTGTAAAGAAAATCGCCTTTTCTTGCTGCTACTTAATTTACTTGTCCCAGACGCGTTTCGCCTTATTCTTGCTCTAAGGCATCTGCACTGGGACGGTTTGCTGTGATTGTGTTACAATATTTACGTTTCTAGAATGAAATTTTCACTCTACAGCGGAGTGTGTGCTGATATGAAACTTCCTGGCAGATTAAAACTGTGCGCCGGGCCGAGGCTCCCGAGTTCGAGTCTCGGCCCTGCACACGGTTTTAATCTGCCAGGAAGTTTAATATTTACGTTGTTAAAAGCACAGTATTCGAACAAATAGCTATATCTAGTGGCAAAAGAATGATAGTAAATCACAAAAAAGGAAGAAGAAACATGGTGAACAGTGTGATAAAGTTCAGTATACAAAATTGTGCCCTTTTGTCGGAATTGAAGCGGTAGAGCGACCTCCAGACCAGATGAGAGGAAACGCTCATCACAGCAAACTATCCCACTGAATATGCCTTAGAGCAAGAAAAAGGCGAAACGCGTCTGGTAAAAATAAATTAAGTTGCAGCAAAAGGCGGTCTGATTTACAAAACAAACACTTCTAATTTGCTTTCGCCGTTTTGCAGCAGATGGCGCAGGCGCAGGCGGTAGGTCCCCAAGTGTCATACAAGTCAACCTTCAATGTATTAGTCGATTTGTGATTGCATCGTCAAGTCATTCTCGATCGAATGTGTCAAATTACGAGCTCAGTTCTCTTTATTTCCGGGAAGTTTTAATTTTCTGCTTTAACGTAAAGGATTCTGCAGCCTAGCCTCATAAAATTCTGGGTAAGACCTGTATGGTGAGGCATCTGTAAGGGAAGAACCTGCAGAGAATTGTTTCAGAGCTTCAATAACTGTGATTTTGACGTCGACGATGGGCATGGCTGTGGAACAGATAAGGTTTTCGAAGCTGCTGAAAACGACAGAAACAATCATAGGGGGTCATTATAAACGCAGTTGATGCGTTTGAGCCGATCAATGAAAGACAATCCGCCACAATACAGCTATAGAGGTGAAAAGGTGATTTTGCAGTATGTCAATGCTCGCCCCCATGTCGCAAAACCCGTCAAAATATACTTGCAAACGTTGAAATGGAAGTTCTTACCCAATCCGCCGTATTTTCCAGATATTGCACCCTCTGACCGCGACCTTTTTCGATCAATCGCAAATAGCCTCGCTGACCAGCACTTTCGGTCATGTGAACACGTGTAAAACTCGATCAATTCATGGATATCATCCAAAGACGCCCAGTTGTTCCTATGCTGGATTTATATTCTGATCGAAAGATGGGAGAAAGTAGTGGCCAGCGATGGATAGTGCTTTGAATCGTAAAGTTCCTCGAACTTCGACGAAAAACGGAAGAAGATAAGAAGGAAAGATGTAATACGCAAACTACTCACTATTTCAGAAGTATTCGCCATAACTAGTAAGACATTTATCGCACTGTGAGAGAAGATGGTTAATGTCTTCATGGCAAAACGGTTGCTATTTCCTACGGAATCATGATTGCATCCAGGCGAGCACCTCTTCGTCGAAAGCAGATCGACGACCACGAATGTGCTCCAAGAATATGGAAATCGCTGGGGAGATATCGAGATTGCAAGGAGGATGTATAAGGGCATCCCACATAAACCCTTCTGCAATGTAGCCGAAACAATGCAGGCAACCTGTGCGGCGAGCGTGGGGGGTGGGGGGTGGAGGGTTGGGGGGAATTTGTCTGCAACAGAATACTGCCGTCCGTCAACACTCCTGGGCGTTTGGACTTCGTGGCGTGCTTTAATTTTTGCAAAATGTCCAAGTACCGCTGCGGGTTATTTGTGGTTCCATGTCCACAAAGTCAGAGAGCAGCGGGCCCTTGCAGTCAAAGAAAAAGTTCATGACTTTCCCTGAGCTGGCGTACACGGATTTGGATTTCTTCGGTGTGAGTGAATCCATGTGCTTCCATTGACTCCACGTTTTTATCTACCACGACTACGTGTGACAGGAGATAATATTCTTCATTCTGATACCGTTCCAGGTGCTGTAGTGATGTCCTCATTGTATTCAAGTTCTACTCCTCCGTCAGGCTGCAGGGGTCCAACGGCGCACATAATTTCCCGGAACTTCGGATGTTCTGTCATGATGGCGGGGGCGGGATCGTGACTGATGCACAACATGAACCGAGTGTCTACCACTGGCCGCCGTCGCCCATTTCTGTCTGCAGCCTTCACTGCAGCAATTACCGAAGGGGTAATGACACAGTGAGTCTGTCCTGGGCATCTGTTGTCTTTCACTGACTGCCGATCTTCTCTAAATCACTTATTCCACGCAAACACATGTTCATGTAACATACTGAGCACATCTAACAGTCTAATATCACATTGGTGAACGTTCGCACTGTTCCTTCTTGATTCCTATGAGAGAGCACTTCTATTCGCACACCTTCTTTCATAACCAATGTCCACGACATACTCGTTATATAGTCTGTCTCATTTTCATTCGATGGCTCCTTACACAAATGATTACCCGAATGTGATATGCGTGCAATGTCTTTATCGCAAACACCACCAATGGCCAACAGTCAGTAACGTGACATAAAGCAGAGCACGTGCTGAAGTAACGTCAAAGAAATGTAAGCAACGCTAATACCTTGACCAGCCAAAGTATTATGACCACTGAACTCCGCGACATTGGATGCCATCTGGTGGCCACGTGACGTAGCAACAAAAGTATGTAAGCGGAACAGACACGGCCGGGGCTCGTCCTAGCGAAATTACGAGCTGCAAATGCGTAAACCCATTGAGATAAGTGACTTTCATAAATAGAATATTATTATTACGCAGATCCTGTGAACGAATGTCTCGAAAAAGACGAAGATGGTCGAATGTTCACCTGCTGCTATCGTCAGAATGTATGGAAAGAGGTAGGCGGACAGTTAAACAACCACTAGGGGCTAAATAGTTGGACGTCCAAGGCTCTTCACATAATGTGGGGATCAGAAGCTTGTTTGTTCTGTAAAGTAGGACAGATGGTGATCTGTGGAATCTCTGCCGAAAGAGCAAAATGCTGGTGCATGCACAAGTGTTTCAGAGCAAACCGTTCATGGTACATTATTGAACATGGAGCTAGGCAGCAGACCACCCCTACGTGTTCACATATGGACCCAACGACACCGTCAGTTACGACTGAAGTGGGCACAGAATCATCGGGATTCAACCGTCGATCAACGGAAACGTGTCGGCTCTTCAGCTGAATCACATTTTTGCAACATTAGGTCGATGGTCGTCTCCACAGAAACAATCATTGAGGTGAACGGCGGCTCGAAAAATGCAGTGCACCAGAGACACAGGCTGGTGGGAGCAGTGTTATGCTATGGAAGACATTCTTCTGCGCTTGCATGGAACCTGTGGTAGTAATCGACGACACCTTGACTGATGCGAACCCACGTGCACCCCTTCATGCTTGATGTCTTCTCCGAGGGTTATGTCATCTTCCAGTAATATAATTGTCCATGTCTCGGAGCCAGAATCGTGGCAAAGTTTGAGGTGCAGTACAATAAACTCACTTTGATGTCTGGGTGACCAAAATCGTACGATGTAAATCCTACGGCACGCCTCGAGGTCGCTATGGGGAGCCATCATTGCGTACGCAAATCAGCGATCCGTTATCTACGCCAGCAACATGACCTGTGCGTAGGAATCTAATGCCACATACCTCTACAAACCTACCAACAAATTGTCGGATTCCTGATATGCGGGATCTATGATATATTTCGTTTCAAAGACGGAGAAACTAGGTATTAAGCAGAATCAAATTTTCACTCTGCAGCGGAGTGTGTGCTGACAGGAAACTTCCTGGCAGATTAAAACTGTATGCCGGACCGAGACTCGAACTCGTGATCTTTGCCTTTCGCGGGCGTGAAATTGAAGCGTCACCCATCCACCAGTGTCAGCCCAGTTTGCAGGTGAATATAAGTTTAATTTAGTTTTTGTTTATGTATTTTTGTAATATTTGTAATGGTTGTGAATTGTCTAAAGTTTTTGTATTTATTTTTTATGTTTCATGTACGGAGGGAGCGGTGCAACGAACGGAGACAGCATCTTCACTGCCGGGACCAGAGAGAAAATTGCTGGCCATTATACGTCGCGGGTCGACAGCCAAAGAGCAACAGAAGATCCTGAAACCGAGTTGTTGCGTCGTGCTTCTAAAAATGTCAAAAATTAAGAATTTGTAATGTTTCTACAACAATGACGTCATAGAAAGTTTAATCTTGTTGTAAATGTTCAGTTCTGTCTTGTCAAGGTTCAGGTTCACGTCTATATGTAGGAAGATAATAAACTAGTGGATGCTACAAAAGTTTAAATACGTGTTCCGAGAATTTATTTATGAAGAATTATGTTAAGTAATTTATTTGACAAGATTATTAATTTTTGACAGCGCTCATCGCGAGTTTGATTCTTGAAAGTTTATTCAATGTGGTTCTAATATTTATTAAATCAGAACACTTGCATTAATATAATTTCTGAGAAGAAACAAACGACATCTAAATTAAAAAAGTTTACGCAAACCAATTGGACTGAGTGACGAAATTCTGCGCATACGACTCAAATGATGATGTTTTAATTATAGTTTCATTCAAGAACCATTCAGAGACAATTTAAAAAAGAATTTAAATAATTTTGAAGTGTGTTGTAACTGACGTAGGTGACGAAGTCTGCACATGGTCATATGTCAAAAGAAAATCATTTATACAAAACTTGCGTCTTTACACTACAGTGCTCTACCACCTGAGCTACCCAAGCACGACTCACGCCCCGTCCTCACAGCTTCACGTCTGCCAGTACCTCGTCTCCTACCTTCCAAACTTCACAGAAGATGTCCTGCGAACCTTGCAAACTAGCACTCCTGTAAGAAAGGATATTGCAGAAACAAGGCTTAGCCACAACCTGGGGGATGTTTCCAGAATGAGATTTTCACCCTGCAGCGGAGTGTGCGCTGATATGAAACTTCCTGGCAGATTTTTGGAAACATCCCCCAGGCTGTTGCTGAGCCGTTTCTCCCCAATATCCTTTCTTCCAGGGGAGCTAGTTCTGCAAGGTTCGCAGGAGAGCTTCAGTGAAGTTTGGAAGATAGGAGAGGACGTACTGGCAGAAGTGAAGCTTTGAGGACGGGGCGTGAGTCGTGCTTGTGCAGCTCAGACGGTAGAGCACTTGCCCACGAAAGGCAAAGATCCAGAGTTTGATTCTCGGTCCGGTACACAGTTTTAATTTCAACGTATTTCAAGGTATTAAGCAGTTCGTCGTTATATTTTGGGTCATCTGTGTATAATGGTATTAGTAATACCGTATTATGTATTAGGAGTACTGTAGTAGCGTTACGATCTAGCTGAGAGAGAGGGCCGTGTGTAGGCTTCCAGCTGAACGCTTTTTGCTGATATTTCCCACACGTGTGGACACGGACAGTGAAGTGGATGAAATGATAATTAAATCAAGACACTAAGCTGTCAATAGGCGTTGATATACATCAATGGGGACAGCTGAAAATATGTGCCTCGACCGGGACTCGAACCCGGGATCTCCTGCTTACATGGCAGACGCTCTATCCATATGAGCCACCGAGGGACCAGAGGATAGCGCGACTGCAGTGATTTATCCCTTGCACGCTCCCCGCAAGACCCACACTCCCAGCTTAATGTCCACACACTACATTCGTAGTGCCCCTGCCCATTACATTCATTACTCGCGGCAGACAATCTTACCGTGTGCATCCAGCACAGAAGAAGTAGGTCAATGGCCGGTTAACTTTAACTATATGAAATTAGAATTATATATTAATACCCTCAGATGCTGACGGGCGTTGGTATGTATCAACAGGGACAGGTGAAAATGTGTGCCCCGACCAGGACTCGAACCCGGGACCTTCTGCTTTCATAGAAGGCGCTCTATCCGTCTGAGCCACCGAGGGCACAGAAGATAGTGCGACTGCACGGACTTATCCGAAAGAACGGATACAGTCTTCATATATGGTTAAGGTTAACCGGCCATTGACCTTCTTCCGTGCAGATGCAGACGTATTGCCCGAACTCTTACGGGATTCGGTAAGATTGTCTGCCGCGAGTAATGAGTGTAATGTGCAGGGACACTACGAATGTAGTGTGTGGACATTAAGTTGGGAATGTGGGTCTCACGGGGAGCATGCAAGGGATAAATCCTTGCAGTCGCACTATGTGCCCTCGGTGGCTCAGGTGGATAGAGCGTCTGCCATGTAAGCAGGAGATCCCTGGTTAAAGTCCCGGTCGGGGCACACATTTTCATTTGTCCCCGTTGGTGTATATCAACGCCTGTCGACAGCTTAGGGTCTTGATTTAATTATCATTTCATTTTAAGAGAGCTGTGGGGTCACCGATGGTATCCGTTCTTTCGGACATATCCGAAAGAACAGATACCATCTTCATATAGTGAAGTGGGTGGTGGCTGCGGAGGGGCGTGCGGCTCAACATTACACTGAGGCCTTAACTCAGGACAACTTGATGGCAGCCTTCCAACATTCAAGCTTTCCTCTCTATACCTATTAATGTTCCTAAATACAAATATTGTTAATGTTAATGTGCGGCTGATGACAGTCCCGCATTGGCAGAGCTGCCGCCAGGCTAAGAGCTTCGGTCTACAGACGAGACAGCATATTTCCAGCCAGCTTCAGAGTACTGAGGGAGCTGGCCTTAAACTGCACACCAGTGGAAAACAGTGCATTTAAATACAACTCTGACACTTCTAGGCAATCGGAGTAATAGAACCATAATCTACTGAAACGTTTCCAGACACCCCTATGTTAAGCGAAATTGACTACTAGATGTCACGAGAAGTGGACTCACCAGTATAAATGGAGTCAGGGAGTACTGCGTTCTCAGTAGAGAAGCAGTAACAGCAAAATGCGTTGGCTGTGAGAGCTCAGTGACTTCGAACATGGACTAGCCATGGGATCTCTCCTAATTTAGCCGGCAGGGTTATGTCAACGCTGCTAAAGCTGTCCAAGTAAATTATTGGTGATGTGATTGTGAAGTGGAAAAAGAACAACAACAGATAAACGAAGACCATACAGAGCTAACGTACTGAGGGACAGCGACTGTGGAGCATTGCGAAGGGTACTTGTAAAAAATTGCATAGAATCAGCGGAGGGAATGGCTCTTGCGTTCCACGTGCTACCAGTAGCTCAGCTAGAACATTGACTGTACCCAGGGATTGACTGTACCCAGGGAGTTAAAAAGAATGGGATAGAGTGCTGAAGTGCCTTCTGAGCCACGCATTTCTGTAGTCAGTGCTAAGGAATGCTTCAGGTCGTGTATAGTACGACGCCACTGGACGGTGGGCCCTGGACAGTGCCTGGAAACAGCGGTTTAAAGTGGTGAATCTCCTGTACCATGTGGCAGTCCGAAGTAAATGTTTGAGTTGGACGAATGGCTGGAGGGCGTCAGCTGCCTTCATGTGGAATGCCAACAGTGAAGTACGGAGAAAATGACGTTTCGGCTAGGGGGTGTTTTCTGTGGTTAGGCTGTGCTCCTGTTAAGTTGGTACTAAACGCAGAAAGATATTAAAACATTTTACAGCATCGTGTAATGCGAACCGCAAAGGAACAGCTGTAAGTTTATGATCGTTTGTATCAGCATGGAATTGCATAATGTTATAAAGCAGTATATTTGAGGTAATGGTTCGTGGAAAAGAACACACATAAAGCGGACTTATTTGGTCAGAGTACCGATCTGAAGCCAACGGAACACCTTTAGAACGAGTTAGAACGTCAACTTCGCTACAGATCTTGGTGTCCAATATGACTATTATATTGGGTTTCGGCTCTTGAGGAAAAATGGACTACCATTAACCCCCAGCCATTCAGATACCTCACTGAAAATGTCCCCAGTAGGATTCAAGCCGACATAAGGAAAGGTGGTCAAACCCCATACTAACGTCCACTAACTGTCGTCCGGACACTTTTCATAAGATAGTGTACAAACCTTTTTCTTTTGTCTTCAAGAAGTGAAAATAACAGTAATGTGCTGAGTACGTTAATAATTATCAGACGTCTGGCAAATGTAGTAAGTTTTATTGGACTCATAATTCTAAATAACTTATAGAAACAATGGATGAACAATGTGAATACAGATAGTAGTTTAAAAATTGGGCTGAACAAATAGCTGCAATTGGTTGCAGCAACGTTATCCACCAACGTCTTTCTCAGAGAAGCTAACGGCGCTTGGAACAGGATGTGACCTCCTGCATATGATTAATAAGTTAATAAGGGGTGTGTCCACAGTTATCCTTTATGACGGTTTGAACTCTGCTTTAGATACTTTCAATTAGATATCTGAATGTCTGTGCTGGAATGGCAGCCCATTAATCCGAAGCCAGTTGTGATGGACGCTAGGGTCTGGAGCGACGTAGACATTCTAACTCGTCCAAATGGTGTTCCATTGGCTTCAGGTCGGAAATCTGGGCACAACAGGCCATTTCAGGAATTTTATATTACACAAACCATTGTCCCACAGGTGTTTCTTTATGACAAAGTGTAATGTCATGCTGATCCGCTTCCTGTTATACTTTCTTGTCCGCCTCTTGCGGCGTCTACGGTCAATTCTGCATTCCACTGGGGTGTCCGGATACTTTTGATAAGATAGCGTGTAAGTAAGTAAAACGACGAGGACTAGTAGAAATCCTTTGTAAAGACAAGAGATATTGGATTTAATTGATGAAAGGAGAAAATATAAAAATGCAGGAACCTAAGCAGCCGGGAGGAATACAATCGTCTCAAAAAGAAGATCGACAGGAAATGCAAAATGGCTAAGCGGGAATCGCTAGAGGACAAATGCAAGGATGTAGAAGCATACATCACTAGGGGTAAGATAGATGCCGCTTACAGGAAAATTAAAGAGACCTTTGGAGAAAAGAGAACCACTTGTATGAATATCAAGGGCTCAGATGGAAAACCAGTCCTAAGCAAAGAAGGGGAAGCAGAAAGGTGGAAGGAGTATATACAGGGTCTATACAAGGGCCATGTACGTGAGGCGAATATTATGTAAATGGAAGAGGACGTAAATGCAGTTGAATTGGGAGATATGATATTGTGCGAAGAATTTGAAAGAGCGCTGAAAGACCTATGCAGAAACAAGGCCCCGGGAGTAGACAACATTCCGTTACAACCACTGATAGGCTTGGCAGATCCATCCATGACTAAACTCTTCCATCTGGTGAGCAAGATGTATGAGACAGGCGAAACAGACTCAGACTTCAAGAAGAATACAATAATTCCAATTCCAAAGAAAGCAGACAGGTGTGAAAATTACGAACTATCAGTTTAATGTCATGGATGCAAAATACTAACGCGAATTCTTTACAGACGAATGGAGAAACTGGTATAAACCCACTTCGAAGAAAATCAGTTTGGGTTCCGTAGAAATGCAGGAATACGCGAGGCACTACTGATCCTACGACATATCTTGGAAGATAGATTAAGGAAAGGCAAACCTACGTTCCTAGCATTTGTAGACTTAGAGAAAGCCTTTCACAATGTTGACTGGAATACCATGTTTCAAATCTGAAGATGGCAGGGACAAAATACAGGGAGCGAAAGGTTATTTACACTTTGTACAGAAACCAGATGACAGTTGTAAGAGTCGAGTGGCACGAAAGGAAAGCAATGGTTGAGAAGCGAGTGAGACACGATTGTAGCTTATCCCCGATGATATTCAGTCGGTGTATTGAGCAAGCAGTAAAGGAAACAAAAGATGAATTTGGAGTAGGAATTAAAATCCAGAGAGAAGAAGAAAAAACTTAGAGGTTTGACAATGAAACTATAATTCCGTCTGAGATGGCAAAGTACTTGGAAGAACAGTTGAACGGAATGGAGAGTGCCTTGAAAGGAGGACATAAGATGAACATCAACAAAAGCAAAACGAGGGTAATGCAATGTAGTCGAATTCAATCAGGTGATGCTGAGGGAATTAGATTAGGAAATGAGAACTTAAAATAGTAGAACAGTTTTGGCAACTGGGCAGCAAAATAACTGAAGATGGTCGAAGTAGAGAGGATATAAAATGCAGACTGGCGGTGGGAAGGAAAGCGTTTCTGTAGAAGAGAAAATTTGTTAATATCGAGTATAAATTGAAGAGTGAGTAAGTTTTTGCTGAAAGTACTCATATGGTGTGTAGCCATATATGGAAGTGCAACACTGACGATAAACAGTGTAGACAAGAAGAGAACAGAAGGTTTTGAAATGTGGTGCTACAGAGGAATGCTGAAGATTAGATGGGTAGATCACATAACTAATGAGGAAGTACTGAATAGAACTGGGGAGAAGAGAAATCTGTGGCATGAATTGACTAGAAGAAGGGATCGGTGGGTAGGTCACGCTCTGAGACATCAAGGGATCACCAGTTTAGTATTGGAGAGAAGCGTGGGGGTAAAAATCGTAGGGAGAGACCAAGAGATGAATACACTAAGCAGATTCAGAAGGATGTAGAATGCATTAGTTGCTCGGAGATGTAGAGCGTTGCACAGGATGGAGTAGCATGGTAAGCTGCATCAAAGCAGTCTTTGAACTGAAGACAACGACAGCAACAACAGAGTATATCTGTAGCATTTACCTTTAATCATATTTTACCACCTTATGCACGCTTATGCTGGCTACATGCAAACAAGCACTGAGTTTATCAGACACTCTCTCTCCTCTGCTGTTTTTCAACATAAACAGACCCTCATACCAGTCTTCGACATTAACACTCACACACCAGAAAAATTCGTACCCAACAGAGCAAAACGTTTTCCATCCCACTCCATCACTCATCCTCTTATTAGTAGTAGGAACTCGGCTCTGGAATGACTACTTATTGTATCAAAGTACTGAATAACATTTGTACTAAAACAACAGTAATGTCTCCCTTTGTTCCTGAATGCACTCTTTATAGGCTTGCATCATTATGATCAAGTTCCATTCTTCCCAGCTAGAGCTAACTCATTTCCCAAAGCCCTTATCTTGTGCGGTTTACCTAAATTTTTTGCATGCGGGACTCACTGTGCTAGAAAATATCACTTTTGTACACCAGTAAACCCATTTTGTTTCATCAACTACAACTACATGTGGCAGACATTTTTGAAGAATTTCTGCCAATTTGTAAGAAATTGTTACGAAGAATGTTGGAAAATTTTCATTCAAGAGATTAATTTGGGATGAAACTAGTTAAGGCTTAATAAATGTACTTGAAATACAGCTGTGCTGGTTTCTATTAACGTTTACATCATTAATCTTTGGAGGGACAAGATGATTAAAACATTTAATCTCTGTGTTACTATTATTATTATTATTATTATTATTATTATTATTACTATTATTAGCATAAGTAGTAGTAGTAGTGCTAGTGTTAATGTTTTACTTATTAGCTGTTCCTCTTATCAAATTTGTCATTGGACAGATTTTAATAATTTTTAATTATATTTATACAATTCTATTAATACTGAGCACATTAAAATTATGGTCCGACAGGGCCTGAAGAGCCCGATCTGACCATATTAAAAAAAGTGCCTGAAGACCCTAACCGGATCAGGTTAAATAAATAAAATAAACAAATGACAGCAGGTTTGTTCTTCTGGCATCAGTTGATTTGTTTGCACCTGCCTTGGTGGTCAACCTCATGAGGTGGTAGCTATTCCTCAGTGTCTTCCCAGCTCGAAATTTAGGAGAATGCCAGTTAGTTGGAAATACCATTCGATTTAGGTGGTTTATGAATGACAGCTATCAAAGACTCTTCCCAGTCTAGGGAGGTTTAAACTTTAATTCTATGTAGATATGAAGGATAACGACCATGACTATCTCACATTGTCATTATTAATATTATATGGCGTCGAGACTTGTGAAACTCTGAATACCATGTTATTTTTAGGAATGAACTGTTAAAAACATGGAAAGAGTTGGTGTCTCGTCACCTGCGAAGATTCCTACAATCAGTGCCAATTGATAATAAACAGTAAGATGTTTTGTGAAATGGTCTGTCGAAAAGTTAGCAATAAATCATGTGTAGAGAATGAGATCTGAGTGAGACTGTAAAGTTCAATGTTTAATTTAGAATCCTAAAAAGTTCTAGATGATATTCACCTGGTAGATTATGTAGACCCATGTAGTATATTGCTCAGATGTTTCGTTGTGCCATTTTATTTTTCATTTTTATGCAGATCTTACACAAAGCTTTCGACCGTTTTTCCTTTCAAAATTTTATTTAATTTTCAAGGTTTGTTCAGCAAGAATGAAATATAATGCATTTAAATATCGATTGGTATTCTGCTGTTACATTTTCAGTATTTAATCAGCTGTCATTATCATATTATGCTGCACCAGTAGGCCTACCTCTTTCATTTATAATTGATATCTATGTAGGGTAGGGTGATCAAATTATTTTCGGTGAAAACCGGGACACATTCACCCGGGTGCCAATGGACACCTCATTCCACATGTACCCAGGTTTCTTAATTTTAAATATTAATGTTTGGTTGATACATTTTGTTAACCCAATTATTATAACTAATTAGAGGATATAAAAGATTGATATAATCTAGATTATCTGTATAATTAATAACATTTAATAAACGTATACAGTAATAAAGAAATGTATTACGATTTTACAAAATTTTACAGCCATTCAACTTTTAATCCATTAATATTAACATGAGCTTTAATATTACTGAGCACTTGTAGATGGAATTGACTGTCCTTGGAGAAAAGAGTATTTTTCACTGCCTCCAACCTTCTTGATCATGTCTTTGTTCTTTGAGACACAGTGATAAAACTCGGCACAATCCATTTTGTAGTTGTACAGGATCTGCAGGATTGCTTCGAGAGAGTCCACCTCCATTCTGTTTCTTTCATCAGTCCTCTGGATATTCATGAACGAAAATACTCTTTCCACATTGGCATTATTGGCTGGGACTGCAAACAAATACCTGGCAATTATTACCAACTCAGAGTAATGCAGAAGACAGTCACAGCTTTAAAAAAAACTCATTTGACTTGTGACGACTTTCTTCAACAAAATTTGTCAGTATGCCGAACTGATCAAAGGGAATGGAATCATCGATTTCAATCTCTTTACTTTTCAAATAAGAAACTGTCTCCTCAACACTTTCCCATTTTGGCACTCTCTTCAATAACATCCAATCAAACACCGGCGATGAGGGTAAATATGAGGCGCTCCAATTGCTGAGATATTCTACACAAGTGTCATAAAACTTGTTAACTTCTTCTTCAAAACTCCTTTCAGCTGCTTCTGATATTTCTGCTCTTTTAAGGACAGATTTAACATTAAAAGAAATGAACTGCTGTTCTCTCCTCTTAGTAACAGTTTCCAGAGTATTTTTCAATACATCATTTACCTCTATTACTCTTTTCGTGCTTCCCTCAATTTCCTTTATCCCATGCTGCAAAGTGCTAAGCTGACTGTGAATGAACCATAAGTAGGCTTCACTTAAAGGGTTACTGAAAAACTGAACCAATATTATGGGGGCTTTGTCTTCATTTAGGAAAAAATCTTTTAACGGTTCAAACAGGCGGATAACTCTTTCAACTGCTGGAAACAGTGATAACCAGCGAGTTTTCGAGTGACACATTACATTCATATATTCAATTCCCACATAATCATAGAACTCCTTAAGCCTCTCTGTTCTAACAGTATATATGTAAAAGTGTGAGTATACCTTCATGACGATAGTTTCAACGTCACAGCTTAAACTGTCAGCAGATGTCTGCACGCTATTGTGTAAAACATGTGCAGGGCACCCAATTCCTTCAATGTTTTCATGCAATGTTGCCTTTAATTTGGTAAATACGTTGCATTTGCCTTGTCTTTTTAAACCACCAAAGTTTATGTTGCTGTTGTCTCCACAAAATGCCACACATTTATTTTTCTCAATAGCAAACATTTCGATAGTATTCATACAAAACCTTGAAATTTCGTCAGATGTTTCATTAGGTAGGGAACTCACCTTCAAAAGTTCGATCTGAATTCCCTGATAAATATCGAAAAACTGAACAACAAACAGAAATATTTTAGTGGCCTTATGATTGCTGGCATCAGTGGATATCCCATAGAAAGAAGACTTTTTGAGGTATTCAAGGCTTTCCTTTACACTCTGGGGAGCAATAATTCCTTTCACTAAGGCTCACACTTTAGTTCTTGCTGAACTAAACTTTTTTGCAATGGAAGAACCATCAAACATAATGCTGTTAAGCTTATTAATACAATCACTAGATCTATAAGTTTGGTGATGTTTTACCGTGTGGTAGGCCAGTGTAAGCTCGGCTGCTCGAACTTTCGTCTCTTCATTTGACTGATGTTTCACAAAATAATTTTGTAGAGTTTTACTGCAGCTCGGTGCACTGTATCTGTTAATGTGTTTCTTTGACCTGATGTGACCAACTATGTCGGAACGTCCACCATGACTTATACTAATAAAACAATTATATGAAGAACACTCTGCTTCGTAATCAAAACGAACTTTCTTAATGAAATTCCATTCCTTGGAATAACAGTCACTGAACATGCAGGCACGTTTCGGCATTGCGTTTCACGGTACTGCAGCAATAATACCACTAATATGAGTAAAAACTATTGCAGTTTGTCTGACAAAACATCAACTACTACACTGTTCTGACAATGAGTGTGTGAGTAAGTGGCGCGACAATCGGACGGTTTCATAGCTCTGTTACAATAATACAACTTACTACTTGTTGGCCAAAGTACCGCTCAAAGTAAATTATTGCGTCTGTGTATCAATACTGATAGTGTGATTACTAGTATGGGGCAATGGAGGTTTTAGACAAATAAGCTAAAATATATTAATTTCTTGTGTTGTATTTCCTTTAATACAGCGAAATCCCAAAAATTTGAGAAAGTTTCACGAAATGTATTTAAAAACTGAATTTCGGAACTTTTGAGCGTCCCGAAACAAATTTTCGGGACACCGGAACGCAGGGATGAAAACCGGGACAATCCCAATTTTCCGGGACGTTTGGTCACCCTAATGTAGGGGTATTAATGATACAGTGTTAAATGAATTAAATGAGTTAAAAATTAAACGAGGGTAAAGCACTCCTGGAAAGAAGCACATCGGTAAGGCGTACAGCGTCAAAATAATGTTGATCGGTGTGTGTACCGTGTTCAAATATTTAGGTCACATGCGACACTATGCCTCCCCACATCACCAAACCTAGGCAACCAAAATGACAATTTCCAACTACGTCTATAACGTTTTTGTCCAAGAGGGTCTACAGTAGGTGGGCCAGTCGCTGCCGTAATGTCATTACCCCTATCCTGATTCAGTCATACTAGGAACCTTACGTGGTTTTCAACGTGTGGGGACTGCTGAAGCAGTATTTTAGACCGTAAGATTAGGTTTATAATTCACTGGCTTCCAATACTAAAGGATGAAGGTAACTTTCGCGTTATATGTCACTGCCAAATTACACAGCTCGATGAAATTAGGACCAGACATACAAAGAACTGCTACAGTATAGTATATAAGTTATCCGAAAGGAATACCCAATGAGACTAACAGAAATGACACTTTTACTCAAAGAAAACAATCACACAGAAGTCACTGCAATTCATGATGGTGACATTACAGAAGGCGGAACATGGTTCTTAATAATGTGTGTGATCACCACGGACAGCACTGGATACTCTGCAACGTGCTCCCATGGTCGCCGCAACGTTGGTAAGTAGTTCACAAGAGGGCCTTCCATTCCTCCACCAACGGGGTTGAAACTGCTGTATGGTCATTGGTGCATGAGGACGAGCTACAATACGTCTCCAGTACGTCTCCTAAACGCATCTCACAGGTTCTAGATGGGAATTAAGTCGGTGTAACGAGCAGGCCATTCCCTTAAACCGGCCGATGTGGCCGAGCTCTTCTAGGCGCTACAGTCTGGAACCGCGCGACCGCTACAGTCGCAGGTTCGAATCCTGCCTCGGGCATGGATGTGTGTGATGTACTTAGGTTATTTAGGTTTAAGTAGTTCTACGTTCTAGGGGTCTGAAGCCCCATAATGCTCAAAACCATTCCATTAACCGAATACCTTCTCGTTCCAACAGCTCCTCCTCCTGAGCTATGCCGTGCGGTCGCGCATTGCCACCCATAAGAATGAGGTAGGGCCGATATACCCATGTAAAGATTTACATGCAGAAGACGCAGTGACCACAATTTTAACTGGTGAGTGTATCCTGTTCAAAGATTTGGAGGTCAGTACGCCTATGCATCATTAAGCCTCCCAACACCATAACACCCGAAATACCAAAAAGATAATGCTCCACAATGCTGTGAACACCATCATACGGCTACAGGTGGCAAAAAGTATGCACACAAGAACATTGTCGAACTTGATCATTTTGGTGGCCTGTGTGTTTTGGTGTGGGCAGGCATAGCGTTATATAGGTGAACTGACCTCCAAATATTTGAAGATGGTACACTCACCAATCAACGTTGTTTTGACCCTTTACTCCTTCCGCAGGTCGTTCTTTCAAGGAGTGTATCCGGCTCTGACATCATTTTAATGGATGACAGTGGATAACCGCATCGAATAGTGCTGATGGAAGAGGTCTTGGGACGAGAGGGTATTCGGCGAATGGACTGGTTTCCCCGCTTCCTCGACTTAAATCCCATCGAGCATGTGGGGGATGCTTTGGGCAGACCTACAGCAGCACACCAACGTGCAGGAACAAGTATTTAGCAACTGTCAACGGCGCTCTTGGAGGAATAGAGTACCTTACCACAAGAACTCTTTACCAAACTGTGGCCAGCGTGGAAGCACATAAGCACGGAGCACAGAATTCATTGCCGTCTGTCGTGACCACACACCCTATTAAACACCCAGTCTCACCTTTCGTAGTCAATCGCAGTGCTTTCAGTGTAATTATATTCTCTGAATAAAAATGTCATTCCTGTTCATCTCATTGCGTATTTCTTTCAGTTGCTTCTGTACTGTGCTGTAGCACTACTTTGGCTTGGTTCAAATGGCTCTGAGCACTATGGGACTTAACTGGTGAGGTCATCAGTCCCCTAGAACTTAGAACTACTTAAACCTAACTAACCTAAGGACGTCACACACATCCATGCGCGAGGCAGGATTGGAACCTGCAACCGTAGCGGTCGCGCGGTTCCTGACTGCAGCGCCTAGAACCGCTCGGCCACCCTGGCCGGCTATCACTACTTTCAGTATGATGTCCGTTTTTCACTGACCTATATTACTTAGTACTGACACAACATGCTAAGAATACTTCCGTCCTTAAGTTTTGCACACCACTGCGACGTCACAAAATAATATCCACAATATTTTAGAAAGTGACTCAATATGTCAGCCTACATCCATTTCGGCTTTCTATAAAACTAAATTACCGTAATATACACAGGTTGTAACGTTATAAGTGTAGGTATTACTAATTGTGACTGAGGACGATGTACTGGACCACATTACATCAGTATTTTGACATTTGCAGACTAAAATTTGCAACTGCTACAAGCCATATGTTTTTAGGTTGGTTAGTACCTCCAAGTACATGTGGTACGAGCAAGTCATTAATATTTATTGTCGCCTACACAAGAGGTCAAGATTTCAAGCGTCAGTGTGTGGATACGAAATGTTAGGCATAAGCTGACAGGCGTAGTCAACTTAGTTGTGCAGTTAGTACTGTGCAGAAAACATCAGATAGTAAATTATGTGACGTGTTTCTCAGTAAGCTTTTAGACGCAGAGAAAAAACAACCAACTCATTGTTGTGTGTAAGCACTGACGTACCAAATATAAAAATATCTAAAATTATGCCCTCACAATCTGTACAATTTTGTCTGTCAGAAACATATACATGCACCGAGAAACGACTTCCTAAATGATCTTGATTCGACCATAAAGTAGTTTATAAATGAAAGCTAGTCGGTAAAAACCATCAACGGGTCTGATTAGATTAAACGCAGTTTTTATCAAAATGTATCGGCGGCTTTTTGTACTTTTTTTTAACACGTAGAAAAAAGCGAATAAACTGTAGCCAAAGACCTGTAAGATGAGGTGATCTGCTTTGTTTTCCAACATGTATGTGAATATTGCATTCCCGTGAGAGCAGTATTTTCTCTCCAAACCGTCTGTTCGCTTCCTCTCATAATAGCAGATACGCAGACGCTGCGCGCAAGTGCTGAAACGTGCTCCACAGCCTGCAGTTCGTCTCCAGAAACAAGAGCGGGGCGAGGCTACGGGCTGCCGACAGACAGCGCCTGGGGCTTGGGGCCGTATTCTCTTCCCTTATATCTCACACAGTCGTAGCCGTGCCTTCACCGGAGTGCGGGTAACACCCACGGGAGGGACTATGTTTCCGCTCACTCCGACGGAGGAAGACTTGCTCCGACATGAAAAAATATGTCGGGCATCGAATGTTCCCAGAGCCAACTCGACAGTACTACTTTGCATAAAGTACTGACAATTCACTACGAGAAGAAGGAAATGTACACTACCAGCATCGCGTGAGGAGAACGTATCCACAGAATTTCTCATTCATGTTCACGGAGCATCACCAGAGTACTCTAGTGCTGGCTCAGCCCCTTGTATTACTCGCTGCACACTCTAACTTCTTTGAAGTTTATTCTTTAATCTACCCTTTTCCACCTTTGGTCATAGGTCTGAGTCGAACTAAAGCAAGACTCCTTGTAACTTACACAACGGATGTTTGTCCGAGTTTGCGTACTCTAACGAAGAGTGTGAAACAGACAAATGTGGTATCAAACTGAACATCATAAGGTATATTTATGTAAAAAGGTTTAACTGCTTTAAAATAATCAGAGTAATTAAGAAAATCTAATTAATGGTTTGAGGAAAAATATTGTTCGAACTGGATCTTCTGTTTTCTCTTGATTCATCCATCACAGAACACAGCATTTTATAATGAGTGTGTGAGACCGTCAGATAGCCGAACGGTGACAAATGATTTCTAGCGGCCTCGTCACGTGAAATTTTGGGGTTTGTACGTGTCAGATCATGAAAAAATTAACACGAACAGTACTTTTTCAATAATTTAAAAGCTGTCACCCATCTTAGTGTCTGAAAGTGATATTGAGAGATATATTTATTTACTTCAGAGTTTCTTCTCTGGAGCATAGAATTTATAACGAAGGACCTATCACCATCTTTTAAAATTTTTATTTCGTCTCTTGTGTCGTCTAATAGTTCTTGGTGTACTACCACATATTCATGGTCGTTGATAGTCTTGTCAGTTATAATTTTGTTCTTATCGCACGCTCGATCATATCCACGTTACTGGGAATGTGACATTTTCTCGTACTACATCCAATCACGAATGATCTTTGATACAAATGTATCGTTCAATAAGGGGGCCATTGTGCTAATTTCGGATGTCTAAATTTTTAAACCGTAGCTAAATCTTTGTTGATGCTGCTTTTACACTGCCTGATAGCATCTCCAGGATTCTAACTTGTTGTTGTTGTTGTTGTTGTTGTGGTCTTAAGTCATGAGACTAGTTTGATGCAGCTCTCCATGCTACTCTATCCTGTGCAAGCTTCTTCATCTCCTAGTACCTACTGCAACCTACATCCTTCTGAATCTGCTTAGTGTATTCATCTCTTGGTCTCCCTCTACGATTTTTACCCTCCACGCTGCCCTCCAATACTAAACTGGTGATCCCTTGATGCCTCAGAACATGGCCTACCAACCGATCCCTTCGTCTAGTCAAGTTCTGCCACAAACTTCTCCCCAATCCTATTCAATACTTCCTCATTAGTTATGTGATCTACCCATCTAATCTTCAGCATTCTTCTGTAGGACCACATTTCGAAAGCTTCTATTCTCTTCTTGTCCAAACTATTTATCGTCCATGTTTCACTTCCGTACATGGCTACACTCCATACAAATACTCTCAGAAACGACTTCCTGACACTTAAACCTATACTCGATGTTAACAAATTTCTCTTCTTCAGAAATGCTTTCCTTGCCATTGCCAGTCTACATTTTATGTCCTCTCTACTTCGACCATCATCAGTTATTTTGCTCCCCAAATAGCAAAACTCTTTTACTACTTTAAGTGTCTCATTTCCTAATCTAATTCCATCAGCATCACCCGACTTAATTCGACTACATTTCATTATCCTTATTTTGCTTTTGTTGACCTTCATCTCATATCCTCCTTTCAAGACACAATCCATTCCGTTCAACTGCTCTTCCAAGTCCTTTGCTGTCTCTGACAGAATTACAATGTCATCGGCGAACCTTAAAGTTTTTATTTCTTCTCCATTGATTTTAATATCTACTCCAATTTTTTTCTTTTGTTACTCTTATAACTGCCATCTGGTTTCTGTACAAATTGTAAATAGCTTTTCGCTCCCTGTGTTTTAACCCTGCCACCTTCAGAATTTGAAAGAGAGTATTCCAGTCAACATTGTCAAAAGCTTTCTCTAAGTCTACAAATGCTAGGAACGTAGGTTTGCCTTTCCTTAATCTAGCTTCTAAGATAAGTCGTAGGGTCAGTATTGCCTCACGTGTTCCGATATTTCTACGGAATCCAAACTGATCTTCCCCGAAGTCGGCTTCTACTAGTTTTTCCATTCGTCTGTAAAGAATTCGCGTTAGTATTTTGCAGCCGTGACTTATTAAACAGAGAGTTTGGTAATTTTCGCATCTGTCAACACTTGCTTTCTTTGGGATTGGAATTATTATATTTTTCTTGAAGTCTGAGGGTATTTCGCCTGTCTCATACATCTTGCTCACCAGATGGTAGAGTTTTGTCAGGACTGGCTCTCCCAAGGCTGTCAGTAGTTCTAATGGAATGTTGTCTACTCCTGGGGCTTTGTTTCGACTCAGGTCTTTCAGTGCTGATTCTAACTGAACGATCAGTGTCGGGTTGCCAGTTACCTCTCGTTTTCAGAGTTGCGTGATCTTCGTTTAATGCTGTTACAAAGTATAGATGTATGAGATGTGTGAGCTATCCCCGTTTCCCCATTATCCCCTACAAAATAAGTGTGTCAACGATGTCTAGTTATTTCATATCTAAGAATAATAGGTGATGCCAAAATCGTTATTTTCTTTTTATAACTTGTTAGCTCAAGGACTGCATCAGATGCTACTGTCGGTAGCTATTAAAGTGTTAAACTGGATGTAGGAAATTGCACTCAGTTTGTTGTTACTCTCAGAGCTGTTCCGCAATAAACGCAGCCACTTACACGACACCTAGGAAAATGCTTCCTTCTTCTTTAATGTACTAATGTTATGACTTGTTCTACTAATGGTATGGTTTGTTAGGATCAAATCAGTTTTCGATGTACTATAATCTGCACACCGCACAATCTTCTTCACTATCTCACAAACTGTGTAATAGATGAAATATGAGACGACCTGCTGATGATGAAAGTGGAAGAAATTTATTATGATCATACAATGCAGGCTTTCACGGATGTTATTTATGTTATTGGTGGTAGTTAATCCCCGGACTTAAACGTGTTTAGGTGCTCGAAACCGCTAAACTGTTTATGAGTAACCTGATAACGGTCGATTTGTGACGTCATCTGAAAAGAAGGACTTAAATGTTTTACGTCCGATCGACGACAAGGTCGTTAGAGAAGGAGAGCAAACTAGAGTGGGAAAGGAAGTTGGCCGTGTGCTTTTCAAAGGAAGTAGTTCGTAATTTTTTTTTAATTTATTGCCTGTAGGAACGTGTCTATACAGTTATATATTTTGGAATTTGGTAAAAGCGATTTAGGTAACCAAGAAACATCTAAATCCAGATGCCCGGACGGGGATTTGAACAAACGTACTCGCAAGTATGAGTTCGGAGTTTTAACAATGCAACACGTACCTTGATTTCCGGATGGGAATATAGAAATTGTTGCAAAGTTAGTCAATAATTCAAAGCTAAATAAAAAGCCTAATTTTTACCCTTAATATTTATTGGTTTGTTACCTTTACATTTACGTACTGTTTATTTTGCACTGAGGACGACGGTTAAAATCCTCTGTGTTCCACCCAGATTTTGGTTTTCCGTGATTTCCCTAAATCGTTCCAGGCAAATACGAAATGGTCCCTCTGAAGCGGGCACGGCCGATTTCCGTCCACATTCTTTCGTAATCCGAGCTTGTGCCCTAGACGGGAAGTAAAACTCCAATCTTCCTTCCTTCCTTCTTTCCCTCCTCCTTTACATTATGTACTTTCAATTATGCTGCAACTGCATTGTCAAAGATGAAAGTTTAAGCACGCTCTCCACGTGCAATAACTTTTTTCAAAAGGATCACCAGCAAACACTCCTCCTGACGACGATAGTCATTTTGTTTGATGGGTTTGTAAGCCGAAAACCATTCAAAGAAACGAATTAATGCTGTTGAGGTTCGCTGGGTACTTTGGGTGCACAAAAACACACTTCTTACCTCTGCACTACCTTGGTCGGTGGCGTCATCCGACCGCTGCCAAAGTTTGCGAAGACACGCCTACGTGTTTCCTTGAGCTTGTACCGCAGAAGAGTTGTAACTGTTACGGGCCAGAACGTATTTTCTAATAAAATTTTCATTGTCGGTGAATCCAAATTCGATGGTTCTCTAGTGCCAGTGCATACTGACACTGTCGATTTATCCGTGTGGCTCACTTCTTGTCACTGCAGATTAAGGTGCAATGTTCTTTACATCAGGAATAATTTTGTCTTACTTGTAATACATCTTTTTCAGTTTCGTTGCCTACCCCTTCCCCCAAATCCCCTCCATCCCCATCCCTGCCCTCCCTCCCCTTCCTTCGCCCCCCCCTTCCTTATAATAAACTATTTCGTTTCCCATCATTTAATTTTCCTTTATGTACATCTACATATGTACAATACACTGAGGTAACAAAAGTCATGGCGTGCCTCCTAATATCGTGTCTGATCTCCTTTTTTGTCCATTGTAATGCCATCCCGGTGTATCATGTAGTCAACAAGTCGTTGGAAGTCCCTCGCAGAAATACTAAACCATGCTGCTTCTATAGGCCTAAGTAACTGCGAAAGCGTAGTCGGGGCACCATTTTATGCAGGAACCGACCTCTCGATTATGTCCTCCGAATGTTATAAAGGATTCGTATCAGGCGATCTGGGTGGCCAAATCATTCGCTCGAATTGTCCAGAATGTTCTTCAGATCAATCGCGAAAATTCCATCGTTGTTTGAGAATATGAAGTTCATGAATGGCAGTAAATGATCTCTAAGTAGCTGAACATAACAATTTCCAGTCAATGGTCGGTTCAACAAAGGATCCAGTCCACTCCATGTGCACACAACCCACAGCATTATGGATCCACCATCAGCTTTCACAGTACCTTGTTGACATCTTAGGTCCTTTGCTTCGCGGGGCTGTTCCATACTCAAACCCTACCATCAAGTCTTACCAAGTGCAACATCAGGAACAAGATGATTCCCTAAATCTTCTACATTGTTTTCAACTGTTAAATCAACGTTTATCGGGAATAACAAGCGCAGTGCTATTAAATACCCTGTCGCTAGAGGCATGAAAGGCAGGTGTACACAGAACTTCTCGTGCCACGTGTGAATGTGTGGGACTGCTCTTGACTTCCACTACTCCAAAAGTGACCGTCCCTTATCTGGATTTCCCGTCAACAGATACATGTATACTTCATCGATAATTTCGTCCTCTTCTGCCCACAATGGAAAGAAGGAAAGACACTCGTTGCACGTTTTGAAGGCGTCCGTGCTGAGGGTTCGTCCTCTGCATGACATTCTGGAAATACTAGAACATTTCCATACGGAGAATAAATATGTTACTTCACGTAGTTGCTGACATATTTGCTGCATTGTTCGCAGGAATTTACGTCTTTTCACTACCATACGATCAACCCTTCGGGACGTCATTACTGATAAAATGTTTACTTAGATGACCTGCATAACACTGTCTTTACGTAGAAAGTCTGCAGCATGAACTTCCTCTCTCTCAGTTATCGACAGCTGCTTCAGATGACGAGCCTTTGGTACCAGAAATAATGCAACGAAATGCACTGACCTTATTTCCATTTTCTCGCTTAAGAGATTCTGAGGGCGAGCTTTCAGCAGCGATATTTCCTGTAAATGCTTGTCCGTATTGAAGCACACTGTATTTTTAAATATGATTTCTTGTCCACTCCTTGGTGTTTAAAAGGTTTAAACAAAAATTTAAATTTTATTTGTTTCGAAATGCATCGTTTTACGGGCATGGGACTACTTACCGCGCTGTCCGCCTCATTGTCAGCACGGTTTTGGTGTAGTTGGTACACCTGTGGCACAAAGTACTGCTACATAGGACCACTGTCAGATTCCATAGCCTTGGTAGCCTCTTCAAATACTTCGATAAGCTGAATTAATTTGTCAGCTAACTGGTAATCCCAGTTCCCAAGCAAGTGTATTTTTCTGAATACATGTAAAACTTCAGCAACTTGTTAATGCTGCATGAACACGGATTTCAATGTGACAAACAAAGTATTCGAGCGAGTGTCGACGTGCTGCTTTACTGTGAACACCAACCGCGAATCTTTCACATGGTCGACCCTTTTTAAATAAGTTAGGCATTTCTCCTTACTTCCAAGGATGCGTAAACAATAGGAGAATATTCGTACTACCATTATGCTCAAGGGTGTGTCGTAGAACAGCGCTAAGGGAGCAATTGTTGCACGGAACGCACCCCAGCAGTTGGCTCGTAAATGTCTCTAACTTGTCATGATAGTTCCAGTCTCCACCCGTATATTTGTAGCAGTTGTCTCCACATTTGACGAGAATTCTGCAAGAAATAGGGCCACTTTTTCCGCTGCAACTCTCGCTAGACTGAATGCATAGTAAGAGCCATTGAGTGTACGTGTCTGCCCACATTCACTTGCGAACGCGCCACCCTCCATATCCTGCAGCACATGGAGGACCATAGCTACACGGTATTCACCTCCTACTTCTTTTACATTACGAGAAGTTGTTGATGGGTGAGGAAGCACGTCTTTTGCGCTAGCAGTGTCTGTACAAGATCTTGAAAGCCTTCTCCTGTAACTGTGCTGAACAGCTATAAATCTCTTGCACACACTGGTACAAACTTTTCCAGAAAAATGAATTCTGTTGTCACAGCAAAGTTTTTACTGTCATTGGCCTAATAGCAGACGCTTTGTAGTTGTTCAAGTGTCGCAACTGGGTACTGGTACCGTGGTCACGAAAGCCATTAGTACAGCCATTACACTCTGCCAAACCTACAGATCTATTCTGATTATCTACAAATAGCATAAAATTTTGCAGTACCATTTATCTTTTCATTTCTTCAGAAGACAGTAGGATTCCATCCTCCGGTTTCAGGGAAACCTTATTTCTCTTTCATGCATTTTCTAAACTAGGACGTTGGATGGACCTTTGCTGTTCTAAATGTATTTCTGGCATCATACCTACATCTAAATGACTACTCTACAATTCTCTAACGGCGCGCAGGAAAAACGAAGACTTAAATTTTTTCATGCGAACTCTGATTCTTCTTATTCTATTATGATGATTCTTTCTCGCTATGCAGAGGGGCACCAACAAAACATTTTAACAATCGGAGCAGAAATTTGGTAATTGAAATTTAATGAGAAGCTACTGAAGTAATAAAAAGTACCTTTGCGTTAATCATTGATACCCCAATTCGTGTATCATACCCGTGGCACGCTCTCCACAGCTTCGTGACAGTACAAAAAAAGCTGAACTTCTTTGAACCTTTTCGATGTCTACCTTCAGTCCCATCTGATGGGGATCTCACACCCTCTGCAATACCCCAGAGGAGAGCGGACAAGCGTAGAGCAAGCAGTCTCTTTAGTATCACAGTCCTTGGTTTACTTTCCCCACAACGTTATCTATGTGATCTTTCCATATTAAGTTTCTCGTAATTGTAATGCCTAAGTATTTAGCTGAATAGGCAGACTTTAGATTTGTGTGATATCGTGTAACCGATATTTACTGGATTCCTTTTAGTACTCACGTGGATCGCTTCACATTTTTCATTATTTAGAGCAAAAGTGGTTTGGATCTGAAGACTTTGCGAGACGGTTAAGGACAGTATCATTTGCAAACAATCTGAAATAGCTACTCGGTTATCTCATGTATCGTTTATGTACATCAAGAACAGCACTGGGCTTATAGCATATCCTTGGGGAGTGACAGATATTATTTTTGTTTTAGTCGATTTTCCGTCAGTTAGTACGAACCATAGTCTTTCTGATAGGAAATCACGAATCCAGTCGCAGAATTGAGATAATACTCCATAGGAATGCAATATGATAAGAAGTCGCTTGTGAGCAAAGGTTCCAAAAACTTCTGTAAATATGGAATCAATCTGAGATCCCCTATCGATGGCACTGATTACTTCATGTGAACAAACAGCTAGTTCTGTTTTAAAAACAATATTTTCTGAATCCGTATTGTCTATTTGTGAATAATAAATCGCTTTGTTCGAGGTAATCCATAATGTTCAAACACAGTAAATGTCCCAAAACTATACTGTAGATCGACTTTAGTGATTCATCGGATTGGTCCTATTTCCTTTCTTGTGTTCTCGTGTGGGCCGTGCAATTTTCGAATCTTAAGGTAGTACCCTTCTTCGAGAGAATGGTTGTGTATGATTCCTAAGTATGAAACTGTTGTATCAGCTTACCGTGAAAGGAATATAACTTCTATCTGCACCAGCAAACTTGCTTTTATTAAGTGATTTAAGTTACTTCACTACTCCGAGGATGTCTACTTCTTTGTTATTCATTTGCCAGTTGTTCTAGATTCGTGTTCTGGATATTTCTTCGTCTTCTTTGATGAAGGAATTTCGGAAAACCATGTTTAGTAACTCTACTTTACCGGCACTGTCATCAGTGGCATTACCACTGTTATCGCGCAGAGGAGGTATTTATCGCCTCTTGCTGGTGGTGTACTTTGCATACGATTAAAATGTCTTCGTTTTCTGCCAGATTTCGAGACAGGTTTTTGTTGTAGAAATTATTAAAAGCATCTTGCATTGAAGTTCGAGCTAAATTTCGAGCATCAGCGGACTAGGTCACGTGCAAGAAGCTCGAGAGTTTTTCTATGGTTCTGAAGTGACAGCAAGTTCTAGTTACTTCCAGTATGGGGAAGGAATGGACCACTGACAACATTCAAACACTTATAAACTAGTACGTCGTAAGACATTTTTATGGCAAGAGACCGAAGAAAATTACACGAACAAGAATTAAAAAAAAAAAAAAAAAAAAAAAAAAAAGAGTGTACGAGGAGGTGGTTGTAACATTTATAGACGATATTTCAACTATGGACCAAAGTGTAGCAAAAACTTTGTTACAAAATAAGACATCAAATTTCAGAAAAGAGCTCAGAAAGGGTGGGGGCTTTAGAAAGAATCCGAAAAAGGAAAGGATGAATTGTATAAACCTATGAAAAGCTGCTTATACTATGTTAATTATTGATTACGTTTTGTGTGTTACTTTCATTACTGTATATTACAAGTTATTTGTGTTTACAGAGGATCAAGAACGCTCTCTTTCTAGCATATCAAACCTTCAGATTCTCGTAGAAGTGCAGAAGATTCTGAAATCAAGTCTGCTCGTTTGTAGCCAGCCATTCCCGCCTTCTCTGTGCTGTCTGTTTCCCTGTTGCACCGCGCCCTGTTGACGCTTCAGGCTCGGCCGGGTACCCAAGGAGCCCCGGGCTCGACAGCGCATCGCGGCTCGAACACTCTGTTACCGCTACAGCCGAGCTCGACAACCCGCGGTGCAGGAAGCAGAACGAAGCGGTCGGCCGCAGGCGGGCTCGAGTGCGTAAATGCGGCGCTCTGCACCGCTCTGTTGACAACTTTACGCAAACGCCGCTGCTCTCGGTTGTTAAGTAAAGGCGTCGGCCACTACGTTGTCCTTGGTGAGAGGTAGTGCCTGAAATTCGGTATTCTCGGTACACTCTTGACACTATGCTTCTAGGAATTTTTCACATGAAGCACCTGTGTAGAAATGACTGCTCTGCCAATGCACTCTTTTATGCCAGTGTACGCGACACTGCCCCGATTTATGTATGTGCATACCGCTTATGTTACTTCAGCGATTATTCTTATGTACACTCATTAATGTAAAATTTGTACTTGTGTTATGGTCAATCCTGATCGTTAAATGCCGGCCGCTGTGGCCGAGCGGTTCTAGGCGCTTCAGTCCGGAACCGCGCTGCTGCTGCGGTTGCAGGTTCGAATCCTGCCTCGGGCGTGTGTGTGTGTGTGTGTGTGTGTGTGTGATGTCCTTAGGTTAGTTAGGTTTAAGTAGTTCTAAGTCTAGGGGACTGATGGAAAAAATGTTCAGATGTGTGTGAAATCTTTTGGGACTTAACTGCTAAGGGCATCAGTCCCTAAGCTTACACACTACTTAACCTAAATTATCCTAAGGACAAACACACACACCCATGCCCGAGGGGGACTGATGACCTCAGATGTCACGTCCCATAGTGCTTAGAGCCATTTGAACCATTTGATCGTTAAATTACTGTATATACTGCTTTGCAAATAATATCACGGTGATACGCCATTACTGGACAGTACACTATAGTTACTGTCATAACACAGCTTAGCTATAACTAGTTTCTCACAAGCAATGCCATGTACCTTTGCGAAAGGATTACGGTATTATGTCCACGGTTAGTCGTATGAAAAGTGTAATATGACATTACTTACCCTATTATCTTTAAAGGTTTATGTTAAGTACGTGTATGTATAGTTTAAAAGAACGTAAGCGGAGGATATATTAATGAACAACCATAAATGTTAATCGAATTCACTAGTTTTAATCTTATTTCATTTTTAATCTTTATATAATTTGTTATACGTCTGTAAAACCACAAAACGTCAGTGGCAGACATATTGGAACCCTAGCGCTCTGTTGTAGGCGACTTCGCTTAAGACCACACCCACTGTTTTGAACATGGCTGTGATCAGCGACCGTAATTAATTACAATGTCACAAATATCCAGCCAACCGGTTGCAAATAGAATTTAAAATTCTTTAACTAGTTTTCAACAACAACTAGGGCTGCCTTCAAAAAAATGACTCTGAGCACTATGGGACTTAAGTTCTGAGGTCATCAGTCCCCTAGAACTTAGAACTACTCAAACCTAACTAACCTAAGGACATCACACACATCCATGCCCGAGGCAGGATTCGAACCTGCGACCGTAGCGGTCGCGTGGTTCCAGACTGTAGCGCCTAGAACCGCTTGACCACACTCAGTATCGGAATTAGTAGGTGCCTGTTGCTCAGAGCAGATTACTGGTTACTACATACCCATAGTTTAGTATACGCAGTGTTTTCAATAGAAGGGATTTCATATGTGGTAACACTTCTCGACATATTTTTCAGCTCTGACGTTGATTCAGTTTCATCATTTGTTCAGCAATGATACTATGCATATATTTTCCATCTAGCCTTTGAAAATGATGTATAATGGAAACGCGTAAGGACTTCCAATCAAAAAAACAGAGGGGCTGGGATAATTTGAAATTTTGAGCGCAGCATGGTCGCTACCTCTCATATTGCATTTTATGCATACCATTAATAGTATTAACTTTATCTCACATTACAAAACATATTTCATATTCTGCTGATAATGCAAACACACACTGTCGAGCAGTGGAAACTACAGCTAATCGAAACCTGCCTCCACTGGTCATGGAACCAGACAACGCCCGACACTGTCCAACACTGCTTCTAACCGAGAACATAAGGGAATTTTAATTTTGCCTTTTTTCCCTGCATAGTAATATTGTCAAACTTTCCACATCCCCACTCGTGTATGCTTTAATCCAGCTGTTAATCCTAGTTTTAGTAGTCCGTATGTACAGTTAGAAGCATGTGCAATAGTTTTGAAGATCTCCTGCTGTGGCAGGCAGTGGGTGTATGTCCTTTCGTAGTATTCAAATAGTCACTCACCTTTTCTTTGCAGGATTAAGCACTGTGTCAATTCCGTGGCTTCTTTGCGCTCTACTGATGTGATCTTTTTTGCGAATAGGAGGGAAATCCTCTCTTTATCGTCAATTTCTCTACGGGCCATAGTATTTCTTTGAACTCACAGTTTAGACTTCGGTTCTGTAAGTGAGCATTCTTCACACAAAATCAGTGTTTCGTGTGCTTCCACCTGTACATTGAGCACGTAGTTTTGCCATCAATTTGATTGACCTACGACTGTGGTTAACCACCAGTGTTCTCCCACACTGCGTTACTCATTCTCATTGTCACATGGACAGAGTAGCGTGCCAAAATTTACATGGCATTTATCACGAGAGACAGTAAGCAGCTATCGCCCAACCTTATACATCAGACAGCAGTAAGGCAATTCATGTAATTTTTCTTGAGTGGCTTCATGATATAAATTGTCGAGCAACACTATTTTAGAGGGATGGAGGCGAAAAGACGGTGCGAACTATTTGTGATGGGGTTATCAAGTCGCGCTGAAGCTCCGTGTCGGGCCGCCGGAAGAAACGCCGATGGCTATTTTCCTCAATGATTTGACTGGTAATAAGTAACAGTATTGCTGCTCGTTTCTCAATTTCATTGGTTCCGGAGCTTTTGGTGTGAGATTTAGGCCAAATTAGGGCAAAGTGCACTTACGTGACCGTGGAAGTACGGTTTTGGATATGGGAATAGTCTTGTTGCTGGATGAGGCTGGATAAGTCACCTGGAAAAGTCCGCTTCATATCTGTACTGGAAGGTCATCCGGTGGGTTTACAAAAAGTTTTGTAAGCAAGTTCTTGTGAATCCCTTGTGTTAGTGAGGTGTGCTGTTTATTTACTGTCAGGAGTTGAACGGGATTCGAAACCATGATTAGCTCAAGTGGACTGCTTTAGTAGTTTGTTACCTTGGTAAACTCTCAAATGATCGTAAACCGATCGTTCTCTGATAACGAAGCGACTGCAATTCATAAGGAGGTTTGGACCACGAATTTTTGGACCGGCATAAGTTCCGATTAGTTCTGGTTTATCATAGTATTCATGCGCAGAATGATTTGGAGGGAGAGTAGTTGCATTTTTGTGGTTATAAAACAGTATAGGACTGTCTTGAATATGTGCGTGCTTCTCAAGAGCTGTATTTCAAAATGGTTCAAATGGCGCTGAGCATTATGGGACTTAACATCTGGGGTCATCAGTCCCCTAGAACTTAGAACTACTTAAAACTAACTAACCTAAGGACATCACACACGTCCATGCCCGAGACAGGATTCGAACCTGCGACCGTAGCGGTCGCGCAGTTCCTGACTGAAGCGCCTAGAACCGCTCGGCCACATCGGCCGGCCGCTGTATTTGTTTTCTTTATGTTGCAGCAGGCGCCACGTCATCAATGACGGAAATCGAGAGTTGTCAGCGATATTTGGCACAAACGTGTAGAGTTTATTTGATCGAACCCCAATCTTTCATGGTTGTCTTAAGGAACCAATAATCCGAACCGCGCTCTGTATCACTGGTCACTTACGACAGGTGAATCGAGTATCCATCCACTACTTTAGCAAGTCGTGGAATGTAGCATTAGTTAGCCTCGAACACCCGAAGTGGAACAATTCTGCAAGCACAATGACTTATTGGGTGAAAAGCGGCAGTGACACTAATTATTTTTGTTGTGCGAAAGGCTTAATTAGGTCTTATTACACTGGAGCTCCATGTCAGCGAAGTCTATTTGCAAAATAAGACAAATTGTCGTCGAAGTACTAGAAGACTATTAAATCGTGACGTATCAATTCAGTAGCTGGAGAATGCACTTATGTTTTTCCAGAGAAAGACAATAGAACCAAAAAGAATTTTGGAAAAAATATTAATTAATTAAAATACACAATAATTTTTTTCCAATGCTAGATGTCAAAGAGCGAAGAAAGAAAGGAAACAAAGATAAAAGCATGTCTTGTATTTTGATATGCTAGATTCAGATAAGATGTTAATTCTGTGGTGATAAACGCATTCGCTAGCTAAGCTTTAATCTTTAACGACAGAGATTATTTATACGAAAGAAAGTTATGATTAGGAAAAAATAAATAATATAATTTATTATGTCTGTAGCTGAAACTAACATGGACGTCCATGTAAATTACCAATCTCAGATGAACAGTATCTCTGACTCGTGATTAAAATTAGATCTCTGCAATATTTACTTGCGCTATCGTGATTAAAATTAGATCTTTGCAATATTTACTTGCGCTAAATAGAAGTTGGATTAAATGATAATATTTCCTAATTGGAACTAATACTTAACTGCTATTTGCTAAAGCATCCTACCGTGGTAAAGGGTGTAACGCTTACGTAATTGCTGTTTATGCATGGTTGATACAGGAGCAGAGATATAAGGTGGTTATCGAGGTTGCGAGTAAATTTTAACGTGCGATCTTTACACGGTTACCTCTTAAATGAATTTTGCTTTATTCTGAATACTGAATGAATAAACGCAAATAAAAGTAGAGATCGTGAATTTTCAGGTTTAATCTTGTAGTAATATAAACTGGCGAAGCCCTGTAAACATCAAGTTACGAATGGCGTTGTCGCGCTGTTACACATCATTAATACAGCTACGGAGTAGAGTATTTACGAGGATGTGCTATTTCGTGACTTGTTTTAACGACTTGCCCCTAGGGTAAAACGACCACACAGTACAGTAGCAGCCGCAGTTCACGTTGCAGTACAACCATAGCAACGCTTGACATGCCTCACATATTTTATCTTTCCAAAGTGCGAAATATATGACTAAAAAATTTTATTGCTAACCATAAAGAGTTCAAGGCAGCTTATTGTATGATGAAGAATACGCTCGAATATAGTGAGAACTAAATTATACTTGTAGAGAAAATAAGGCTGGAGCGGCAGGAGAAGAGTGAGACAGGGCGGCTCCCCCTTACCTGCACAGGCAGCTGCCAGCAGCAGTACGGCCACGGCGGTCCTCATGGCTGCGCCGCTCCTGCAACACAAGAGAAGAGCTCCGTCAGTACCGCCCCCACACAGCGACCTTTACCAGGTTTGTTATCCGTGCTTCTGTATCAAGAAAGAAATACAGACTTGATGTGCCAAGTTGCAGGAGTGATCAGCACCGTACTAGAGCGTTCTTAAGTCGCTGTCGCAGGAAGGATAACGTCCTGCTGAGGACGATATTAATGGCGATGTAGCTTGGTATGTAACTGTGGTTCTCAAGTAGACAGCTGAAGTTTTTGGTTACTGATCTGAGGATTTCGCTTCCTCCATAACTACTTTTCATAACTGTATATGTTAATAACGCATAAAAAACAATTATTGGGTATTTCATTGCGTGTGTAACGTAAATTTCAATGTTTTTGGGAATTTTATATCTCTGTACATATAAAAAAAAGTCCTCACTGAGTGGTTGGGAAGGGAGTGGGACAGGGTTGTAGTCTCTCCCCGATGTTATTCAATCTGTATATTGAGAAAGCAGTGAAGGAAACAAAAGAAAAATTCGGAGTAGGTATTAAAATCCATGGAGAAGAAATAAAAACTTTGAGGTTCGCCGATGACATTGTAATTCTGTCAGAGACAGCAAAGGACTTGGAAGAGCAGTTGAATAGAATGGATAGTGTCTTGAAAGGAGGGCATAAGATGAACATCAACAAAAACAAAACGAGGTTAATGGAATGTAGTCGAATTAAGTCGGGTGATGCTGAGGGAATTAGATTAGGAAATGAGACACTTAAAGTAGTAAAGGAATTCAACTATTTGGGGAGCAAAATAACGGATGATGGTCGAAGTAGAGAGGATATAAAATGTAGGCTGGCAATGGCAACGAAAGCGTTTCTGAAGAAGAGAAATTTGTTAACATCGAGTATAGATTTAAGTGTCAGGAAGTCATTTCTGAAAGTTTGTGTATGGAGTGTAGCCATGTATGGAAGTAAAACATGGACGATAAATAGTTTGGACAAGAAGAGAATAGAAGCTTTTGAGATGTGGTGCTACAGAATAATGCTGAAGATTAGATGGGTAGATCACATAACTAATGAGGAAGTATTGAATAGGATTGGGAGAAGAGAGTTTGTGGCACAACTTGACTAGAAGAAGGGATCGGTTGGTAGGACATGTGTTGAGGCATCAAGGGATCACCAATTTAGTATTGGAGGGCAGCGTGGAGGGTAAAGTCGTAGAGGGAGACCAAGAGATGAATACACAAAGCTGATTCAGAAGGATGTAGGTTGCAGTGGGTACTGGGAGATGAAGAAGCTTGCACAGGATAGAGTAGCATGGAGAGCTGCATCAAACCAGTCTCATGACTGAAGACCACAACAACACAACTGTAGGCATCGATTAAGAAGGGACTGTGTGAAATTCCATCCCTTAGTGTGTGAAGTAGGGGGATGAAAAGTTTGTTCGAAAATATGTCGCTATTAAGGAAATTTTGAAACTAGAACTACGAAAACTAGTATTTGATTTTTTAATCAGAAATTAAAAAAAAAATGCTTCAGCATTTTGTAAATTCGACCACTATGGGGTAAAATAGCAGGTGCGAGTTTATTTAGAAAACGAATCATTATTATAATACCGCTAAGCCATTTTTAAATCTAAAACTATGAAAAATTGCATACGACTTCACGATTGGATATAAAGAATATACGTGTTTCACTGGTTTTCGAAACTGAAACTCTGTGGTGATGAAATTGAGAATGAAAAATTTCATGAAAATATTTCGTTATACTGAAACATATTTAAAACCAAATCTATGAAATTGATATTTGTCGAGAAAGATATATGTGTTAACGGATGAAAGCTTCTATGGAAATATCACCACAACAAGTCATATTGCCAATACACAAAGATCTGCGAGTCAAGCTACCAGATCACTTTTTGGTCAGAAGTACATTCGGAAAATATTGCGTTTCTACGGCATTAAATAGGCTGAAAAGTTTATATAGTGTAGCAATATCTGCACAACATAAAAAAAAAACCTCTGCACATCACACAGTCTACGCGTGCAAAGCAGGGGGTGCTAAGCTAGTTTTGCATGAAAACGAAATTTCCTACTAGTTAAATTACTGCACTGACGTGCGCAAGTTTTATAGCCCCGTATTACTTGTATGAAAAAAGTATGAAACCACTAATCGTGACGAATGTATAAGGAACAATCAAATGAGATAAATGGGAAAAAAGTAAGTGAACTGTTTATTATTTCAAAAGAAGTCGTCATAACGCTTAATACACTTACTGCAGTGTGCAACAAGGCGGCCAACGCATTCATGGAAAAATGTCTATGGTTGCCTATAGGACCAGGTTTTACGCGGGTGTGCACCTCTTCGTCCGAAGCAAATCGAGAGCCATAAATGTTTTTCATCAGGGCTCCAAAACTATCGAAATTGAATGGGGAGAGATCGGGGCTGGCTAGAGGATATGTAAGGGCTTCCCAGAGAAACTCCTGAAGCGCATTCGAAACAACTTCGGCAACATGATTCCCATCTCACGTGTTGTCTGTGTTTTTTCATTTGCTTTCTCGCGGTCAGTTCTGACTGAGATATAAGGCCATCTAAACCATTAGACAATGTGAATCGGCCATTACAGAAAGGTCATGAGTCCACTTTTTTACGAAAATGAGTTCCTCGTTGGAACTAGGTGCTGAAGAGTAACAGGATTAATACATATAAGAAACTCATTTGTCAACCATCAAATGACATCACTATCGGACCTCTAAACCTTCACTCAACACAGAAGGGTCATGAGTCATTGACTAGTGCAATTTCTGCAGTGACTATACGGACATGTATTAAACTGAACGCAGAACATATTGGCGCTCTTGTGCTGTTTTCCAGTGTATTTTTCCAGCTTACGTTTGACACACAGTAATGATCCTTTGTTGTGCTTATAGAATTGTACTTTCCAATTGTAAGTCTTTATTGTCACATTCAGAAGTCACTTTCGAGGTATAAATATGTCTGATTCTTCTTTGGACTCCGAAATTCTTCCTGCAGAGAAGAAAAGGGCAAAAACTGTTGATAGTTACAAAAGGAATACTATCCTGATTCAAAAGTGAAAGGAGTGAAATACTTGAATTGGAAAGGAGGCGAAATTCCGGACCGGAGTACAGGAGGTGACTGCAAATGAGTAAAATACACGAACTTAATTATTGTATGGAAGTAACTGCATACACGTAGATAGTGTGCAGTTTAAGCATTTTTGTGATGTATAGCTTTGACTCTTATTAGGTGTAACAAGAACTGTTTTTTTGGTGGGTGAAGATGATGAGGTAGGTATCATTGCTAATTGCTAACACGAACAGTTTCTATGATAGAAATGATAAGAGCTGATCGAATTTCAAGGTGCGAAGAGCAGAAGGCCACGAAAAGAAAATCCTAAATTACGAAGCACTAATTGTAGCTATTTCATTACTACAGGTAAGCCAAAATTAAATGTATGTAAAAAAAGCTTATAGTAGTCTGCACAGCATAACATAAAAAGGGTTCGAAGGTTATGCCTCTTGCTAGTCCAGTGCAGAAGTCCTAATGATCTCAGGGAGAATCTCTCAAAAGGTCAGGAATCATAATAGTTATCTTCCAAAGAAAACTACATATTATTGTGGTAAGGTGTTACATTATTTAAGTGCCCGACTAGTTGTTAAATCTACATATAAGTTGTTTGTACAACAGTATCCTGATTTAAATATCAAGTAAAAATTTTACTTAAAATATTTCAAGAAAAAATTCATCGTCATATTTGGGCGCACACAGGTTGATATTTGTAGCGCATGTGAAAAACTGTCAGCTAAGATACGCAGTCCTCACCTCACTGAATCTCTAAAGCGAGGTGCAGTTGCAGAATTAATGATTCGCCTCAGATGATCCAAAATCTTTTGCAATAAAACTGATGAAGTTTCTGAACGCAGTGAAGAAAAAATAAAATCTGTGGGACAACTTTTGCCTGCATGACTGCATGTAACGTTTACAAATACCAAATATTCCTGTTCAGGAGACGTTTTATTTGAAACAGCTATCGGTCCGTGTTTTTGGCCTATATAATATGAAAGATAATCAGTAATACTTTTATGTGTATCATAAAGGCTAAACCACAGAGGGCGGAAATAGTATTTGCTAACTTCTATGCTAGTATATCCAGAAACATAAAGCAGCATATGCGAATGAGCTTCACGAGTTTGGGGGTCGTAAGAAGTATCACAGAATGACTCGCTTTTGTGTAATTCTTGTATCAGTTGAGAGCATTAAGAAGACAGAGTATTACTTCCCTATATGTGGGAATAATTTCTTCCCAAACGATTGAAATTTTGGGGCTATAAAGAAGCTGGTGAGACGTCATGACAAGTACCTATGTATCTGAAGAGTGTGCCATAATATTCAAAAAGGCATCAAGTAAAATCTCAATGGAAACTGTTGAGATGTTGTCACATTAGCATTTAAAAATGGTGGGCTGCCTGTTTTTTAAGAAGTCTTGCCTCTCTGAATCAAGCAATGGAGAAGTTTTCCTTTTCTCTTTCTAAGTGGATGAGTACTGAGTAAGATGCACATTTTCCTAGACGACTGAAACTGAACACTTCATTGACAGTGTCGGTACAGATAAATTCTAGCTCATTCACAACTTCAATAAGGTTCCTGTACTTCCCACTGAGTTAGCATTTTATGAAAAACGGGTGCCTATCAAAGTGAAAGATTACAAGATATAATAAAAGTGAAACTTTATGATCAAGTGCAAGAATGGCCAACAGAATGGGTAACAAACAATGAAAGTGACGATCGAGGAGATTAACTTGTTTTATTGTGATCTACTTCAACGCTGTTAAATGAAACACAGCTAACGCACACAGATGCAGTACTATATAATCTGACTCGTCCGAAACAATGTAAGCCTACCCGTCTGTAAATGAAAAATATACGAATTGCTGTAATTGAATCTACTGTCCTCAGAAATAAAGCAGCCGGAGTGGTTTCCCTCATAACCTGTATACCGCTGACCCCAATCAATTTACCCATTCATTTTAAGTGATTGTAATTCTCAATCAAGGATTGCAGCACCATAAACAAGGCTCAAGGTCAGAGAGAGAGGGAAAGAGGAGGTGGATAGAGAAGAAGGTTGGTGGGGTTGGAAGAAAATGGACAGAAGAAGGGGGAGATGGAGATTAGGGGGTACATCCAATCCCATACATGTTTAGCAACTGCGAAGCGTTGACAGGTTCGATGGTTATTCCGAAAAGTCAGTAATTCTGGTATAACTTTGATAGTTATGTAAAAAGCTCAACCTCCGCTTGGAGGAAGATGGGCGCGGAAAACGGTCGTGTTCTGTTGAAACCAACCATTCGAAAAATTTCCTGATGCGATTTAGAAAAACGTAAACCTGGATGGATGGATGGCGACCTGCCCTATGTTACTCCCGTTTGTGACTGCAGTGTGTTAACCCACTGCCCTCGAAAGTTTCTGCAGTGTGTTAACGACAATTTTGTTCCCATGTGACGGAATAGACAGTAAAGAGGGTTCGTTCATAACTGGTAATTGTGTAAAATAGGACCATTATCAGCCATTATCTTGCAGTGATGAATGGAACCTAGAGGATGAATAAGATAACGAGTTGCTTCGTTCCCAGTAAACACGTGTTACTTCTGACTGTTGTCTCCTTTTTTCTCTTCTCCGAAATCATTATTCGGGCTGTAAATAGTAACTGTTTAAAACGTGCAACACAGATGTACGGAAGTCGAGAGGAGCAGATTTATTCAGGACATTTGCTATCTGCCTGGCCGGGAAACCATCTCAACTTAGCCTACGAAAGTCACAGGACCTACAGTGCTTGTTTACGGTGCGATATTTTCAATGTCCTCTAGGTCTGCAACACTACCGGATTAGTCGGTTATTTCGTTAACTCTACAAATTTAAACTTTTCCGCGAGGATAACAGCAGAAAAAAATACTTCTGCAGATGTTATGCAAAAACTAATTACGTTTACTCAATCTAAATTTAACCTTGACAAACACAGTAGTTTTGTAGTAAGGGAGCCAGGGAAGCAAAATGATTAAATTGTAAACTTTGTGCTCTTAAAATTCAGAACATTTTGAGGTGAAATTTATACAAACGTCAGTCATATATTTTGTAACTGCAATAAGAAGGGTGTTTTTATTCAAGGAATCATTTTAGCCAAAGCCTCGCGTGACATGAATTCACTGTAGTTTAGGAAGCTTTTGTAAGTCAATTTGAGGCTGTTTTGCCCGCTTCATATATCACAAGACAGTATCCTGTATTGATTCCTTCGTCTGGGCTTCACCTGTTTCACTATGGTGCGTTGTAAGCAGTTATCGTCTGCATCCTGTTTTGCTGTGCGGCATTAGAGCGTTGGGAAACGAATTTACCACCTCTGCACTACGAATCGCAAAGAAACCTCAAACGCGGTTATCACCAAGGTAAGGGAAGAGGAAGCAAAAGTGAAATGCTAATAATAAATGGTAAGTCTCTCACTATATTGAACGTACCATTTTATATAGTGGCGGACACAGAAGACCAGTAACAGGAGGATAGTGCTTCCGGTGGTCTTAAAGTAGAAGTCGTCTAGCTGTGTAAAATTTTAGAGAAAAAAGGTTCTGGTTGGCTACAAACTATCTGTTCGGACGTTTCCGATTGGAAATTACTTACAATTTCTAAAAATTATTGCCGTCGAGCACTGGATCGGCTTTGCACGCACGGTTCGCAGTCATTATAAATTTGTTTGTACGTATTAGGTCTAGTATATTTTACCCGTGAGCCCTCGCCATACATGCCAATCTAACTAAATGCAATCCTATCAGGAAATATATTCAGCAATTTATTTTGGATTAATCTGAATATATGTTCCACTTTAATCTGTGTAATTGACTGATAAGCGAGAATTACGTTGTAGCAATGCCCTGTGGACGTTCTGTATGTCTATAAATCGGCGCGGCCCCGTGCATACGGAGCAGCAAAACGAGCATCAGGATCCACACGCAGCGCGTGACAGGCGCAGTAGGGGCGAACTGCATTCAGGCCGAGGGAACATTTTTGCTTAGTCAGCCACGAATCAGAAAAATATAGGGAGGATTGACACTTATGTAACTCATTACTGCAAATTTGCCGTCATGTAAGATGATGAAAGTTTCAACTGCGGTCCTGACCACTTTGGCAACGTTTGTTTGACGAAGTAAGTGAAGGAAAGTGGCTGCAATGGGAAAGAAATGAGGAGTGTAGAAAATTTATCTTGGCTATTTTTAGGTTAACTGATCCTCGACAACTTGGTTTTGAGACAACCTGGTTTTGATTGAGAGGAAATATTGCTTTTCTTTTAGAAAAGACGCAAATCCTAACCGAATTGCTGGAAACTTTATTTAGTGGTAGCCAGTTTGATTGTCTTCGGAAATGATTTAGTTGGAATGAAGATGTTCCATGCAGGTGTAGAAAGATATCACCGTCTGCCTATTACCAGTACCGTGTCCCTGTCTCGATCCTTTGAGTAATCGAACCCTCTTGTACGGAACGTAATGTCTCCCAAATTATGTATCGTCTTACTTTTGTAGGTAAATACAGCTTATGGGGCTGCTGTCTCCAAAATATGTTGCAAGCAGCGTTAGCAGTAAAGACGTAATAAATCAAAACGTCATCTCTGATGTTGAAATTGTATAAACAGCGAAAATGTAGTAGGTGATAAATTTTTTCCTTTCATTATTTTGTGCAGCGTGTGGAGGTGAAAGAATTTCGTAGTGGTTTGATATTATGTGTAAAGCCATTTGAAAGTCTCTAAGTGTTATCGTTCTCTAATACCGTATGAATATAATTGGAAAAATTCCGTTCCATGAGCTATCGTCCGTTTTATAAACAAACTGTAACAGTTTATTTATTGCATTAAGCCTTTAACATTAGGTTATAGCTCTTAATGACTACATTAACATCATTTTAAATTTTTAAATTTCGTCAATGACTGTATGAAACTCAGAAAATAAAATTTTTCTCTATCCTGGAAACCGCTAGACAGGCATCCTGCACCTCAGACCATCCCCGGATTAGCCTTTTAGTAATGTAGAGTATTTCTAGAATTATAATTAATGATTGAAATAGAAGTATTTCGCCGTGTATTAGACAACTATTTCAGAATAACAATGCTTCACTGTGCAATCACATTCGCCATTGACTTTACAATACAATTTGTTTATTCTAATTTGTGCCACTCTGAATATTCCTAAAGAACCGCCGTTGAGGGTAATGATCGTTTCTTATCACTTACGTGCGACTATAAATATTGAGCTACTTGAAACCGACCGAACTTACTTCATAAATCTTTTTTACGTTACCTATCCCATTAATTCTTTAATTTATTTACATCTTTTTATGCCAATTCCAGTTTTTTACCTCCCGTGGACGTTTATCCTATTTTAATAGAATATTCAATATAGCTTTGCTTTACTCAAGATTATTCTCTCTACTTATGTCGCGTCATGTATTCTACCGTGGGTCTCCTAGAAAATTCACGCGCGCTTAGGTCGAAAAACTCGCACTGTCGAAACGACAGTACCCAACGAATGGTCATCTCCATAGAACTTGCCACCCGGATTGATATGGTGCTCTTACAATGATCAGAAACTGTTCATGTTAAGGGCTATTTGGGGCAACTTTTCGAGAGAAATTGATACGCTTAAAGTTATTTGTTGATTTGATTTTTGAATAAATGGACAAGAAATAAAACATATATATAAACTGAATAATTCTTTTCTCTTGCAGCCATTTCATTCACTTGGTCTCACTCGATATTTCTTCATTTACGGAAAAAAGCGTTTTGCCTACAAGATTCCCATGGAAAAAAATTATGACGTGTTATATTCTAGTGGTAACATCAAACAGTATTCCACGTTTTTGATAGGACAGAGATCAATATCATATCACCAGACCTTCGTCGAAAATGGGGAGTTAAAATTCCAAGTATACCACATGAAATTCTTAGTGTTAAATCACTATACTTAAATATATTTAGCTTATGGTACACAAGACCAACAATATTTTATGTCACGTGCGTCAGCTCTGGAGATCTAGTAATAAAAGAGTGTACCTCGAAACTGAAATGTCTTTTGGTAGACTTCCGTTTGGTGAACAGAATTTTTCAGTCTGGCCTTAACCTAACCCCTGATGTAAAGATTCGGCACGAACGACAGGTGGTTCTGACACAATGTTCACCTGTAGGTATCCTGCGTATACTGAGTAACTTATGGACACTGATGTCGGAGAAGTGGCGTCCAATTGAATAACTATTATCAAGCCATCGAGTCACACGAAGTTTATGTAGTTTACGTTATGTGTGACCTACTGTAACACAATGATCAAGCGATGCGGCGCTATGGATACAACGATATCCCCTGTTATGGAGGAACGATGATAAATCACCACGAATTGAATGAATGCAGTCATGGCTGCTTAACAAAGCTCGGACCTGTATCTTTCGTCGGCCTTGTCTTTTTGAGCCCCATCTCCACTGACTATGACGTTGTTTAAACGAAAAACTTTAATTTTCTTTCGTTACTTCTGAAGTCGCTTATGGGTGTGGGCAATGACATTAAACTTTACATTTGATTCACTTTGTGGATTCGATATGCTACCACGGATAAAGTGTTAACTGGT
This sequence comes from Schistocerca piceifrons, assembly GCF_021461385.2. Lineage (NCBI taxonomy): Eukaryota > Metazoa > Arthropoda > Insecta > Orthoptera > Acrididae > Schistocerca > Schistocerca piceifrons. The sequence continues at coordinate 644,595,296 of NC_060139.1, forward strand.
AACATTCCTACCATTCAAGAAAGGTAGATAAGCTAAATTAATTATTCTTACCACGAAATGGTCCAGTTGGTAAAGCAAAACTCAGTTCCACTTGAGTTATAGAAGAAGGCATAAAAGAAAACTGAAAGTGTACAACGTCGAAGGTAGCCAAAGTGATCTGTCTACTGCTGTTAAAAAAAAAAAAAAAGGATAAAAACAGGTGAAAAGAATAATTGTTCGGAATGCATTTGACTACGCTTGTGTTTTTTTACGTACAAGTTGCCCTATTGCAATTACAGAGCCTTCTGTGGAAAATATAAGCTGGTATATCATTGTAACGAGAATAGGAAGGAGAGAAAAAGTCTTGAAATAAAAGTATTCCGTGATATACGGCAAACGTGCTTCATGACCCTCTTCCTACTGCGTAGTTTTTAGAACGAATATTGTGCTTCCGCTCTCCATTTCTTTTCTTTATAGTTGCATGAAACGGCTACACGTTGCTGGCTGTATACGGAATGCAAAATGTGTGCTAGAGGCGGTGGGGCAGTAATGCCTCGAGGACGCAACGCAGGGCGTCTGACGACATATCCGCCTGGCGCAACACAACGGCTCTGGGGTCAGCGTTGTTCAGGCAGCAGTAAAGGCACGGTGACATATTAATGTAAATCGCTAGTGGAACTAAGGAAGATAAAATGCAGCTCGTAAACTGCGAGCAGAAGAATAATTGTGAACCAGTGGGTGACAAGATGATTCTGAAGCTGCATCGCCGTCCTCGTCGACTGGCATCGAATAGAAAAGTAAAAGAACTAAAGAGCCAAAACACTGTAACCACGAGCTAAATAACGTGTTGGTCTACCGGGTGCTGTAATTAGAGTGCAGCTACTCACGAAGGTTGAGTGTGGCAACGGAACTTGGTAGATATGCCAATGCGTTAATGCAGAACCATTTACGTTTGAAAAAGTATACTTTTGGCCACCAGGTGCTCATATGTCGCTGTAAACTGTATGACGGTATGACAGCCACACTGTCGTCTGACAAGCCATAACGTGAGTGAACAGTATGGCTATCGAGAAGGACTATGTTAGTGAAACTGTTTTATGTGGATGGCAGCAATTACATTGCTGTATTGAGAGAGTATCGCTGAATGAAAGGTCTGAGGAGATGCCCGATGCCATTAAATGGTTTAAGTAAGATGATAATGAAAAAAACACAGGTGAGCGTGGTATGGTATCTGGAAAAGGAAGGCGTCTTATCCCAGTGGGAGTTATTGACGATGGTGCTCTTGATGCAACTGACCATGCACAATGCACCCCGTGCTCCGAGAAGTGCTAGTGCTCGTCCAGTGTCACGAGAATTGTCCACCCCATGGTCAACATCAACAAAAGCAAAACGAGGATAATGGAATTTAGTCGAATTAAGTCGGGTGATGCTGAGGCAATTACATTAGGAAATGAGACACTTAAAGTAGTAAAGGAGTTTTGCTATTTGGGGAGCAAAATAACTGATTATTGATTTAAGTGTCAGGAAGTCGTTTCTGAAAGTATTTGTATGGAGTGTAGCCATGTATGGAAGTGAAACATGGACGATAAATAGTTTAGGCAAGAATGGAATAGAAGCTTTCGAAATGTGGTACTACAGAAGAATGCTGAAGATTAGATGGGTAGATTACATAACTAATGAGGAGGTATTGGATAGAATTGGGGAGAAGAGGAGTTTGTGGCACAACTTGACTAGAAGAAGGGACCGGTTGGTAGGACATGTGTTGAGGCATCAACGGATCACAAATTTAGCATTGGAGGGCAGCGTGGAGGGTAAAAATCGTAGAGGGAGACCAAGAGATGAGTGCACTAAGCAGATTCAGAAGGATGTAGGCTGCAGTAGGTACTTGCACATGATAGAGTGGCATGGACAGCTGCATTTTACTACGTGGTTTGAAAATTTTCTTCCAGTCGTTCGTTGTCTGATACAGATGAAACTGACGTGTTTCAGATGTGCAATCTGAAGAAGAAGAGACTTAATCCATGTTCCGTAGTGATTGTTTCCCTGACGACGGCTGTTATAAGAGTCGAGGGGCATGGAAGGGAAGCAGTGGTTGAAAAGAGAGTAGGGCAGGCTTGTAACCTGCCCTCTTTGTTGTTCAAGCTGTACAATGGGCTAGCAGTAAGGAAAACCATAGTAAAATTTATTGTAGGAACTGAAGTTCAGGAAGTAGAAATAAAAAGTTTGAGGTTTGCTGATGAGATTGTGATTCTGTCAGAGACAGCAAAGGACGTGAAAGAACAGTTGAACGGAATGGACAGTGTCTTGAAACAAGGATGTACGATGGACACCAACGAAAGCAAAACAGGTGTAATGTAATCGAATTAAATCAGGTGATACTGGTGGAATCATATTAGGAAACGAGGTACCCAAAGTAGTAGATCAGTTTTGTTATTTGGGCAGAAAAGTAACTGATGATGGCCAAAGAAGAGAAGGTATAGAATATAGACAGGCAATGATAAGAAAAGCGTTTCTGAAGAAAAGAAATTTGTTATCGCTGAATATAGATTTAAGTGTTAGGCCATATTACACTATCAAATTTCTTTGTCAAAGTTTATATGTCAAATATTTATGTCAAAGAAGTTTGATGGTGTAACAGGGCACTTTGTCAAATATCGTCTGTCGTCAAATAAATTTGATCAAATCTAGGGCCTCGATGTAGATTTGATCATAAAAGTCGCTTGTCTTCTGTTCACTACAATGTAACATGTTACCACGTGGAGCGCTAGCATCGTTGCAGTGTTGTGTCATCTGTAATGTTTTTATACAGATGGCCGGTAAATACAATTGGTGTGTACCGTCAACTACAAAATTAATAGAGATGTATGAAGCTGATGAGGCGCTTTACAACATGAGGAACCCTGAATACAAAAATAGATTAAGAAGACTGGAGAGCTATAAAAATATTGCTGAGGTCATTAGCCGTGAGACACAGTTTTCGTACACAAAATGTAATTGATTTGTTTATAAAATAAAAATAGTTCTTAATGCACATAAAGTGTATTGAACATTTATTTACCTTCAGACATTGGTCCTTTAGTGCTTTATGAATAGCTGCACACGTTTCAGGTATTATTTTCGTTAATGTGCACTGTGGTATTCGAGTGCTGTACTGTAAGCTAGAGAACTCTCTCCTGCAACAAAGTAATCGGAGTGTTACAGTGATCCTGTCTTCTACAGATATAGTAGTTCTTAAGTGAGTATTGTGCTTTGTGATATGAGGATACATTTCACTGAGCACATCCTGAAATGTATGCTAATCCATTCTTAAGTATGTATGTACGACTTGACGTCTTCCACTACAAGCTCACGTAACAAGTTTTGTTGAATGCTTTTATCGTCCCGTCGTATAACCCACGGCCTCACCCAGGTAAGTTTCCTTTTTTTTCCCCCTGCTTCTCTTCCACATGTGCGCACAGTGTAATTGTGGTACATGCAACTGCTGCTGTTAATAATAAGGTGTTGTTGCCAGCCATCTTGAACTTTGACGAAAAATATGATGACAGTGTAATACCCCTTTTCAGCGTCACGTCAAAGATATTTGTCAAATAAATTTGACGAATATTTAATCACATCTTTGATCAAATTTTTGACAAAGAAATTTGATAGTATAATACTGGCCTTAGGAAGTCTTACCTGAAAGTATTTGTATGGATTGTTGCGACGTATAGGAGTTAAACATTATCGATCAACAGTATAAACGAGAAGAGAACAGAAGCCTTTGAAATATGGTGCTACAAAAGAATGCCGCAGATCAAATGGGTAGATAATGTAACTAATGAGGTACTGAATATAACTGGGAGAAAAGAAATTTGTGGCGCAACTTGACGAGAAGTACTGATTGGTTGACAGGACATATTATGAGACGCCGGGGGATCACCAGTTTAGTATTGGAGGGAAGTGTGTGGGTGCGTTTGTGTAGAGAGGGTGGGACAAAAATCGTAGAGGGAAACCGAGACATGAATACAGTAAGCAGATTCAGAAGGATGTAGACTACAGCTGTTAGTCATAGATAGGATAGAGTAGCAGTGAGAGCTGCATCAAAGCGGTCTTCGGACTGAACACCACAACACTAGGCAGAAACATATCGACGTTTGAAACCGATAGCATGTGTTACAGAGTATATATAAAAGAATATGCTGTAATTATATAATATCAAAGATAATCAAAGAGGTTTATAAGTAAGATCTTCCAGTAAGAAGCGAACAAATACAATGCCAAAAGTGTGTCAGATGAGGCGCTGCTGACGTTGCCAATGTGTGTTGCATTTCCAATGGTTGCAGCTGTACGCACCTGAAGCTACCAGAACTTGTAAACACACGCAAACCGTCTTATTTTGTCGACTTTACATTATCTGGAGCTTAGAAAATGGGTGAAATTGAGAAGTGGCCACTGCCCATATTCAATCACACAATCGTTATACGATAAATAATCCCTTGCGTGAGAAACTGCTGCACCCACTACAACTTGGAGCGTCAAGTGTGCAGTCTCACTGCTCTTGATTTCAGGAATACATTACAGTACAGCTGAAAGTTTTCGATGATATTGGGCCGCAGTCGTACAGTAGTGTTTAAAAGAATAAACCGCCATTTGATTGTGTATTACTATATTTATCTCTTGTACTATCTAGATTTCGGCTTTTATGCCATTCTCAGATTCAATGCTAAGAGTTACTAGACCATTATTATCTCCTATCTGTGTAAAGAAAGTCCAAAGCAGGTTAGCCCTGTTTACCTGCTTTGGACTGCCTTAACAGATATGTTATGATGATGGTCTAACAACTCTTAACATTGTACAAGAGAATGGTATAAAACATGAAATGTAGATAGTACAAAAGATACAGTATTAAAGGAGAAATGGCGGTTTACTCTTCTAAACAGGCTAGCGTTTGTTTCTGGAGGCCCACTCGTTAACTTGTTCCTCATTTTTCAATTTTATGAAATTCAGCTTCACAGGTGATTCTGGTGGGAACATGGGAAGATTGTATCTGTGTCTGTAGCTGATTGTGTGACGCTATACCCGGAAAATACTTCCCTTATCACACGCCAGTTACAGCTGAAAGGAAGAAAGGTGGGGAAATGCAGTCGCGAATTTCATTTGCTACAAAAATTATCCGAACTGCGACTCACTGCGCAGGTGCTCGCAATGAAATTGTTAGCTGCGAAGAACTGTCTTTGTAAAAAAAAGGGGGGATGGATTAATGAAGTGAACCGTGTGCGGCGCAACGTGTGAGGAATAAAAGCGGCGGAAGCTCTTCCCGGAATGACGCTGTATTTTCCACTCCACCGGCGCGGCAGTGCGGCGAACGGCGTATTTGAAGCGCTAGGATTATAGCCGCGCACCGGCTGGGCCGCTGGGGCGCAGGAAGTTAAAAACGTCGGCCGCAGCTGCGCCTCAGCCGCGCGCCGAACGCGCCCCACAAACTTCCATCCAAAGTGGCTGCCTTATGTTTATGACGCGTGTTTGGCAAGCAGGTGAAAAACCCAGATCAACAAACAGGTTTACATGACACACAGTGCGGGGTTCTTGTGTCGCCGAGAACAGTAAAATCACGGCAGTCGTTAACACGGCAACAGCTAATTACGGCAAGTGCACCGCAACAAGAAATCGACGGAGATTATGCAGTCAGTTCTCCCTTCCTCTGCTTTTGTGTGCTTCCGATTTCCACCAACTTACTACACACAATGCCGGCAACAAACTGCTGTGCTGCACTTTATATAAAAGGTACTTGTGAAACACAACTAGCTCTTTATTCGCATAGAAGTGCTGAGTGCTATTGACAAGGGATTTCAGATCGATTCCGTATTTCTGGATTTCCGGAAGGCTTTTGACACTGTACCACACAAGCTGCTCGTGGTGAAATTGCGTGCTTATGGAATATCGTCTCGGTTATGTGACTGGATTTTTGATTTCTTGTCAGAGAGGTCACAGTTCTTAGTAATTAACGGAAAGTCATCGAGTAAAACAGAAGTGATTTCTGGCGTTCTCCAAGGTAGTGTTATAGGTCCTTTGCTGTTCCTTATCTATATAAACGATTTGGGAGACAATCTGAGCAGCCGTCTTCGGTTGTTTGCAGATGACGCTATCGTTTATCGACTAATAAAGTCATCAGAAGATCAAAACAAACTGCAAAACGATTTAGAAGAAATATCAGAATGGTGCGAAAAGTGGCAGTTGACCACAAATAATGAAAAGTGTGAGGTAATCCCCATGAGTGGTAAAAGGTACTCGTTAATCTTCGATTACACGATAAATCAGTCTAATCTAAAAGCTGTAAATTCAACCAAATACCTAGGTATTACAATTACGAACAACTTAAATTGGAAGGAACACACAGAAAATGTTGTGGGGAAGTCTAACCAAAGACTTTGTTTTATTGGCAGGACACTTAGGAAATGTAACAGATCTACTAATGAGGCTGCCTATACTACGCTTGTCCGTCCTCTTTTAGAATACCGCTGCGCGGTGTGGGATCCTTACCAGACAGGACTGACGGAGTACATCGAAAAAGTTCAAAGAAAGGCAGCACATTTTGTATTATCACGAAATATGGGAGAGAGTATCACAGAAATGATACAGGATTTGGAATCGACATCATTAACACAAAGGCGTTTTTCGTTTCGACGGAATCTTCTCCGACATTCCAATCACCAACTTTCTCCTCCGAATGCGAAAATATTTTGTTGACACTGACTTACATAGGGCGGAACGATCACCAAGATAAAATAAGGGAAATACGAGCTCGTGCGGAAAGATATAGATGTTCATTCTTTCCGCGCGCTATACGAGATTGGAATAATAGAGAATTGTGAAGGTGGTTCGATAAACCCTCTGCCAGGCACTTAAATGTGATTTGCGGAGTATCCATGTAGATGTAGAAGTAGATGTACCATCATCTAAATCGATGACACAGAAACGACAGTCATAAGTACAATGTCAGATAAAAAAAGTGAAACGTCCCCTTTGAACAATTATACATGACTGTGCTTAACCTGACACACAATATTTTGTTAGCGCAACGCAATATGACTTTCAAAAATCCCTACAAAAGAATGGCCCTGACTAACATTAAACTATACCTTTCACAAATCACTTACCTCACAAAAATCTTCGCTGCTCAAGCTACTGCAATACAGCGAGCGCCACTACTGCCAGCTAAATAAAAGATTCAAACTATGGAAGGCACTAACTACTGATAGGGATAGTTAGCAAATGAAAGATATTAGTAGAGAACAAACAATGTATTTACCTTGATATCATCATATATAAATATAGCAGTTCAAGACAAATTTCAAAACTCTGCCATCTCTCTCCCCACATCCACCACTGCTGGCGGCTCACCTCCAACTGCGCAACGCTACGCGCTGTTAACATCCAGCTGCCCCTCTACAATGGCAGACAACAATGCAAACTAGCCACAGACTGCACACAGCACAGCCAGTGATTTCATTTTCATACAGAGAGCGCTACGTGGCGGCGGCGTTACCAATATAAGAACCTAAACAGCCTACTTACATAAAGAAAACATAAACAGCCTACTTACAAAAGTCACAGCAGCAAGAAGAAGTTGTGCGTCATAAACGAAAGTTGGTAGGCGTGTTTATACATCTGAATGATGATGTTTGTTCAAATTTCGTCACGTATGATTGGCAGTAGTAGCGCTACTATGATGATGCATATCACGTTTTCTTTAAATGCACGCTGTAAAGATCATGCGCGTTAGTTAAGTTTGAGATTGGACGTGGTAGGTATTAGGCGAGAACGCCGTTAAGACAACAAAGACACCATTTCAACACCTCAATAAACTTAAAGGAGACTATGTATAGGGCTACGAAAAGCTGGATGTTCATTCTGCGATACTGCAGAAAGACCTGACAGGAATGTAGCCACTGTTCATGACTGCTGGGAACGGTGGTCTCGAGAACGTGCGGTCGCAAGGTGACCGGGCTCTGGATAGAGACGTGTCACCGCAGAGAGGGAAGACCACAGTGTTCGGCGTATGGCTCTGGCACATCGTACTGCGCCTGCAGCAGTAATTTGAACAGCCGCTGGCACCACAGTGACGCAACGAACTGTTAGAAATTGTTTACTTCAAGAACAGCTCAAAAGCAGGTGCCTTGTAGTTTAAATGCACTGACCACAAACCACAGCCCTTTTGCGACTTCAGTGGTGTCGCGAACGAGCTCACTGGACGACAGTGTGGAGGTCTGTTGTGTTTTCTGACGAAAGCTGGTTCCACCTCGGTGCCAGTGACGGCTGTGTGTTGTTTAGGAGGAGGACCTCTGTGGACTACATGCTAAACACACTGACGTACACGTGGAATTATGGTCAGGGATGCGATTTCATATGACAGCAGGAGCAGTGTCGTGGTTATCCCACTGCAGGTTTGTGCGTCAGTCTGGTGATTCGTCCTATTGTGCTGTCATTCTTGAACAGCATTCCAGGGGTCATTTTCCAGCAGGATAACGCTCGCCCGCAGACCGCCGTTGTAACCCAACATTCTACATAGAGTGTTGACATATTGCCTTGGCGTGCTCGATCATATCCCTGTGTTGAGCGGATTAGTGCAACAGGTATGGAACTCTATCCCGCAAACTGTCATCTGGCACCCGTAGAACACAATGCATGCACGTTTGCATACTTTCATTCAACAATTTGATAGTTACACTGGTTATAAATGTCCCAGCATTTCACATTTGCAATGACTTATATCGCAATTACATTTACCTGTGATTTTGCAGCGTTAATCACTAAAATATGTTACCTAGACAAATGTATTCCCAAATTTCATTACTCTACATTAATTACTTTGTGGTGTTGCGATTTTTTCTGTCAGTGCTTTAACTATCACCTCTAAAAAAGCTACGAAATTATTTTTGTGGTCCTTCACAGGCACAGGCATGCAGTCGTCTAAGGCAGTGCACTGTCCTGACGCTGCTGCTACATTTCTGCTACTGCCGAAAAGGAATTACTGCAGGCTAATCCACTCCACTAATGGTATGGCCCACTTTGGTGCGTCTAACGGCGTGTTACGTTACTGTGGTGTGCAGTTTTCAGTGTATTCCTCTGTCATGACAGTACGAAATGTTAATGATAGTAGCAAATAGCGGACACTGGCTTTCAAGCGCATGGAACAGATCAGTGACAAAACAGGATAAGGTAACCGTCCTGAATCAGCCGAAAGCTGTTTGCTTCTCAGTGGTTGAACCAACACACCAGTGAATGTTATTCTTGACGGCTCGCCAAGGCGACGACAGTTGAGGTCACAGGCTTCAGTGGTAATCTTCCGATGCATGTAATGGAGGAACTTCGAGTGGAGAATTGAATGATAGTCAAATATTAAGACGACCACGTGTCAACGTAAACTTCCAAGGGAATATTCCCTACAGATATTGCAGAGGGTCGTGTGCACCCAAAATGAACTTAGAACAGAATAAAATCTCAGAGAGGGACAGATAAAAGCGCAGCAGTACGAAGAGAGAGATTCAGTAATCTGAGCACCCAAGGTTCAGTGGCTCACCTCAGAAGCACTACGAGAAGACAGTGATAGACTCAGGTGGATACACGAAAACTGCAAGATTAGTAGCAATTTTCAGTATTCATTGGAATAGCATTGAACAGAGGCTGAGCGCAGAGGAATCTCAGTGAATAGCGGGAAGACTTCGCTGATTGGCACTTGTCTCTTGAACTATAGGGCAAGAGGCCCTTGAGTGAATTATTTCTAAATGTTAGTGAACTATAATTTATGCCAGGTGACTAATAGTTAACAGACCGAGTGGCAGTGAAAGCACTCTCCCTGATAAATTTCCTTCTTACTAATTATTGAAAGCATCTGTCATTTTGTTAAGGAACTTTGGACAGACACTTTAGTAAATAACTATGTTGATAGGACACTAAACGAAGTGACTAAAAGTAGTAACTTGCTACTTCGTAGATCAATTCTGCCAATTCCATGAAAATTAGCAACCTGTTGTAACTCAATACACCCCAACCAAGGAGGTTTCCTCCCTCTCATCTCCGCTACAAAGATTGATAAACCAGCTAATTAAACCGATACTGTCGTTGTTGTTGTTGTTGTTGTTGTCTTCAGTCCTGAGACTGGTTTGATGCAGCTCTTCATGCTACTCTGTCCTGTGCAAGCTTCTTCATCTCCCAGTACCTACTGCAGTCTACATCCTTCTGAATCTGCTTAGTGTATTCATCTCTTGGTCTCCCTCGACGATTTTTACCCTCCACACTGCCCTCCAATACTAAATTGGTGATCCCTCGATGTCTCAGAACATGTCCTACCAACCCTTCTTCTAGTTAAGTTGTGCTACAAGCTCCTCTTCTCCCCAATTCTATTCAATACCTCCTCATTAGTTATGTGATCTACCCATATTGTCGTTAATGCCCTGAAAGTGACTCTCGGATAACAGAGAAACCAAGAAGGAAAAAAATGGTTTAGGGAAATTGTCCGGATGCGACATTTGAACTGCAGACATTTCTCAGTTATATAGTAAATCTTTGTTAACTATCTCTTGTAGTTCCGGTTAGTGACTTGAGGCAAGGCAACAGTGGACAGCCGGATATGCGCCCAATGAGGAGAGATTATTGACTGGTTATGAATCTATGTGCAAGCAGTTCCGCTTTTCTTTGGTCCCTTATCTGGAGCGAGCAGTTATGGCTCTATAAATTTATCTATAGCTGCTATATTCTCAGCATCTGTGGTATGGTATATACACTGAAGCGCCAAAGAAACTGGGATAGGCTTGCGTATTCAAATACAGAGATATGTAAACAGGCTGAATACGGCGCTGCGGTCGGCAACTCCTATATAAGACAAGTGTCTTTCTCAGTTGTTAAATCGTTTACTGCTGCTACAATGGCAGGTTGTCAAGATTTAAGTGAGTTTGAACGTGCTGTTATAGTCGTCACACTAGCAATGGGACACAGAATCTCCGAGGTAGCGATGTAGTGGGGATTTTCCCGTATGACCATTTCACGAGTGTACCGTAAATATCAGGAATCCGGTAAAACATCAAATCTCAGACATCACTGCCCCGGAAAAAGATCCTGCAAGAACGGGACAAACGACGACTGCAGAGAATCGTTCAACGTGACGGAGGTGCAACTCTTCCGCAAATTACTGCAGATTTCAATGCTGGGTCATCAGTAACTGTCAGCGTGCGAAGCATCATCGATATGGACTTTCGGAGCCAAAGGCTTGATGACTGGAGACATGTTGCCTGAAGCTCTGTAATGATGTGGGGCGTGTGTATTTCGAGTGATATGGGACCCCTGATATGTCTAGATACGACTCTGAAAGGTGGCACGTACGTAAGCATCCTGTCTGTTCTCCTGCATAGATTCATGTCCATTGCGCATTCCGACGGACTTCGGCAATTTCAGCAGGACAATGCGATACCCCACAGGTCCAGAATTGCTATAGAGTGGCTCTAGGAACACTCCCCAGGTATGTACATTATTGAGGACATCTGGGATGCCTTGCAACGTACTGTTCAGAAGGGATCTCCACCCCCTCGTACTTTTACGGATTTATGGACAGCCCTGAAGGATTCATAGTGTCAGTTTCCTCCAGTACTACTTTAGACATCAGTCGAGTCCATGCCGCGTCATGTTGCAGCACATCTGAGTGCTCCTGTGGGCCTTACGCGCTAGGTGTACCAGTTTCTCTGCCTCGTCAGTGTATTTCAGAGTGAAATTCAATCAAGAGCAGCATAATTATTTTTATTTTGTTTACCAGTTTCTACAGATGAATCTGTACTCTTCAGAAAACTATAAAATATTGGATACTACAAATCGTAAGGACTTCGACATACATTTATGTAAAGTGTCAAAAGTGTATCAATAGAACTAAAGTAATATCGGTTTAGCAGATGTCAATATCTTCTTCACAGAAGCATGATGCCATGAAATGTCCAAAAATGTACATATTGTATGTGATAATTGTAGCCACACATTGATAATTTACAGAAAATGTACAATACTTATGTATGTTGTCAAGTTGTTGTGCTAACAGCCACAAACATATATAAAATCCTATAGAAAGTATAAGTGAGGTATAAAGTTTCACATTCTTCCACATAAGCCATTTCTGACCTCAGTCTCTAAAGGGAATGGGCAGATTTTCACCATTTTATAGGAAACGCTACACTCGTAACGTTGAAACAGAGCCTGGTATTCAGTGAAAGCCGCTTCTTTAACAAATTTTTCGATTTTTGGAAGAATTGTTTAAAACTCTTCATCATAATCATCGTCATCATCATTTAAGAGTGATTTTGCCTTTCAGCGTTCAGTCTGGAGCATAGTCCGCCTTATAAAATTCCTCCATGATCCCATATTCAGTGCTAACGTTAGTGCCTTTTCTGATGTTAAGCCTGTTACTTCAAAATCATTCTTAACCGAATCCAGGTACCTTCTCCTTGGTCTATCCCGAGTCCTCCTACCCTCTACTGCTGAACCCATGAGTCTCTTGGGTAACCTTGCTTATCCCATGCGTGTAACATGACCCCACCATCTAAGCCTGTTCGCCCTGATTGCTACATCTATAGAGTTCATTCCCAGTTTTTCTTTGATTTCCTCATTGTGGACACCGTCCTGCCATTGTTTCCATCTACTACTACCTGCAATCATCCTAGCTACTTTCATATCCGTAACCTCAACCTTATTGATAAGGTAACCTGAATCCACCCAGCTTTCGCTCCCATACAACAAAGTTGGTCGAAAGATTGAACGGTGCACAGATAACTTAGTCTTGGTACTGACTTCCTTCTTGCAGAAGAGAGTAGATCGTAGCTGAGCGCTCACTGAGCGCTCACTGCATTAGCTTTGCTACACTTCGCTGTCAGTTCTTTCACTATGTTGCCATCCTGTGAGAATATGCATCCCAAGTACTTGAAACCGTCCACCTGTTCGAACTTTGTTCCTCCTATTTGGCACTCAATCCGTTTATATCTCTGTTCCACGGACATTACTTTCGTTTTGGAGATGCTAATCTTCTTACCATAGTCCTTACATTTCTGATCTAGCTCTGACGTATTACTTTGCAAACTTTCAATCGAATCTACCATTACAACTAAGTCATCTGCATATGTGAGACAGCTTATTTTGTGTTCACCTATCTTAATCTCACCCAACCACCTATTGTTTTCAACATATGATCCATAAATAACATGAACAACAGTGGAGACAGGTTGTAGCCTTGTCTTACCCCTGAAACTACTCTGAGCCATGAACTCAATTTACCGTTAACTCTGACTGCTGCCTATCTATGTAAAGATCTTTAATTGCTTGCAAAAGTTTGCCTCCTATTCCATAATCTCATAGAACGTACAACTTCCTCCTAGGAACCCGGTCATATGCCTTTTCTAGATCTATAAAGCATAGATACAATTCCCTGTTCCACTCGTAACACTCCTCGATTATTTGCCGTAAGCTAAAGACCTGGTCCTGACAATCTCTAAGAGGCCTAAACCCACACAGATTTTCATCCAATTTGTCCTCAACTAATACTCGCACTTTTCTTTCAACAATACCTGAGAAGATTTTACGCACAACGCTGATTAAAGAGATACCTGTGTAGTTGTTACAATCTTTTCTGTTTCCATTTAAAACGCTTCTAGAAGGATTATTTTGTAGCCGTTATCGATTGTATGCAGAATTTCCATGTTAAGCAAAAATGCAGAAGGAAGTGTGTGTGTTTCTCGATTTTGAGATGTTCTGCAAAATTTGAGTTACACGGTAATTTTAAAATGAACTTAAACAGTCTCTACCCCAAGAATCCTTTATTTTTGTGGTTACAGGTTTCGATCTGTTACTGGCCATCTTCAGACCTCATACCATGTTGTCAGGCTGTGGCGGTGAACGGAGAAAACGTCAACTGCCTGGTGTTCGTGAAGTTCATAACGTCTGCTCTGTTCACTGCCACTGCGTGCCATCATGGTATGATGATCAAGTAACTGAACGAAACCGAAAACCACAAAAATAAAGATATCTTGCGATCGAGAATGTTTATGTTCATTTTAAAGAACTAAGAAAAATGGCTCTTCTCAACGAGGAATTTTATCAAGAATTACTGAGCTATATGAATTTTCAACGTATTCGATGAATAATAATGGATCTTAAATGCTCTCCCATTTAAAACTTGGGCGTATATTAAACTGCATATTATATACTGCTGGTTCGAGAAATCTGTCAGTTGGAGGTTTCTCATTATGTATGAAGACAAGCTTGCTGATGTTATTGGTGGTAAAGGACATAGTGATGTCATATTATTTCAAGCAAATTAGCAGTACGATATGAAATATAACCTACAAATGGGACTGCTCTATATTTGTTAATGGTAAGGCATTTTATTGAGAGTCTAAGAATTTATGTTCTTTGGTTTTACTTTTATAAACCTTTGGACAGATCTTCTTGATATTCACTTTTCACTACTATATATTTTAGATTATTAAGTTGAGTAGCAATAGCGGGTGTTAGGGGGAACTAAAAAATGCAGTCGAGCAGAGCTTGAAAAAACGCAAATTTATGCTTAAAAAGTGAAAAGAAGAAACATGAATGATTTGATTTGTGGTGGTTGGTTGTCTGTGAATATTAATGTTAATTTTGCCATCCATTAAATACAATTTCATATTTAGAAAGCGAAATTCAATATTTTCATTTTATTTTTATATGAAAATTTAATTTTAGAGTGGTAGCAGTTCAGGGACTCATTAAGTCATGTCATTCACATCTCCTTTAAATACAACCATATCTTTCACACAGAATGATGTTGCATATATATGGTATTGCTTAAGAAGGAACAGTAATTTTTTGGACGGAAAATATCCAGGCCTACCAATTCCTTTAACAGTTGGACGAATAGGCCAATTATTTCTATGAATCTATACTTGTGATATTAAACTTTCTGTCTTAGGATTCATGTTCAGCAATTTAGCATGATCTTTGGGGTAGAACAGAGAATCACATGAATGAAATGACTCTTTAAGCTCTTTCATGCAGTTAATTGTGGGACTCTTGCTAGTGGTATGAGTGTTGTATCTAGAAAATAATTTTATCGTTTAGTTAGTACAGTCGTCTTTGTACGAAATGACAGAATAATTGCCATTATCTGCTTCAAAACTGGGGTAATTTCGTTCTTTGAGCTTCTTATTAATTCTCTTCTCTGCAAAATGAAAATTGATTTTTCTTTACTTTCTGACTGCTGTCACCAATTTCTTTCGCGACGAGCTCTTTAGCTTTGCATTCTAGCCAAAATTGTTCACATTTGTCGACCTTGGCTGTATCCATAGCAGTGAGTTACGTAACACTAGTCTAATGTAGAGGATGTTTGGTTTTATACATGGTGTTTGAAAAAAAAATTTATATAGATTTATTGAAAGAAGATATACAGCTGGGTGTAGTGATACTTTGTAGGGAAACACATCAATTTTTTTTATCTTAAACTAAAGATATTGTAAGTGGCTTCCGTTGGTTATCCTGCACACGTCCCGTTGGAAGTAACTTTCTTCCCAAACTCGCTGTGGCGTTACAGGCGTAACTAGTACAGTGGTGGGGTAAATTCTTGATATAGGTTCAGGTAGAGAAGCTGGCACAGGAAACACAAACACTATATCCTTGATGAATCCCCATAAAAAAATCGAGTGGTGTCAGATCTGGGGAACGTGGGGGCCATTCAGTTAGCGCATTAACGCCAGTCCATTGACCTGGAAAGTGGTCACTGAGAAAATCCCAGACGTCAGCCAGATAGTGTCATGAAGTAAACATTATGTTCTTGGTTATCCTCATGGATCTGTGATTTCAAAAATTATTCGAGCATATCCAGCCGCGCAGAGTGGCTGCGTGGTTTGAGGCGCCTGTCACGGACTGCGCGGCTTCTCCCGCCGGAGCTTCGAGTCCTCCCTCAGGTATGGGTGTGTGTTTGTTCTTAGTTAATTTATGTAGTGTGTAAGTGAAGGGACTGACGCCATCAGCAGTTTGGTCCCTTAGGAATTCACACACATTTGAACATATCCAGGTATACTACCCCTTTGATGGTTCTCTTGCTCAATACACAAAAAACGTTCAGTTTACGGCTATCAAGAACATGTTGCAATGTTTTATGTGGATTTTCACTACCCCAAATCCTAAAGTTATTTGTGTTAACCTTTCCACTTAAGTGAAAAGTCGACTTGTCAGAAAAGATGATTTAGTCCAAGAAATGTTCATCTTCATGTAATAGATTTAGCATATCTGCACAGAAGTTCTTGCGAGCAGTTTTATCAGTGTCTTTTATTGCTTCTACGATTGCCAATCTGTGTGGTTTCAAATACAAACGGTTTCTCGACATATGCCAAACAGTCGTATGTGGGATTTGTAGTTCTACAGATGCACACCGGGTCGATTTCGTATGCGTGCTGACAAAACGTCTCAATCTCTCAACGCCGTCGTCCGATGTGCTTGGACGACATGATGATCTCCCATGTCTTACCGAGCACCCTGTTTCTACAAAATATTTATGCCACTCGTAAATTGTAGGCCTACTAGGAGGATCTTTAGCGTACTTGGTACAGAAACTACGCTGAACTGTTGTTACAGACTTCGATTCTTCAAACCAAAACACACAGCTAACACACCTGGATCCAGTGAACGCAGCCATCTTTAACGAAACTGACGCTAGCGCTCCTTACGGTGCGATTCGGCACTAACGAACTACGCGAGACGAAACTTTCTGTATATCCCTACAAATTGACACTACAATCACCTATGTAGGTACTATGAATTAATTTATATGAATTTTCAAAGTTGTAAATTTCTTTTTAAAATACCCTGTGTTTAAGACCTTTACGTAAAATGTTAAGTTCTTCTGCAGCAAAGATATGTTGACTTTGTTAATGACTCTTCACAGAAAGTAAAATGACGGACGTTAATTTTTTAGCAACGAGCTTTCCGAGTATATCCAAGGTCTCAAAGATTTTTGTGGTGTCGTTGTATGATCAGACCATGTTCCACATTTAACTGTTAAAATTCAGTCGCCAGTTGAAAAGTTATTTTTGTTTTGCGTACCGGTTTCGATGGAATAATTATTTAACCAAAATAAAAATAGCTGTGCAACTGACAGCTGAATTTTATTCTGAAAAATGCAACTATGGCACTGCACACACCCCACAATATTATGCTGTCAAAAAGGAAACGATTAGTGAATTAGTCAAAATGAAACCAGCTGAGTAAATTCAAACGCAGATTTATGATGTTCTGAATATCGCTTTGATTTGTGGTCTAGAAATGTTTGTTAGTGAAAATAAAAGTGCTGTGTAACAGCTGATGCTGCTTGTCGTACTTTCTGAGCTGTTCACATAATATGATTAACCTCCAGAGTTCTAGCGAAATGGGTGGTAGAAATCTTTTCAAATTGACACTTTCAATCATGTCTAGAATATTTCTCGCAGGAGAATATGACCAAGGATTCTCCAGATCCCAGTTACCGCAGCTACAATATGGGGACTCACAAACTACTAGCTCATTGAAACGCATAGAACGAAGTAGGATTCTGTTGGCTGATTCAGGAGAGAAGAAAATGGATCTGAGAACTATGGGACTTAACATCTGAGGTCATCAGTGCCCTAGAACTTAGAACTACGTAAACGTAACTAACCCAAGCACATCACACACATCCATGCCCGAGGCAGGATTCGAACCTGCGACTGTAGCGGACGCACGGTTTCAGACTGAAGCGAGTAGAACCGCTCGGCCACATCGGCTGGTTCAGGAGAGAGGAATCTGGATAATACAGGGATACGTTGTGGTTGTTTCTTAAGATGTTGAGTGAAAAATCTCAAAGACAAAGGTCGAATGCTTAACTTCACAGCAGATACTATCACTCAGGCTTCTTACAGATCATACATTTCTACGGTTTTCGAAATCATTCGCTTTTCCTCAGCAATTTTCATTCCTCGTTTTTCTTTCTTTTGCTGTGTACAGCGGGCTTCTCTGTGGGAATCAGCCCATCTGTCGTATTGCAAACTCTGTCCACAGGCCTCGTCCCTGTCAATTCATTTTGCTGTATTTCTTGATTGTCCCTTATACCGACGTCTTGCCATTCTTTTTGGCTATTTCTCAGATTAATTAGTTTGTGCAATATACTTTTTCTTTTTGTATTCTTGCCAATGCTTCCTTTGGTATTTCCCTATTCTTAATTAGCAGACATCCGCCTCCACAGCTAAATGGTCAGCACATGTAACTGTTATGCGAAAGACCTGGGTCAGATTCCTGAGAGTGTCAGGAAGTTTTTCTTAGTAGGAGACTGGAATGGGGTGCACTCAGCATGTTGAAGGCACCTGAGGAGCTACTTGAGCCTGAAGTAGTCAAAGATCTAGAAAGCTGAAAATAACCAATAGGGCAGTGCGCGAGCCTATGCCATTCCACACAGCATCTGGGTGACACCGCTGGCACAACACGACACGGTGACCAGTCGGTACTGTATGGCACGTCAGCCACCATACCAAACTGATTAATTGGCAGGTACACTATGTCATTATAAATACATTTTCAAGACTATTTTCTATATAGTGTATAAGTTTATATGCAAAAACATATGAAAGCTTGCTTGACTGACAATAAAAATGGTTAACAATGGAAAAGAATGGCAACAGGAATGTGCTCCCAGATTTCTGCTAGAAAATCTCTACTGTTCAAAGCTTCAAAAAGACAAGGACCAACATACTTCCTGGATGGAACGTCCGAAGTTTTACCAGACACGGTAAACTTCAGTCAGGAGACATTCGATATACAACAGTTGTGAAAAGAAGTAGTTAGGAAACTTCTGAAACCGAAAATACGCTTTTTGTAGTGTTTCTAGAGGAGGCCGAAATGCACGCGTTTAATTACACGCTGACTGGCGTGAGGTCTGGAACAGGACAATATCTTGAGAATTGCAAATAAAGTACATTGATGATGTAATACTTAACTTTAATCCACAATTGTAGAACATCTCTCGTTACGGTACATGCTTCATAATATTAATTATCAATTGAATACGGCGCCTTGCTAGGTCGTAGCAAATGTAGCTGAAGGCTATGCTAACTATCGTCTCGGCAAATGAGAGCGTAGTTGTCAGTGAACCTTTCCTCGCAAAGTCGGCTGTACAACTGGGGCGTGTGCTAGTACGTCTCTCTAGACCTGCCGTGTGGTGGCGCTCGGTCTGCTATCACTGACAGTGGCGACACGCGGGTCCGACGTATACTAATGGACCACCTAGCAAGTGTGGTGTCTGGCGGTGACACCACACTTTTCATAAAAACGGTACATCACTGGATAATCTGTTCCACGTAACCAAACAGTTAGTACAGGGCACTCCCATGCCTGGGCATCACGTTTCTTGCCCTGTATGTAATGCTCCATGAAGTCTACTATTCCTCAGAAACGTTTCAGCGGAGATTTGCAAAAGTTTTTGTCGTTGGCTATCTGAATGCAGTGTTTGCCCCATGCATCTTATATTTGGTCTACAGGGTACCGATTTGATGGTCATGGTGGGATCGTGGTGTGGTAAATATCTGTGAGTTGGCCCTTTTGCATATCTTCGTGCTATTAATTCCTACTGAACACCTTTAACATGCTACAATAGTAAATATTCCTCTACAAGAACAAGGAGTTGTCAAGGAGAAATTCTCTTAATTTATTTTCAAATTTTACTTTGATGTCTGTCAGACATTCTATGTCAATGGGTTGGTAAACAAAAATTTTTGTTGCAGCACTGCGCAGCCCTTTTTGTGCTAAAGACAATGAGGTACTGGCTACCAATTTTCTTCTGACAGTGTAATTATGTACCTCGTTGTTCCTTTTGAATAGTAGTGGATTGTTTACAACAAACATCAAGAGGGGATAAGTATACTATGAAGCAAAACTCAGAATTCCCAGCTTCTTGAACTGATGTCTATAAGCAGATTTTTAGCAACTAATACTTTCTTTCATAAATGTGCGGTACCCCAGAACATTATTCCATATGACATTATTGAAAGAAAATATGCGAAACGTGTCAACCTACTGATTTGTCTCTTCCCAAGAGTTGCAATTATTCTAAGTGGAACTGTCGCTTAACTAAGTTGTTTTAGGAGTTCCAAAACGTCTCTTTCCATTTCAAATTGTCATTACTACCTACGAACTTAAAAATTTCCCCATATTTATTATTTCCTTACCACGTGTTGTGCTTATCATTGGTGTAGTATCTTTAGATGTGCTAAACTATATATGTTATATCTTTTTAAAACTGAAGGTAAAACCATTCGCAGAAAACAAATGAATTATTCTTTTAAGAACATTGTTTACCATTCCTTCTGCTCGGATTGATTAAGTACAAGGCTAGTGTCACCTGCAAAAAGCACTAATTGTGCTTGCTGTGTATTACATGGAAGATGGTTTACGTATATGTGAGACAACAGTGTTTCTAAGACTGAGCCTTGTGGAACCCCATACGTGATTTGTCTCCAGTCAGAATTATGTGCCCAAACTATACTGGTCGAATTACTAAGTAAAACTTTCTATATTCTTTTGGTTAGGCAAGACATTATCCACTTTTTGGCTATACTAAGAATTCTATAAAGCTTCAAATTGTCTAGGAGAGTGCTGTGATTCACACACATACCTTATATACTTCGCAGAAAATACGAACCAGCGCTGTTTTATTTTATACTGCTCGTAAAATTTGTTAAGTGAGCATGTAAATGGATTTCTCAATAGAACAGCTCTTCAGAAATCCTAACTGTTATTTGCTGAGGATATTATTGTTACCAGTGTGAAATGATTTGACCTTAAGAATTTTGAAAAACGACGTTAGCAGTGAAACAGGTCTGCAGTTAGATACGTCTCTCTTACCACGGTTCATAAAAAGAGTTTATTAACGGCATATTTCAGTCTTTCTGGAAAAATGACTTGAATTAATGATGCATTAAATTTCTCAGATAACACGGGGGTTATTGTGAGCGAACAAACATTTAGTACTTTATTTCTTTTAGTACTTTTATTTTTGTGAGAATGTATCATTTTCTTAATTCGAGAAGGGAAAGTTCGTGATTCATTCATATGACTGAATTTTACGATAGGTATTTTTTCCACATACTGCTGCGATTTTTTTCTGTAACTGTTTTTCTCTATACTATGAACTGTATTTAAGAAATGATTATCAAATAAATTTGGTGTCTGTGACTTATCATTTATAGCTCTTCCATTCGCTTGAACAATGGTATTATCCTGTTCTGTGGCTGGTTGTCCTGTCTTTCTTTCCACTGTATTCCATGTGGCCTTACGTCTGGTTTTAGAATTACTGATTTCTGGTATGTGGATGTTTCTTGACTTTTTAATATTGTTTGTTATTAATTTTGAGTAGTTTCTGTAGTGCACAACTACTGCGTTATTTCTACCTGTGAGCAAATATATTTCGCTTATCCTTCCACGACATACTTGAATCCCTCTAGTGATCAATTGTTATTTGCATGACTGTTTAGTTTTCTTTCTATTTAGCTTATACAGCAAACTATTTTCAAATAATGATGTGAATTTATCATGGAATATATTTAGTTTTATGTCAGAATTTACTTCGTTATGAATTTCATCCTACTTATCTCTCGTAAACTATTCTTAAAAACGTTTGTACTGGAGTCATTAATTATTCTAACTGATGTTCACTGATGAGTGTGCACAATGCAAGTCACTATGTTATTTTTCCTAACTGTGCGTCATGATCAGACAGAGTTACTGCGTAAACAGTTATTTTCGTGCTCTGAGCTTCGCCAAAGAAAATATTACCAATCAGGATCTTACTACCTCTATCCAACTGTTTTGGAGACGTAATTACTGGGATCAAATTGTAGGATCCAAATAAGGTTTCCAGGCCACTTTTCCTGTCAGAATCTTTTAGAAAATCCACATAGAAGTCACAAAGACTATTAACTGCTTGCTATTGTCTGACAAATTTCACAGTAAGGAATCAAGATCCTCGTAAGCAGTTCAAAATTTCTCAATGAGGCCCTACATATAATTACAATTAAAAGTGAACTATTTTTCAATATGAATTCACAAACACACGCTTCTATATGCTGATCACTACAAAATTTCAATGTTTTTGAATTCGTCTTAATATATGTAACAACTCCTCCTCTTACCATGTTAGTACCGCATGAGTAATCTGTCAGAGTGTAGCCTCTTACAGTTAATATATCTGACCTGAGGTTACATGGTGCTCAGATAGGCATAGGATCTCTTATCTTTTCAGAGATCTCTAAATTTTCCAAACAGACAAGACATTCTTCTACCCTATTACTCAGTCGTCTGATATTTTGATGAAATAAGTTGAATTTTCTGTACATTTTTAAGCATTTTGCGGGAGTCTTCTGCTACTTTTATTTCTTTCAAAACAGAATGCCTAACTCCTAACGTGGAAGAAGGTACCTCTATGACGCTAGTAACGACAGACATCTTGCTATGTGTGGTTGTGGCACACCGTACGTTATCTGCAAGAAGCTCATCCAGCCAGTCTTCCCTCTCCTAATCAGGAGTAGGAAATGTCTAGCATAACCACATCTCCCAATTGTAGCAACAGGCACTGCACTCACATGAGATTTCATTTTGGAATAGCACCAGCCTTAACAACTCAGTATTCCCACAGCTTACAGCATAGTTAACCCAAGTCTGATCATTGTGCTGCAGGAGCTCCATAAAAATCACATTTGTGTGTGTAGTTGTACTCATATTTCATCGAGGTCACCTCTAATGCTGTAATTACTGTCCGTGACCAAGTTGTTAACTGCTCCACCTACTACAATAACCTGATCCTCTTTGCCAAACCCTTGCACAAATTCCCTATATCCTTCGTCACCTTGGCTTCACAGTACTTGTGACCTGGGACCCTGTTCCTTAGTTTGTCATGTAACATGTGGACTACACATCTCCCATGGCTACTACCTAGCAGTGAGGCCCTTCCCTTCCCACTGTCTTTCTTTGACAGAAGTTTGCTCCATCCTACTGTGACCTATAGCTGGATGAGTCTTTTCCCGTCCTGCTTCAAGTAACAAGTCAAGGTCGCTCGATACTGTAAGCTCAGATGAAGTTGAAGACCAGTTCGCCTTACGCCCATTGCCTGTTACTTTTACCCAGTTCCCACAATCTTTTTCTCCATTCAGCTTATCAGGCTCAAATCTCAGGTAATCTAATTCATCCTGAATGGCGCAAATATTTGCCTCCTGCTCAGCGATTCGCAGGAAAACCTCGATTAATTCCCCATTCATTTCGCCACTGAAGTCAGCACAGCGAAATTCCAACCCGCAGTCTAGAGACACCACTCCCTCTTTGACCATCCTAGGAAAACATCTACACTTCTCACACATCGCAACGTGGAATGCACTCAAAGAATAGAATTAAATCGCTTAACACACTTAACAGTACACGAATTTTCCTTACTTACGAGACACAAGGTTACCGCTTCAGGTGTATGACATAACGTAAAAAGTTAGTTATTTCCGCTTACAACATGAACTCAGCACTCGCATAACTCCTGTATCTGTTAATTAACTTACTTACAGTAGAATCTAACTTTTAATTTAACTTTAATGTACGCAAACTGTAGGTAAACAGATTACCAGTGTTGAAGTTTCCAAATCACGCAGCTTAAAATTTACGCTAATATCCAGAAATATGAACTTAGTAATCCATGGTCACGCTCTACTTAAATTGTTGGAAAGAAAAGCATAAAAATGAAAAGGGATTATGTAAGTTAAGTGTATCAAAAAGTAACCAAAAGGACTAGAACGCAACCTTACGATCTTACACCGTTTTCTGGACTAAGAACAAAAGAAAAGGTGTATCTTTAATAGTAAGCTTAAAAGACTCATTAACAAACTTATGCAATGAGTAATTTGTACTAAATTAACTGTTATTACAATCTAAATAACTTATCTTTACGGGAGCGCAAAAACTTTGCATGGTGTAAAAATGTCAATTGGTCCGTGCCCGCAGCGCACGTTTCGTAGGGGAAACTGAGTTCCTGCAGCAGTGGTGAGCTCTGCTGATATCATTAGATATTGTCGTGCAGTTAATGTCAGGTAACACAACTATTGCCGAGTGGCAAGTTTTACATTCTGGCACATGCCTATGACGAATTGTGATGTCCGTGAAGTGTTGCTATACCAATCACAAAACAGATTATGGCAAATTACAAGCCGCTGAGAGAGAACAGTGTGTCCGAATTGTCTTGAGGTGTCCGGGAGTCGTATCGTGCAAAGCCTTAATGTACAAGGGTGTCCTACAGGTAACACGCTGCTCACAGCGAAATTCCAACACGATCGAAATATATATGGTTTTAATGCTCAACAACTCAGATATGAGCTCAACACATCACTAGCTAGATCCCTAAGAAAAATGCGCGATTCATTTTTCATTTTCCATTTAACGTTATTCTATAAGTTTTTGCAATACATTTTCATATATGAATGTTGCATGGCAGGAGTAACAAAGTTACTTGTTTTCTAGCAGTATGAAATTGATACGATACAAAAATAACTGAAGCCTTATGGAATACATGAAACGAATCATAGGAGTCGACAAAAGTAAATTATTACAGACAACTGAATGAATAGTGTCGACTTTTATACACAATATTCGTAAATACCACAACTATACTTACAGGAAAGAATGAGAGTTGGCACTGAACTTTAAACACTTTAATATAACAACAATGTGTTTAAACAGATGACATTATGTATGCCACTAGGACGTACATACTTTTTATAAACAAATGGTAAATAAAATGTTTGGTGCAGAATACGATGGATCTTCACTACATTTTAGCTGATTAGAATAGCGTCACTTAATTCAGTAACTGCAATGGAGGTGCTCATCCTTATCCAGACGACGGCCCGTGAGGAGTGTCGGTTTGCAATTTTATGTGAACAGCATAAATCCCTCTTCCACTCGCCTAGTTATGGAATTATTTTTCCTCGATAAACCTAACCGAAATTCATCTACATCCACGCGGATACTCTGAAAATAGCATTGAAGTGCGTGGCTGAGAGTTCATCGAACCACCTTCTCTATCCTCTTTTATACCAATCTCGTATAGCGCGCGGAAAGAACGAACACCTATATTTTTCCGTACGAGCTCTGATTTCCTTTATTTTATCGTGGTGATCGTTTCTCCCTACGTCAAAAATATTTTAGCTTTCGGAGGAGAAATTTGGTGATTGGAATTTCGAGAGAAGGTTCCGTCACAATGTAAAACGCCTTTCATTTAAAGATGTTCAGCCCAAATCCTGTATCATTTCAGTGACACTCTCCCATATTTCGCGATAATACAAAATGTGCTCCCCTTCTTTGAATTTTTTCGAATTACTCCGTCAGTCCTATCTGGTAGACACCACGCAGCAGTATTCTAAAAGAGGACAGACAAGAGTAGTGTAGGCAAACTCCTTAGTAGATCTGTTACATTTCCTAAGTGTCCTGCCAATAAAACAAAGTCTGTGGTTAGACTTCCCCATAACAGACTATATGTTCCTTCCAATTTAAGTTGTTCGTAATTGTAATTTCTGGGTATTTAGTTGAATTTACGCCCTTTAGATTAGACTGATTTATCGTGTAACCGAAGTTTAAAGAATTCCTTTTAGCAATCAAATGGATGACTTCACATTTTTCATTATTTAGGGTCAGCAGCCAACTTCCGCGCCATTCAGGTATCTTTCCTAAATAGTTTTGAAATTTGTTTCGATTTTCTTATGACTTTATTACTCGATAAACGACGGCGTAATCTGCAAACAACCTGAGACAGTTACTCAGATTGTTTCTCAAATCGTTTATATAGATAAGGGCTTCTTACACTACCTTGGGGAATGCCAGAAATCACTTCTGTTCTACTCGATGACTTTCCGTCAATTTGTACGAACTGTGACTTCTCTGACAGGAAGTCACAAATCCAGTCACATAAGTGAAACGATATTCCATAAGCACGAAATTTCACTACAAGCCGTTTGTATGGTACAGTGTCAAAACCCTTCCGGAAATCCAGAAATACGGAATCGACCTGAAATCCCTTGTCAGTAGCACTCAACATTTCATGCGAATACAGAGCTAGTTGTGTTTCACAAGAACGATGTTTTCTAAACCCATGTTGACTATGTGTTAATAGACCGTTTTCTGCGAGGTAATTCATAATGTCCAAACACAATATATGTCCCAGAATCCTGCTGCATATCGACGTTAATGATATGGGCCTGTAATTTAGTGGATTACTCCTACTACCTTTCTTGAATATTGGTGTGACCTGTGCAACTCTCCAGTCTTTGGGTACGGATCTTTCGTCGAGCGAACGGTTGTATATGATTGTTAAGTATGGAGCTAATGCTTCAGCATACTCTGAAAGGAATCTAATTGTTATACAGTGTGGAGCA
The DNA here is from genome assembly GCF_021461385.2 of Schistocerca piceifrons. Classification (NCBI taxonomy): domain Eukaryota; kingdom Metazoa; phylum Arthropoda; class Insecta; order Orthoptera; family Acrididae; genus Schistocerca; species Schistocerca piceifrons. The sequence continues at coordinate 644,621,725 of NC_060139.1, forward strand.
GAAGACTTGCTTTTATTATGTGAATTAAGTTGCTTCACTACTCCGAGGGTATTTACTTCTACGTTACTCATGTTGGCAGCTGTTCTTGATTCGAATTCTGGAATATTTACTTCGTCTTCTTTTGTGAAAGAATTTCGGAAGGCTTTGTTTAGTAACTCTGCTTTGGCAGCACTGTCTTCGATAGTATCCCCATTGCTATCCCCATCGCTTGCCGCTAACATACTTTACAAACGACCAGAATCTCTTTGGATTTTCTGCGAGGTTTCGAGACAAATTTTCTTTGTGGAAAATATTATAACCATCTCTAATTGAAGTCTGCGCTAAATTGTGAGCTCCTCTAAAAGATCGCCAATCTTGGGGATACCTGAAATATGGTTTGATTTACTGCACGCCTTTTTTGTGAATGCACTGAATGCCATGTAGTGTTAAGAGACTCAAGAAAATATAGTTTTTTTCACTTTGGAATAGATAGGAATACTGTTGCATTAGACGAAACTAATGTTCCCTGCAGGGTACGCAAAGTAGGCTAGCACCAAATTTCAACGGATAGAGTAAATTTTGGAACTTTTAGCGCAAAAAAGGACTATTTAACATTTCAGGAACGTAATAGTAAGCAGAGTGTAACGTATTTTAGAGCCACTGCAACAGTTCATTCGCCTCGTATAACGATAAGATCTGATTA